>NC_139345.1:148267868-148610368 GCF_055883805.1 Amblyomma maculatum | reverse complement strand
GCGCCACTTCCATTACAGCAGTATTTTATAACCTCCTTGCACTAGACCTGCTTGTACGCGTACTATTCCTGCCGTGCTTCTCGATCGAGTCTTAGCACCTCTAATGATCAAACCCCCATCCTATAATATAGTATAGAATGAAGTTTTTTTTCTTTTTTTAAATAAGAACACAAATAATGTTCTATACACTGCCACTTTTTCCCCATACAGTTAAGGAACTGCGCAGGAGCTCGCCGCCTCCATTTACGCTTTTATATTGCATTATTTGTGTCATATGCGTTTTGGAGCTTTGCAGGCCAATTATTATAGCCCCAGGTAGCACAGAATGTGGGGCCCCAGTAGGTCCGATGTAGGCAAGTGGGGCTGGGGCAACCATCATAAAACCTGCATCGGTCCCCGATGGGGCAAATGTGGGCAAGCCCCATTTGGGCTTGCCCCTGCTCCTCCTGCATGGGTCCCATAGCGGCGTTTCTTGGGCTAATGCAGAGCACATTCCTGCATCCAGACCACAAGGGTCCCTTGCCGGATATTTGAGGGCAATCCAACCTAAATGTGGGCTTTTTATGGGAGAGCCCTCATAGATCCGAAGTGAGGCCGCCCCCATTAAATCTTTGTGGGACCAACATCGGCCGCAGTGGGGCAAGAAAACGGACATACCCACATGCTGCCCAAATCGGCCCCTTGTAGGTTACTTGAGGGCAGGTGAAATATGAATAACGGCTCAATTTGGGCAAGCCCTCGTGAAGCCCAAATGAGGCAGCCTTAGCTAAACCGCTTTAGGTCCCACATAGGCTGTAATGGGGCTGGAAGGCGGGCGTGCCCGCATGGTACCAAAATCGGTCCTTTGTGGGGGCTTTGAAGGCCCGTGCAACAGCAGGTGGGCTCTAGGTTCAAAAACAACGTCCAGCCCAATTGGGGCTGCCCACATAAAACTGCTTTATATCCCACATGGGCCGTAATGGGGCTGGAAGGCGGGAGGGCCCGCATGATACCAAAATTGGTCCCTTGTGGGGAATTTGAAGGCAATAGCAAGTGGGCTTTAGGTTCAAAACCAACACCCAGCCCAATTGGGGCTGCCCACACAAAACCGCTGTAGGTCCCACATCGGCCGTAATGGGGCTAGAAGGCGTGCGTGCAATTGCGTAATCATTGTTTCTAACTTTTATTTGCATTAGATGTTGCCCTAAATTACCGTTATAGATGATTTGTATAACAGTTGTGGCCATGTTTAGTCGATTAGAAATTTACATGGCTTTATTTCTCGCGCTCGTGCAAATTGCGCTACATATACTAAAACAAACTGATTGCTAACTGTTGCCTCTTATGTGGTTGCTTTGGACCGCCTGCAACTCGCAGTACAATATTACTGTTCAGAACACACATCTCCATAGCCTGAACAAGATGTACATGAAGTCATTTTGGCTAGATGAATGTTATGAATTATTGTAAAATTTAATATTGCGGCTGTTTAGAAAGTGCAGACATGTATAAAGTAATTACTTATGTGCCTAAATATTGATTGGGAAAACTTGGACTAGGGCTTTCCATCAATTTCCTACGTCGGACCCCTATGAGAATAATGTGGGCAAGCCCAAGTGTGGCTACCGCTATAGAACCCGCATTGGTCCTATGTCATTTTCTGAGGGGCTAACTGAAATAAAACAAAAATGTTCCTCCAAAGCGGCTGCCCAAATCGGTCCAAAGTAGGACCATCGCGGGGAGTTGGCGGGATGTGCCCTTTTAACAATGTCGGAAAAATGTGGGCAGCCCCGCAAGGGCTGCCTGCATCGGCCCCTAGTGGGGCCAATTGGGGCTTTGTCGACAGCCCGCGTCGGGCCTACGTCGGCCCCTCTTGCAGCACCCACATTGAGCCCACCGGGGCTGTCCTGCATTGCCTACATCGGGCCCACCGGGGCCCACCCTTCATAGCCCACTTTGTGCTACCTGGGGCAGCCTATAATAGCCCTATATTGTACCCGCTGATCCTTGCACGGAGGGTAGGAATGGCGCTTTTGTAAACAGGAGACGATGAAGATGGGAGCTAAAATGATTTCAATTAAGTTTTAGTTTATGGGCGGTGACATTTAAAATTATTGTGATTTTGGAAGTCACCAGAAATATAAACCAGTAATCACCAGCGTGATCGTCGTTTTACTGTTTTTTATTCTTTGCCGAACTTGAGACATTGTACAGACCCAAAGGAGTTTTGAAACAGTACCAAATGAGGTTCCTTGTTTGTTAAGCAATTTATATGCACTGTATAGGGTCCCAAGAGTTTCTGAAGGCAGTCAGTCGCCTTTAGATTTTTTGATGAGGTACTCTGTTTTTGTTTTGTTGATGTTAAATGTTTAAAGCGTATTACGAGCACAACATTGTGAAACGAGACTGTAAATTCCTATTACGCAAAACGTAGGCTGTCCATATTCGTTAGAAAATATTCAGGAAAATCCTAGGTAGTAAAGTGGATGCGTTAATAACAAAACATTTATGAAGCAAAATTTTTATTTTCATTGATAGATTAACGTCAGTTAATAATATTTCTGAATATGTTATAAACACAATAAAACACAAAAATATATAGCAAGCAATAGGTTCAAAAACAAATTTGAAAGATCATTTATGCCAAAGCAGCTGCCTGGAAATATTTACAAAAGAAAAACATTCTTGCAGCCTAAGCTGTAAAATGACCAAATGCACCTCTCGGACGACCTGTGAGCAGTATAGAATAGTTAGGGCGCTGTACAACCGATGCATTGCCGAAGTAGTTTTACGTTAGCGCAAGAAGAATAAGCTGTCATAGAAATCTTCACCTTTTCTCGTTTTTCCCTTGACTTTCACAGCCAGAATCCCTTGCATCGGAAGCCACACGTGCGCCAGCTGCGTCCACATTTGTAACGTTAGCTGTTTTCTTGCCCATCTGTTGAGACGTTTAGTTGTACTGCTCACATAAAGTCAACAAAGTTGGTGTCAAGCTCACGCAATAAACGCCGCTGGTATAAAGCAATTATTACCGCATTCTCGGTAATCATGACAGGAAAAATTGTGCTGGTTTGAGCTGCTCGGTATATCGAATCATATTCACTATAGCGAAGGCTACTGACATTACGAAATTCCATCCGTGACAAGCGTTAATTTTTTTTAATACTTTCTTCTATAGTATATTGTATTTAAAACAAAGCCCAAAGGAAATTTCCCTCTACGCGTTCGAGCGGCTTTCCCTGCGCCTAGCATGTTGCTGTGCTCGATGATTCCCCGACGGGGATTTCCCCCCATCTCGCGAACCGATTCGTCTTCGTCTGCGTCCAGAAACGCGCGAACACTGCAGCGTCCAGCAACGACTTAACACGTTGCTGATCGCCAGGAACGACGAACCGCTTTCTCCTGTCCACTGCTCTGACTCGCAGGTTCCCGCGCGTGGTTGTCTACTCAGAGACACCTCTGAAGGCGACGTCATGGCGCGGGTACACACATCGGCTGCGCCAGCGCGGTCATCCGTGCGGATCAAAAGAAACCGCGCGCGCGAAGTTGTGGTACCTGGGAACGTGAAGCCCTCTCTCACCGCCGCCTTCAAGTGGAGCGGCGCCTCTCATCGGCGTCTTGCGCCCACTGCCCCATCTTCACCGGGACCGTGCTGTGGGGCCACGCACTCGAATAAGATGAGGCGTTCGCGCCGCGACGTGCCACCGCTTCAATGAGCCTCTTTGTCTCATCCCGTCTCTCATCTACCCCGCAATCCGCCCCCCCCCCCCCCCCTCCCCTCCTCCAAACTCCTCTCGTCTTTTTTTTTTTTTTCTTCTTGCAGCTCAATGCCCAAAGCACCGCCACTCCATTGTCTTTGATGCAGCCGCCACAGCCTGACGTGCGCACGCATACCGGGTCGGAGCGGGAAGCGCCCGACGCGGCAAGCAATGACATCTCAGGTGCTTACCGCGAACTAATGGCCACGAACTCATGGCCGCGCCGCAGTGTGACTTTTAACCTTGAGGGAGGGATTAACGTAATCAGTGCAACGTATCCAGAGCGTCGAGGAGGTGACAGAGACTCGGGCAGCAAAGAAATCAAGACTGGGCGATAGAGAATCGCTTAATTGTGCTCACGATATTTTTGAAATGCTGTTCGTGACGCCTTTATTCCAACCCTAAATGGGAACATGAAAGGCAACCGGCGCACTGTATGGAATAATGCAATGATGAATTAAGATATACCTTCAAGCTGAGTGGTGTGGCGTAACACGTTGCCAAAGAAGAATTTACATATGGTCATTGAAACTACGGTAACTCAAGTTATGAAGGCAATGTGAGAGAACATGCGTCACTTTTCGTTTGTTTATTTTAAATGATTAATTTCACATGGCCAACTCCAACCGCTGGCACTGCTCGTCTTATCTTTCGGTAGTGTGTCAGTGGCACCGTTTCTCAGTTAACTGTAGTGCGTAATCTGTGATTAACAATATACAGTAAATAAATTGGCCAGCCGGAGCGGTCAATTTGCTTTATACAAATAAAATAATATAATTGACCAAACATCAGCGGAAGCTTGCCCCTACAGCATGACTGAGACAACCGACCGCTCAGAGACATCTGGGAAAGGGGAAGGTTACATTTCTGTCTTGCTTCCCTCGATGGCTGTTACGCTGTATGTCGGCGAGCTTGGCAGTTCTTCGTAGATCGAGTCTCCGGAACTTCCTGTCCAATGGTGATTTTGCGCACTCAGTGACATTAAGATCAAAAATTGGCCAAGTGCAGATACGCGTGTCCGAAAGGTGCAAGGTTGCGAATAATTAAACCGTTTAAAAAAAGTTAGAAGGCACAGCGTACGAAACGTATCTACCTGCGGTCCGAGCTGCATGCATAAATAACGATAAAAAAAAAATAAATAGTGATAAAAAAAAATCCCGCCATGTCCTAGAGACGAATAAGACTAACTGAACGCGTTGTTAGCGGCCCGGCCTAGTCTGCAGAATTTTTCTGTTTATGAGATTAATTAATGTAAAGATAACTTATGTACCCTTTAATTATCGGCTTGACGAACAAACCGTTAGCTCAAACTGTTCATGATAGTAAATCGCTTTGAAAAACAGCTGTCTAAAATCGTTGCACCAAGCTACCTTTAAGGCAAAGTGCTTTTTTTTTTGTTTGTTTTCGCAGACCTTAAAGGATAATTGGCCCAATGAAAAAAAAAAAAAAAGAAACGCCTTCCACGTGAAAGTGGTTCCAGTTCAGCGTCCCGAGATGCGTCTGAGGGAACAAAACTGCTTTTCTCTAGAGTGCTCTCCCTGATTAAGCTTTGTGTCTGCACTGGGCCAGAGATGCGAGTTAGTATACTGGTCAGTGAAAGCTTTTTTGAAGGCCAATAGAAAAGCTACGTAATTCATGCCTTGGTGGAAGCATCTTTGCTAGCCGTCTTCTAAGGCAATCTGCAACATTTTTATGTACATTTTGTTCCTAAGTCCTATGAAAAATGTAAACTAATTACCTTTTATCTGTTAACCTTGGCGTACAAAATAAAAACAAGCAGACTATAGGGCACACGGCTCTCGGTAGCTCTCAGTTTGTTCTACGAGAATGGGGCACTTCATATTTCTTTAAAATGAAGATTTCATTTAGCTGCAACACCTATCATATATTCTCCCACAAGAAGAACAAGTGGTCGCTAGACTTGGCAGATTGTTATTCTGCCAGACTGCAGCGACCGGAAGTTTGAGACGCATATACTGTAGTAAACACAACCGCAAGGAGTGCATTATAGTTACGCATTATTCAAAATTGAAATGAACAGAGTTTAAATATATCGGAAAAACAACATTGTCCTGACAGCAGTTTCATATACATTATGAAAAGCATAAATGTCTTTTTAAACATTTTTTTTATTGTTTCTGACCAATTACTTTTTTTTTTTGAGCTCAGCTCTTATGAGCCCGTTCGCCGATTGATTCGCGTCGCCTTCGTTGTCGACGTGACCGAGCGAAAGAGACACGAGCCACGAGAAAGTCGCGAGCCGCAGGTACTTTCTCAGAAAAAGATGAAGAAGAGCCAGAGCTTCGACAGAGAAATCTTGGTTATTTGTTTTAGAGCGCAGCACTTTGGCGCCCGTTCCTGGGTTTCGCGTCGGCGTCGGTCTCGTAACCAGCTCCGGCCCCCTTTCGTCCTCCCAGTTCGAGCCCGCGCTTCGGCAACCGGAGCCTTGCAGGAAGAGAGGGGGGGGGGGGGTGCACTTAGTGGCAAAAGATGAGGGCAGGAGCGTGCGCAGCAACCGGAGAACACGAGAAAAGGTATGGGCGGCGGCGAGGGTGCTCTCCGGTTTCCGGAACGCCGGCTCGCTATCAGAGAATCACGGTGCAGCCCGTTCTCACTCGTTACACTCGCTAGCGGCGTCAGTGGTATCAATCAGTCGCTGCTATCTGTTCGTTGCGCAACGTTCCTATGGACCCATGCGCTGCTTCCCGCAACCTTCCGATAACTTAATTGCTCTCTTCATTTCCCCGACAACGAAGCTTCTTTCATGACAGCCAAGAACTGTTAGTGGAGTATTTTTTAATGGAATACGTGTGAAACATAAAAAAGTTTTCTTTGATTGTACATACGTGTCTTGCTCGAAATCTTTGCATCAGTCTGTCGAAAAGGTGAAACAGCTGATGAGCTGAGCTCAAATTTCGCATTAATAAGTAACGTAATCGTGGGCAATTTTTTAACCACACACACACACACACACACACACACACACACACACACACACACACACACACACACACACACACACACACACACACACACACACACACACACACACACACACACACACACACACACACACACACACACACACACACACACACACGTATATATATATATATATATATATATATATATATATATATATATATATATATATATGTATATATATATATTAATAATTATAAGCATCTCTCAAAATATTTGCCTCAATATATCACAAAAATGCTGAAATATCTGCTCTCATATCGAGCATAAAAGAATATTTGTGATTGCATTTAGAATTTTTTCGTGTGGATTTTATTTTGGTTTGGTTTGGTTTGTGGGGTTTAACGCAGGCTATGAGAGACGCCGTAGTGGAGGACTCCAGAAATTTCGACCGCCTGGGGTTCTTTAACTTGCACTAAAATCGCACAGCACACGAGCGCCTTGCTTTTCGCCTCCACCGAAAGGCGGCCACCGAGGCCGGGATTCGATCCTGCGTCCTTGGGAATTTTAATCCCTATGCAAGTGCTGTGCGCTTAAATGACAGCTATAAATTTCCCAAACGCCACTTCGTGTTCCGTGTGTCTGTTGTCGTTCTTCGTCCTCACGTTCTCGTAAGGCATGCGACGTGTTATAACTAGCCATGGCAAATCAACTACAGGCTCAGTTATCCAGCTTTACCCCTTTTTAAGCATGTCGAAAGCCCGTAACGCCTTTCGCTCATGTAGTTAACCAGATGACTGCAAGTTATTTAGAAGACTAACTCATGGGGTGCGCCAACTCTTGTTGACACTTTGGCGGTGCCAAACAAACCGCAACTTCTTTTTTCTTGCAGCAGATTCTGCATACTTATATGCGCAACGCCGGTTCGTTAAACGCGAGATTGTGAAAAAAAAAAAAATTCATCCTGTGCTCCTGTGCAGAACCGGAGAGTCTGGCGTTTGAAGAAGAAATACTCTAAACCAGGATAGTGGTTGCTATCATAAAAACATCGTCATCATCATCATGAACAACACTGTGCACGGACACAAGCTTCTGAACATACATACACAGTGTAATAAATGGCACATAAAGGTAATACGCGCGAAAAAGAAAGAGTATATATGCAAACTGACCAAAATAGGTTCCCTCTGTCTTCCCTACAATATTTAATCTCATCTGCTAATTATAGTCACTGAGTTCAAGTACCTCGGTATCACAATAAGAAAACACTTAAGCTGGAATAACCACGTAAAAAAACGTGTGTTATACGACATTTCCTAAACTCTGCTTCCCCACGCATAAACTGAAACTTGCCCCATGCACCAGAACTTAAAAAGTTTGCCTATTTTTCAGTAATAAAACTTTCACTATGAAATGTCTGCACCGTCTGGGATGCCTATACTAAAAGTAACATTGAAGTACTTGAACTTGTACAATGCAAAGTCATCTGTTTTATTTTCTCAAAGTATCGCGTAACCGACTCGCCGACTATCCTCATGAGAACTGACGGGATTGAAACTCATGGGATTAAAAAATCCAAAGAATAAAGGGCCCCTGAAATGCTGCTTGCTGTAATATTCCAATGCAAGAAATACATAAAGCTGGTTCATATGAGTATTCGAGTGAAACTTGAAAGCTTTGCGTGAAGCATATAATTTGCAAACAATTTTTTAGAAGGGTTCCAGGCGACCGTTCGCGACCGATTGGGGCGACACATCACCACGCGCAAACCTCCCTTATGACGTCACATGGACTTGCTGAGAGCTCCCGCTCATTGGACGCTCCCAAATATATGCAGGCGGGACGGGACGTGAGAGGACGCCGTCGCGACTTGTTTACTTTTTTTCTTGAGCGCCGGCGTCGGCTGAGTAGAGGGGGGAGAGGAGGTGCATCATTTTCGATCGTCGCCCATACCTTATTTCCTAATAATGCTAGACAACCTTTTTTTTTTTTTTTTTTTGGTTGCGGTGATGATTGATGGGACAACTTTTGCTCAGGCGCGTTTTATAATTGAGGAAATAGGTTTTCATGAGCCTTTTAAATCTGCTTTCCCTAGTGAATAACCATGAGCTGTCCATGAGTTCTGACCCCTTTCTTACACCTAATACTACGCGCCAACCAAGAAATCATGCTTATTCGTTAATGCATTACAGTATCAGGGCTAGCCGTTCGAAATACTAATTTTTGCCACCCACCATAGAAGAGTAGAACAAGTTGCTACCAAACTTCCTGAGCAGCCTGATTCTTTTGATGCTATACATGCATTCCTAACCATCGTTTATTAACTATGTACGTATTTACACATTTTCGGAGTATTTATTTTCAGTGATTCTTAATTTGTTTATATTTTGTATTTTATCGGCCTTGTATTTTTGCATTTACATTTTGTATAGTTCGAATTTGACATTTGCTGATATTTTGTAGAATGTACTGATAACATGGTTTTGTCCCTCCTGCTTGGGCATACTGTAAGGGCCGGCTGTATTTTCTAAACAAACAAATCTTACAGATTAAGGTATATACTGGGCCCCGACTTATTTATCTCCTCCCGAGTAGCAGCCAAGAGTTGAACTCTGCAAACAGCGTCTTGCTTTTTCCTTTTAACTCTATACTGCTCGATGCAACGCGCAGGGCGAAAAACGAAGAACGACATATAAAATACGTAGTGCACCTCTCAAGCGTGTCGCGGCAAAAACAACAGAATGCACAAAATTGGGAGTGAAGCAGCAACCATCGAGAAACAGAGAAACAAAAGGTCGCCTTCACTCACGCCGCCGTAATCACGCACGCACCGACGGCAGGCGCTCAAGTCAAACACTCCCAATAACTTACGGGCTCACCGTGGCCAAGTAGCCGTGACTCACTCCTCGATCTTCGCACTACCATCGTTCCCCCGGTTTCCAGCTATATAAGTGGCGATAAGTGAGGGGCGACGTTCCGGCAAATATACGTCGCCCAAGTGAGGCAGGCACTGGTGCATGCATGGGGCCCCGGCGGCGGCGATTGTTTTTACTGCCCAAGATGGACAGCCGAAGGCCGCCCTTGAATCGGCCTCGCCGAGTGCGGCAACCAGCCCCCTTCTCTCCAGAAAACGCCGCGACGAGTTCTTCCCTCTCTGCACTTTCCACCATCCGCTTTCGCTCTACCTTGATCCGGCCGTGGACGCAGCTGATGCACGGAGGTGCCTGCAGCCTTGTGGGCGCCGTTACAGCGTATGCATACGGTTACATGAGCCCCAAAAACCTCTTTTGGGGCCTGGGATCATGAAAGCCACGCCTGAAAACGGCGTGAAGGCGCGAGAATACTGCAACACCCCGCGAAGAAATTCGCGCAAGCATTTTATTACGCATGCACGCGTCGACGATTTTTCGCCTTTGGTGCTGCCGTCACGTATCGGTTGTTCTACATTAATAGCAAGCGGGTTGTCTTGCACTCACGCGGCCAGACACTGGTACTAAACAGGCACATCACACGAAACACGACAGACATAGGGGGACAAAAAGACTATATGCGCGTTTTTAGCAGTCAGCGGCCAGGAATTTCCCTATTAAAACCGTGCATTTCCGGGCAGCTTCTTTGCCAGACGTTCTTTTCTACTGAGCTCGAAGTAAGGGGGTCGATGCCGGTTGTCTCCCTGCTACCATGGCTTGTTTTTTATTCGCGAAAAAAAAAATAGAACAAAATGGCTCCCACCTCATCAGGCTAAGTTAAATGCGTATAGGTGGGCTAGCACGTTTTGCCTTTGCTAACGATCTTCTTTCGCCTACATGCCATTTACTACTCGCTTAATCACTAATCTTTGAATTTCTACCTCTACTATACTACAAACATACTCATCACTATGCAGTCGTAAACTATATATACCAGAATATATAAAACACCACCCGACGTACGTGTAAAGCCCTGCTTGGCCTTGGGGCAGCGTGCACGTCTAACACGGTATCCGAGGGTCCTGGAAGACTGGTTTAGATTTTTACCCTCCCATCTCAAATGCGAAACCCGAGCTGACAGCTCCTGCCATCTCCGCCATGTCATGCCGTCTTGTGACGTCACGACCCGACGACCAATCTGTGCACGACGATATCGCCTGCCAACTACCACCTGCCAAATGCATTGTCGTGACTTTCGCGCCACGCTCGCCAGGCGCTGGCTTAGTTGCGCTAATATATTACTTAATTCATTTCGCATTAAAACTGAAACGTCAAAATCTCTGTGACATCTAGGCTGGTGGGCTGACGAGTGTGGCTCTCACAAATGGCATTTGAAAAGTGACCTGCCAGAAGACTGCTGATGAGTTTTGTCCCATGAACGCCGACGCCTCGCCGGACTGCTTGATGATGTGGCATATAAGGCTTTCGCATTAAAAAAAAAAAAATGCTTGCATTTGCGATTTCAGTGTTTCTTGAATTGAAGTGAGGAGCCAGGCGGTCGAATTAAATTGACGCCATTCACTACGGCGTATATCATGGTTCACTGCACTGCTTGCGCTTGGAAAATTTTATGGTCATCTTTTTATTGTTGCCCCGCCGTGATGGGGAGTGGTTATAGGACGCTCGACTGCTGTGCCCAAGGATGCGGGATCGAATTCCTGTCGCGGCGGCCGCTTTTCGAATGAGGCGAAAGGCAAGGCGCCCGTGTGCTATCTCAGTACACGTTAAAGAACATCAACTGGTCGAAATTTCTGGAGTCCTCCACTACGGCGTCTCTCACAGCCTGAGTCGCTTTGGGACGTTAAACCCCAAAAAACCAAACCAAAGCTTTATAATGTTTCAGACGTCGTTACGAAGCCGGAGCAAACTTATGAATGGATGGCTTGCCGTGACCCGTTATGAAGAATAAGGACACGCTGTTATGGAGGTGGCTTGTTGTTACTCGCAGTTTGACAATCAACTGCTCTGGCTCGTTCTAAGGGAAATATGTACTTAAATGCCATAATGCGACACACACACAAAAAAGTACTTCCTCCGTCTGTCTACACCATCAGAGAACGAAGAATATATCTTCTATAAACAGCTGGCACCCTTCTCCACCTTATAACGTGCACACCGCACGCTTCTAGCAAGGGCCTGCCCACTACCCACAGCCACCCTTGATTCGCCTCTGCACCCACTTCCGCCCACCTTCGCCCCCACATGCACCGTCCAAAAGTGCCACTTACCCCTTATCACCCGTCTTTACCTATTCCATCAGGCCTCCAGCCCGAGAAGCAGCGGTATAATAAAGATGCCGTGAAACCCGAGTCAAAGACACCGTGGTAAATTCATTTTTCGTTCAGAGGCACTAGACACCAGCGCCCCCTACCCCATCGCATCCTTCCTTGCTGGCCTTCTGCCCTCATATACCATCCGCCACCCTGAACCCATCCTCCAGGCCCCCCTCCGCCCTTCAAATGCACGTCCCACAAATGAGCCTCTGGCTAGTTGTACCCTGAAAGTTCTGTACCATACTCAAAGGGGTTAAGCGCATTCATCATGGGAAATTCTAAGTGCTTTCGCAGAATTGCCGCTTCGGGTGCCTGATCATCCCGCATAATTTTCGCTGTAACCTTTTATATGAGGAATCTGTAAGCCGTATTGGCCAAGTTCGCCTCTCTCTTAGAGCGCGGTGTGGGCATACGCGGGCCTACTATTATAGCTCTTCGGAATTAAACGAAGGGTTCTCATAACTGGAGTGCATGCTTCATTACATACATGCTGTGTATAGTTGTTTACGCCGTCGGTTCCGCTGTCTTCCAGTCGTATGCCATTTTTGCCATGTTCCCCGCATATCCCAGCTTTCCTTCCCCTCTTTAGCTGATGCCGAAGCCATGACATCTAACTGCTGCACCCACTCTCCCATTTTAGTTTCCACCTCTCCTCTTTTGTCTAGCCTGTTACCTTATTTTTTCTGCGCTAACGTATCCGTCCACCGGTGGATCGACCGGCCACACCTTCGAGCCCGTTCCTTTGTTCTTGTCCCCTCCGGTCTGCGCAGCGCACGCCACCGAACAGAGTGCACTCTAAGCACGGCGGGCCAAGGTGCACGCACCCAGCGCAGCAAAGCTAAAATAAATAAAGCCCGAAGCATACACTGATGCGATACTGCGCGGGGGCAATGATTAAAACCAAGCCGGGAAATGGAAAGGCTCGCTGATGTACGCATCCCCGTGCAGTCCTACTCGAGGCGCACTGCAAATGAAGGCGGAACAAAGAAGCGAAGAGCCGCCACGAAGGAAGCGAAACAAATGAAAGCGTGCGTACGGCAGAAGCAACGCAGCTCCCGTCCGATGAACAAAGGCGGCCCAGCCACCGTCATCACAGACGAGCTCCTTTTTGTTCGGTTCGGTGCCGACAGCGCCCCGCTGTGGTGACTGGTGGCAAACAACGCTAGGTGAGGGGGCGTCACTGCCTGTACGCGGCGTTAGCGACCTGCACGCAACTACAGTGGGGATGGAACACTCTGGCTCCTCAACATTAGCGCTGAAAGAGCTTTGCTATGAAAATGAAGAATGAAACGCGACTGTTCGGCGTCTTATGAGTTGTCAGCACGGAGGCTACTGCTTTGACTCCTTACATTTGTTTGTTAATAGCAGCGATGGTAGAAAGGCGGAGATAAAGCCGGTATATGAGGAGAGATGTTCTTATGCACAGATCTGGCACTACTGTCCATTCCTGAATCCTGACTGCTGCTGTAACTGTTGAAGCAGTGATCAGGAGCCTTTTGCGTCAATCCAGCCTCTGTGAGATTGAAGCTGTATACATTCTAGCCCGGATATAATGAACTGGAATATTTCGAAGCACTAAATATAGCGAAAACACAAATTACCCCATCTTAAATACTATGCAAAAGAATGTGAAAAGCACTTATATTTCACCCATCCAACTTCGTCTATCCTTTGCTACCCGGGCAGCATGTACTGCTCCCCCCCCCCCCCCCTCCCCCCTATGTGGCACTTCTTGCTCTTTGATCCCTGCTTTGCGCTTGACGCCTGTATCGATACTGAAGGGAAACCGCTTAACTAGGTAAACGTGGGCCGTGCTTAAGGTTCATCTTCGGTCTTTTTTACTCAATCTCAATGTCACATGACCGTCACGCGGTGACCCCAAATTAACCTAAGTAAACCCACCTATACCCACCTACGGCTATACAGGGCGTGCTACTCTCTGTTCGCTGTCGAACACGCATTGCAGAACCCAAATATACTCTTACTTTATTTATCAATTATTTAACTTTTGTTTTCCTGGTAACAACATTAGACGTGTTATGATAGACAGAGTATAGTTACAGAGAACCATCAGCTGCAGCGTCGACGTGAAGCAGTTTACGCATATCTCTCTTCGTGTGCTTCCAACACGCCGACAAGCGGAACGCATACAAACGCACTGAGCGCATCTCTGGCGTATACATCCAACGTATTGTTACTGCTTGGTTGCAAATAGGCTGAGCTGTATATTGATGCATTGCATATATCGAATGTTTTGTATTTCGAATCAATTCGTATCCCCTTAATTGATGTTCATTATATCTCGTGCCACGTTACGGTGCACTGTGCACATTCGGGGACTGATCAAGTGTCGCAAGCATGTTCATTTTTATCGCTTTTTTTCATTGGTAGTTCAGTAATAGATATATAACTTAAGATGCGAACAAGCTGCCTGAAATGGCTACTTTAGCGCGAGCAAAACACGGTACGATGAACACGCGCCCACTACCAGCTGGTCAGGGTGGTGGTCTCACAGCCAGATTAAGGTGTTTGTAGGTGACAGACGTTTTACTGTTGCCTGGACAGCTATTGCAACTCCTAATGAGGATGACTCTGCAAGGAGTTTAGGCCTTCCGTATTCCTCGTGTGATGCGTCAAGAACATTCAATAATTACTTTTATTGTTTACTCTATAGGGAAAGACCTCAAAAGACTATACTCACTAAACCCAAATTGAATATTCAAAGGACCGACTACACCGACGAAGCCAGGCGTTCAGCTCGGTACAAGGGAGAGAAAAAGACTTGATTCAAGGTCAAATAAATACTTCATAAATGTTTGGCAGCACCCTTTGATTTCCTATCAGCTACTTTAAATATACTCAGTCTGCCGAGCACAATCAGTATAGGCCTTCCGCTTATAATATGATCAAAAACTGTCCGTGCGCCGCTCAATGCATCCCGTGCGCCCAGGTCCACTGTGCAAGTACAATCCTTAGGGTGCTTCCATCATCAAGTTATGATTGTTTTGTTGGAAGCCTGTCCCTCCTTGGGTCTTATAAAAACTTCTATCTAAAAACGATGTTTGTAAAAGGGTCGCGTTCAATTTCGCTCCCTATGTCGAAGAAGAAATGGGCTTGGGCAATTTTCTATATACGAAGCCTATGTTAACCGCGCATCTTAATGGTAACTGACTTACAGAAGGTTAGGTGGGGGCGTATGAAGTTCGGAGGTTCTCGGAACGTGGGCAGCACTGCCACAGCAGAGAGCTAAATTGCAAAGCTATGGGAGGGGCGTTTGCCTTGCAGTGGATGTAGTCAGGCTGATAAGGATGGTGATGATGATGAGGATTCAATTGGTGCTTCCTTTTCAGAAGACGAAGCACTGTGTAGTAACCAAGTGGACAATATAGTTACGCACAAGAGATGAAGTCACAAGCAAGACTCGATTACTATGCCTGAACTAATGAATGAATGAATGAATCCTTTATTTTAATGAAGAGATAGCTCTGGGCCCCTGTTTGGGTAATTAGGGAATTAGGAGGGATGGGAGTGTAGCTTCGTCTCTACGATTCTTCAAGCTGTTGCTCGTTGCTTGCCATAAAATTCTGGAAGGAATGTTCACATGTGAAGTACTGGTTTCTGATAAAATGATACGCATTTGCGCTGAACTTGTCATGCAGCGGCAAAATATGTCGTTATCTGGTAGCACAAGAACCAGAGGTCTTAAGCAGCCACCATTTAACCTTGTCCGAATGTAGAACTCTGTGTGCGGTAAGCATTTCGCTCTACACAGGCTGTAAGTTCTGACGCGCAGTCCCTCCGTAAGTCATTTGGTAAACACCTCTTCGGAATGGGGCAAACTGGACCAACGAATCAGACAAAAGTTCTGTAAGCCTCAAGACGAATGCTCTAGAAAGGTCCTGGTATGGCAATAGATGACTCAGCGCCGTGAGGGCATGGCGCAAGTTTGGTAGGGCCGTTTGAGTTTGAGTCCATCATCAATTATACCCTTCGTGTGTGTGCGTGCGTGCGTGCGCGCGCGCGCGTGTGTGTGTGTGTGTGTGTGTGTGTGTGTGTGCGTGCGTGCGTGCGTGCGTGTGCGTGTGTGTGTGTGTGTGTGTGTGTGTGTGTGTGTGTGTGTGTGTGTGTGTGTGTGTGTGTGCGCGTGTTTGTTTGTGTGTGTGTGTGTGTGTGTGCGTGCGTGTGTGCGTGCGTGTGTGTGTGTGTGTGCGCGTGCGTGCGTGCGTGGATATGACCACAGGTTTGAGGCGAGTAGCACTTGTGTTGACGACAGTTCGCTTCATAAACACAGATACTTCCTTCTTGTATATTTCAGCACACGGCTTTGATCACCATGAAACAGTGGAAGAGAGGGACATACATGGCGGGGAGGGAAACACCCTCATTGGTCACTGCTCCCCGAAGTCCAGCCGGTCTAACGCATTTACACTCGCTACATCGGAGAGCGAAATAATTGCCACCTACTTCCCCCGTTAAAAGCTCGCGCGCATGCGTTACCCGCCTTTTCTTCTTTATGTATTTTTTTTCGTGGTAGATATTAGCGCGTAGATCTAGCGACAGAGCAAGAAAGGAAATGGCGGAGGAAAAGTACGGCAACCTACAAGGCGCACTTTTGTCGCGTCGCTTTCTCCATTTGGAAAGCGGTGCGTGGTATAATTAAGCTGACAAAACACGGCGCTCCACCGTTTAATCGACCGGTTGTTCTTTCAGCGCGTTATGCTATTGCCGCCAGGGCCACTGAATCCACTTCGCCCTCTCGGCATTCCTTTTCCTGCTTTCGTTTCTTTCCCTTGTTCTTTTTTCATAGCGTGGGCGTGAGCGCAGTCGGCACCTGCCTCCCTCTCTTCCCGCTCCTGCTCCTCTCGCTGATTTCGCCCTTCCCCGCATCTCCACCCAATCCGTCACTCGGGCTCATTCTTCCTGCCCAGCACGCGTACTGAACATCGGGGCTTTTGTTTTCGCCACGGCTTCGAGAGAAAAAAGCAGCTGTGTGGCACCTCCTCGTCTTTATGCAGAAAACCGAACGGTGTTTGATACGAGCGGCCAGCGGGTTCTTTTCACGAGCGTCTCCGAGCGCCCACAGCGCACTGGAAGCTCCATGCGTAAACGCACCCTACACAGACATGAGAAGCCAGCAACTTCGATCGACACGAGGCGCATTTCTTTCAGCTGCTTCAAAGTCACCGAAGAACATTTTCCGCGAGTCGTGTTCTCCGTGTTTTACAGGATGCGAAGACCGAACGAGGACGCTTTTAAGTTCACGTTTCGGCGCTTGCTCAGTGTCTTTCAACTCGGCTTTCCGTTTGCAGATGCGCGCAAGCCTAGCCGCTCCAGACAGCTATGTAGCGAAGGCAGCCTTTACGTAACCGTGTTTTTCTTGTATGCGCTAGTGAAAGGGAAAAACATCCTTCCAATGGTTTCTAAACTCCCGGCCGACAGCTTTCAATGAAAGTCTGTTCCTTTGGAAAGCCCCCTCCCCCTCAACACGCACGCACGCACGCGCACACACACACACACACACACACACACACACACACACACACACACACACACACACACACACACACACACACACACACACACACACACACACACACACACACACACACACACACACACACACACACACACACACACACGCACACACACACGCACAAGCACACGCACACGCACACACACACACACACGCACACGCACACGCACACGCGCGCGCGCACACACACACACACACACACGCGCGCACACACACACACACACACACACACACACACACACACACACACACACACACACACACACACACACACACACACACACACACACACACACACACACACACACACACACACACACACACACACACACACACGCGGCAGCCGCTCTTTTTGATACAGTGCATTTTTAAACTAAAGCCACCATAGGGACATAACGCACTCGTTCACGCGCGCTCTGCACAAGCACCCGTTACGGTGGCTCAGAACCTTTACCGATCAGTCGCTGTTCCCAAGGCTGCAACTTCAGTCCACCCAATCAGTGGCGGCCGTATTTCGGTAGCAGCAAAGTTCGTGAAAACTCTGGCTCCTCTGACATCACACAGCAAGGGGGATGGTCTAAATTTTTTCGGAACGCTCCTCTACGTACGGCGCTCCATACGCCAGGTGTTTCACGATGAGGAGCCAGAATTTTCAAATATGAAGTTTTTGAGGTGTAGAAACTGAATAATGAGTATTACAATACCAGTGCTTTTTGACATAAAAAAAAAATCAAGTGAATTATGCTAACTATACAAATGTAACTAAATTCTAATAGTTTGTTTTTAACTACGTAACTTAGGGGGTTGGGCATAATCAGAGGTTTGTAGCTCGTAGTGAGCAATAACCATGCCCCTGTTTTAAATTTCGAAAACGAGACTTCCCTCGGCGCTGTGGCGCAATAAGTTTGGTTCACTTTGCACCCTGTTCAAGAAGAGAGCTGGGAAGGGACGTTGTCAGTGATGCACAACTCCTCCCTCCGTTGAGCACTTGCCACGTGGCCTGCCGTAATTCAGCGCTCTCCGCTACTCGTTGTTCTAATCCACACTGGTTTATAATTCGCAATCAAGAGACACACGGACAGAACCTTTACTATGCTGCAGTTAGCGGCTGGCTAAGCCCTGGCGTGGCCTCCGTACGAGTACGACCTCCAGAGCCTACTTGACAGGTCCTCTTGCATATCCTTTTTTGAGGTCCTGTAAGAGATTGTCCCATATTCTTCCATGGAAGAAGCCGTCGGTAACGTGTTAGGCGTCCCGCCTAACACGTAACCCAAAAGCATGTGATCGTATGTTGCTTTAGTCTGGCCATTTCGACATACGGGGGTTATGATAACGAAGTGTAAATAAAAATTCAAGATGATTAACGTCGCTTGAAATACCGAAAAAGACGCGCGTGTTTGGAAAAAGTTGCGCGGCGGCGTAATATTGTTGCGCCGTGGCGCCAAGAATATATTCTTAAAATTCTGAAGAATGATATCGCTCTTACTAACCGCCGGCTGGAAACTTTTCATTGCAACCTCACGTTGCGACCTTCTAATCATTTCAGTTCTAATGCATTATTCACTTCTCCTCCCCCAGATCCACGTGTGACGTCTCGCCAATCCGCGCTTTCTCGACGCGCCGCGGGCGCAGCTCCATGGGTTCTTCTCTCTATACGGGACCATTAACGCGGTCGCACTAAAACATAAAGCGGAGCACGAACGATTCCAACCAAGGTGGCGCAGGACAGAGCCGCTGCATTTTCCGACACCTTATAAGACCTGCAGCTCGGCCAACACAACTGCCTTTTTTTTTAACATGGTATTTATTACTTTCAAGTAATGCTCTTTCAAATAAATATTTACAAAGCTATATAGAAAACGGCAGCACATACATTAAAAAAAAAAAAACGGCATCGCTGCTGCCTCAGCCTAACCGCAGCCTATCACGCTGTTTTTTTTTTTTTATATTGTAGTCTTTAGCATGTTTGATAAGTTCGCTACTCTCCGTGAATGCCTGCGAAGCAGTCGATACGGTCTCAGCTTTCCGTGCATTCAACTCAAGCTGGCGCCACCTCGTCTTTGGCTTTACCCGTCCTGCGAGTCACATCTGGTGGCTATTTGACCCGTTTGGTGATCACAGGGGGCAAATAAGGCCTGTTGCGGGGCCTCTTCAAATAAGGTCTTAGACTGCGACCTTGTGAACTCTAAGCCGTCTCAAAAGACGCTGCGCTTTTTTGGAAATTAATTTTCAATATATATACGTCTATATATACTTTCGGCCGCTATTATATATAGGCTTCCCGTTTTGGGTTTCCCTCCATTGTCCACATTTGGGGCTGACGCAGGGCCAGCTAGGTCCCATGACCCGTGCATGGCGTTATACACCGACGGCATCGACTGCTGAGTGTTTTCATGGTGGAGTCTTGGCATCTGCACACTGATATTACACCTGGACGAATAATATAAACATGCCTGTGTACGCCGACTTGTATAACGCCATGACAATCCTGCGACCATATCTGACCAGTTCGTGCAATGACATAGTGAAGCGCTTTAGTGTTGACCTTTTCATCAACTAGCCCGCGATCGGAGGTCTCGTGATTTATGATGACCGACATGACCGCCGGAGGGGGTAGTGGAATCGGATTGGTTAAGGTTATTTGGGTCTGATCTTGATTTTGAACTGATCTTTTTTTTTCAATCGGAGGGTGGCTCGGCACATGTACCGCTGTCATTTTACTATCTAGAACGGAGGAAATTTTTTTAGGCTTAATTTCACTCAAGAATACTCACCGCGCCTTCTTGTCAACCATCGCATTCTTGAAGCGGTAAAACTGAGTGGATATCACATGCACGTTCGAGGCCTCCCACACGATTCGCATTATACCATCCGCATCTCTGACATGCTCCCGCCTTACTGATTCGATCCAAGAAGCTATATGTGTGTGTGTGTGTGTGTGTGTGTGTGTGCGTGTGCGTGTGCGTGTGTGTGTGTGTGTGTGTGTGTGTGTGTGTGTGTGTGTGTGTGTGTGTGTGTGTGTGTGTGTGTGTGTGTGTGTGTGTGTGTGTGTGTGTGTGTGTGTGTGTGTGTGTGTGTGTGTGTGTGTGTGTGTGTGTGTGTGTGTGTGTGTGTGTGTGTGTGTGTGTGTGTGTGTGTGTGTGTGTGTGTGTGTGTGTGTGTGTGTGTGTGTGTGTGTGTGTGTGTGTGTGTGTGTGTGTGTGTGTGTGTGTGTGTGTGTGTGTGTGTGTGTGTGTGTGTGTGTGTGTGTGTGTGTGTGTGTGTGTGTGTGTGTGTGTGTGTGTGTGTGTGTGTGTGTGTGTGTGAGAGAGAGAGAGAGAGAGATGACTGCGGAACCTCATACGGCAATAGTCAGGGGTGAATGGCCAGCAGTTTACTAAATACCGGTGGTAAGATGATTTCTTCGCTGCAGGTGTGTGGAACAGCCTTCCACCGATGCAGTGAATATGTATGCGAAATTCAGGCCAGTCGGCTTCGGTTTGTCCTTGCCGCCAATGAGACGTTCGGCTTCTCCTGGACACTTTCAGGATCTTAGGACATGCAAATCGATAAACAAACAATGAGTAAGATGGGGTCCAAAGACAGACTCCTCCCACCCCACTAATGTATCGTGGGTCGATAAACAAAACAGTAATTGGCTAATAGGATAAAATCAACTCTATAATGAGACGCGTTCATTTTAAAAGCGCAAAAATTATTTGCATCACCCTACTCCCTAAGCCATAGCAGACACTGTTCCCTGCAGTGGCCGATCGCGCGGCAGAGTACTCAGTGCGATGCTGTTATGAGAAACGAGAGCTGGTAATATAGTGCACTTGCGATAGAGCTCGTGTGTCTATACGATAAGCTTACTCAACGTTATCTTTCTTTCTTTTTCTTTTTTTTTTCTCGTGCTTGTCTTACCTTTAAAGAAAACGGTGTTAAGCAAGCTTAATTTCGTTTTTTCGATGCTAGGCGCCCCGTGCACGTATAATAGTAGCGCCGTACTTTACGCAGTTACAACAATTGAAAACGGTGCCGCACTGCAATACACATTTTCTTGGGGAGACTGACGATTAGTGAAGGCATTTGAGCAACCTTTGATGACGGGAACAACGATGAGCGAGCGAAGGTTTTACTAAGTGAGGGCGTATACAGCTCGTTCGATTGCAAAGTCGTCGCTGTACCCCAGTTTCGGCTCAAGTTTTGTCGGATTTTGTCGGAAGTGTTCGGAACGTGGAAGGAAAATTGCCGGGAGTTGTCGGCATGGTGGGCTGTGGTTCCTTCTCTTACGGCGGGCTTTAGGTGTCCGCCGAGAACCTTTATTTTCTTATAAATCAATTAACAGCCGAGCTGTAACGACTCTTAAGTCGAAGCTTGAGAGTCCCCCTATTTTTTCTCATCTAGCTAATTGTTTAATGCTCTTGTTTAGGCAGCTGAATCCTACTGCAGACTGATTGCGCTACATTCGTGTATTGTAGTAAACCTAGACCAACTAGCACGAATCGATACCCTCCTGTTGGCTCTTCGGGCTGACGCTAACGTACCCGAAGATCATTAATTCACTCATTTCAGGGTCTTGGGACTATACGTCATGAAGTAACCCGCCAGCTGTGGCCAGTCCAGCTACTGCAAGGCTGTTAATGCGCACACCTCTTTCACCCGGACGCCGTGGGTACGTGCAAGACCCCCGGCCTCTTGCGGCCGCAGGGGAGACGGGCCTACGTCCGGCAGGGAAGTGTGTTTGCGAGAAAGGGGGACGGAGGCGAAACTGAATGAACCGAGCACGGTTTACGCTACGCGAAATGGCGATTCTCTTCCCCGATTTCCGGAGAACTTGGCCCCTGCAGCGCCCGGGGACGAGGAACGGACGCGCGGCGGATGCGCTCCTCATACGCCCACCTCTTACGGGAGAAATAAAAAATAAAAAATAAACGAGAAACAAAGCAGTAGTTTACCACAGAGTGAGACTGAATGTAAGAATAAATGACCGAAAATAAAAAAAGAAGATAAGGCAATCCGGGAAGGTAGCGAGCCACGTTTCCAGCATTACAGAAAACCAGGCGTATCGTGCATAGCCGCCTCCTCCGCGGCACGGCGAGGCTGTGTCTTTGCGGTCGGGCTTCATTGGCACCTCGAGGAGCCACGAAAAGGAGATTTGCTGCGGTCGCGCTGTTTGTGCGTGCCACCTCTCCCGCTCTCTGCCTTCCTTCGTTTCTCTTTCCTCATCTTACGCGTCTTGTGCGTGAACCACTTCGTTTTGTTTTTTGCGCTGTGCACGTCCAGTGTTTGACTTTTAAGCCAACAACCCCCTACCTCTGTCTCTCTCTCTCTCATTCATAACGCTACCCTCACTCATCTTTTTGGCGCGACCGTGCGCGGGGTGAGAGGCGGCTTGCGGGAAGGGCGTCCAAGTGGCAGACGCTGACCGACCTGGCCAGCTCAGAGGGAGAGCATGCCGCGCCTTTGATACGGGACCGCCGCCGCCTCCGCTGGGTGATTGTTTTCGCCGCCCGAGCGGCATTTCGGTTTCCTCTGTTCGTCCGAAGAAATTCCCGCTCCGCATCCGCCGCCGCCGCCCCGTCGTAAACACTCCCGCCGTCGCAGTCGTCCACGGCTCTACGGGCCCCTCCACGGAGTGCTGGAATCTCTCGTCGGTCACGCGTCGCCGCGCCCGCCGCCCGAAAACTGCGGGATCTGTAGCCTACCTGCGCTCTGCGATGAGGCCAGAGCTTGCTAGAGCCTCCGCAGTGCGCGATGAGATCCGCGTGCCATATCCGTATGCCTCTGCAGATGTCGACGCTATTTTGACTGATAGGGTCATATCGCGGTCGCAGACCAGCAGCTGCTTGAATCAGGTAGCCCATAGTGGTAGGAAGTGTTTTGCTCCACTTTTCCTTCTGCTAGCCGGAGGCATGGTGCGCGCAACACGAAGCCGAATGCAAGAGAGCGTACGCTGCAGGTGATTCTTGAGAGTACGGCAAATCTATTTTCTATATGGATTGCACACCTTGTTGGCGGCGAGGAAGTACACTGAGCCCTCGGCGCCTCTAGAAAGATTGAACGGACATCACCTAATGGGAAATAAGAATCTCCTTGTGATCGTTTTCCATGCGTCAGTTAGAATACTTCGAGCGTGCTCAATTCGTGTTGAATTATTCACTCGAAGCAGCCATGGATGTGAAATGTCGGGAAGAATTTTCTTGCACTCCATTTAGGCCATTTTTTTTGCCCTCTGTGCAAGCAAAGCTCTTTTAGCAACGAGATCGAGTACGAGACTTCACGAACTGTGCCGTAACGGCCGCATTTCTCTCCTGGCGGAAGCGAAAAGAATTCAGAGGCAAGGCTTGGTTATATTTCGGACATTCTTCTATCATCTGGTTGGTAGTGTGGAAGTGATCCACTTTACAGTAGCCGTTTCGAAATCCTGCCTGATCCTTTGGTTGATTCTATAGTCTTCTATAGCGGGAATTAAGAAGACGGAAATCGTTTTTCAGGCACATAACGACTGTACATTTCTGAACGAGGCCGAGCAAGGTTCATACGGTAGGTTGGGAAGGAAAAAAAAAATGGGAAGAGTTTCATTCTACACTTGTTGCAGTAGCATGCCGCATCGAGGACGTGAGGGTACAGCCTGTCTCAAGCATTTGAGGGATTGTGGTCGCGTTCTGGTCTTTACAAACCAATTAAGCTATGAACGACTCTAGGCCCTGGATCTACAGTTAACTGCGTCCGTATTTTTAATTTGCGTCTTTTCAGAAATGTCGTTTTTTTAGTGGCCCACGAAAACCGGATTTTAGATTGACTTCCGGTACCTGCGTTTATACCAATCAGATGACTTGCGGTCAGGGAGAAAACGAAACTGTCCAAAACGACGCAAACTCGGCATGCGGTGCCTGGATTAGGAACTACTTATCAGAGCATGATGCAGTCTGTAAAAATTAACCAACAACCTTCCCACGTTGTTCATGTTGTGCCCAGTGCTTGGCTCCTGTTCTCATGTTTTCACTGACGATTTAGTGGCTGATCTTGACCTTAACATACGACTGTTCGCTGACGATTGCATCGTATGCCGGGAAATCAACACATCTAAAGGCCATGAAATCTTTCGTAACGCGGTCTAAATGGAGGGGAAAAAATCATTACGCGCTAATTGGCAGATGACACTAAACGCTAATTAACAACCTTGTATGACAGTAACAAAAGAGAAGCATAAATTGTGTTTTCTGTAAATCATTATTTCACATGGCACTCACTGCAGTCGTTGAACACACATATCTCTCCAACGAAATGCACACACTGTAGAGATATTACTTCAACAGCTTTCAGATTTTTTATAGCCCGACAATTGCGACTAGTTCCTCTTCAAACAAAAGTATCAGGTGGCAGTAATTTGCCTAGGTCTATTCCCTGCTGTGCTAACATCGTTTGTTTCCCCTACACTAATAAAAACAGAACCAAACTAGAGATAGTTCAATAAAAGGCAGTCAAATTTCTACCAACAAGTTCAAAATAACCGGTTCGCTCACTGTATAAAAGAGGCGATGAGGAATACTAACACTAGAAACTTGTTTTAAGCTCGCGCGAATTAAACGTGTGCATAAATTAATTCATCGCGACTTAAATCTTGACCCTGTAGTACATGTTAAGGTGGTAGAGTTAAAGGCCCTTTTTTGCACGAAATCTGGCGCTGTCGGCGTTGTCTGTGTTGGGAGCGAAATCTCGCTGACATGGGCGCCGATTGGTCGGTGTGTCGTGCGACGTCACGATACTATATGGCAAGCCAGGAGCTACTACCTCGGACTTCTCGTTTGGTATCCATGGGTGGGCGAGATGCGAATAGAACCTTGCAGGACACTTGAGCAATGAGTAAGACACGCTACCTGTAGGACACGTAACCTCGTAGTAGGCTCTTGGTTAAAGCGGGACTTTACAAGTATCTACAGGGTGTTCCGTTTTTATGTCAGATTTGTAAAAAATTATTCTGCGCGAACTACAGGACTATTCTGGCTAAAAAAAGCGGACTTATTCTGGAATAAATAAACCTGTTTCTTTATTCTCTAGTGTTTAATTATTTTCCCATGTTAAATTTAGTCTGTTATTGTTTATTTGCTGTTTATAAAGTTCCTGTTACATATTTTTTTTTCTTTTTTTTTTTTTTTTTTACACGGACCCGCCTATGTAATACCCTCGAAAGAGGGCCTTTGGGGGGTATGTTGAATAAATAAATAAATAAATAAATAAATAAATAAATAAATAAATAAATAAAATAAAACTCCGACCACAAGGTAACATTTTTGGATAATGTAATTTAACGTCTGAACAATTGGCTTCGTTTCCTAAAATCGGCGAAAAACTGCAGCTGCGTCATCTGGAGAACTGCGAGGCCCGCCGCGCCCTATGCAGAATATTACTTACCTCAAAGTTCGCCAGATGGGGCATCTTGTCAAATCGGCTGATCTGCTCGCCACGATGAAAAGTTCCGCCGCACACGACTGCAGTTTTTCGTCGATTCCGACAAATGCGGGCAAGTTCAGGACTTAAATTACATTATCGAAAAACGTAACCCTCACAAGTTACATTGTGTTCGGCATTTTGCGCAGCTTGCGCAGGAGAATCTTTCACAACTCGGAGAGATAAGTATGAAACGCCCTGTATGCCGCGTGATGCTTCACAGAACTGGGTAGCTTACGGTTGTACGGCAATATGAGCGAGATAAAGACCCAAATTAAGAGGTTATTATAAGATGTGAATACACGAGAATGGGGACCCGCAAGAATGCGGAAGCTGTTACCCCACATCGTGTCATACCCATAAATCATGGAGCTTTAATGGTATGACGTCTCCCCTCTCTTTTTTCTTTTAAACAAGATTAAAGCGTAACAAGCATTCTCATACACTCAAAGAGTACCATTTATAAACTGACTGCTTTAAATACTCTTCTTCGTTATAAACCAGACAATTAATGCAATAGCCTAAGTCCTTCAATTGGCGTCGCTCATAGCTTGAGTCGCTTTGAGACAAAAACCCTCATAAGCATGACCAACTCCATCAGTGGCTAACAGTTTATCAGTAACAAAGTTTTCTATTGTAGTTCGAAGCCGTGGGCAAGGAGGGAACATATCAGTAACTGAAAAGGAGAAAACCTTATTTTCTGAAGCCTCGCACAGCAGAGGAAAATCCGGAGCTTTTTTCGGGCAAAAGTGAACTGAGCACTCTCAATACGTAGTAAGTTATAAGTAAGCGCGGCGAAAACGCGACGTTTCATCTTCACGTGTTGCATGGGGACTATGGCACCCCATGTGAATTGCATATTGCGCCGCGTTATTTGCACTATTTTGGTTCGCAGCTGAACCCATTAGAAGCGAGAGATTGGACTGAGCGAAAGAAACTGCATGACATGGCAGAAAAGAGCACGCACGCAGTGTCGATTGTGTGCCGCCGTCACTGCAACACATCAACCGTGGAGGTGGCGCATCCACCTCAGATATCTTCCGAGCCTATTGCGCGTCTCTATAACGCTTAGTTTTGAATTTATGCTAGAAGCGGCGCTTTGCTCGCGCTTAAAGGTTTTAGAAAACGATTTTTCTTCGTTTGCACTACTGACACGGCATCCCCTTGTCCACGGCTTCGAGCTTGCGACTGGCACTAACACACATAAAATGGTTGATTCCGAAGAAACTAGGCGTTCATTGCCTTTAGGTTCCAGCTGCATAGTAGTGAGACAGATGAAGCGCCCCCATTCTACAGCAACGGCATGGTGAAGCTGATGTATAGGTTGTGAGAAACCTTCGTTTTTGGCGAGGTCCATGAAAAAATTGGGCACTTCGGGAAAAGAAAACATCTCCAACATTTATTTCTGATTTACTGATTTCAGTTAAATGTAATATTTCAACTATATTTCCCTCACTCAACAGCCGACTTGTCTAATGAGCAATCTACGCGCGCAATCTGTTTTTGTGTGCTAGCTAAAGAAAAAAAAAAAACCTAAATGTCGATCTGCTTCGAACAGCTCCTAAATTGCACCTTTATCAATGAACGAGCGGCCGTGGTAAAATGCTGGCATGCGGACCACTAAATTTTAACAGAGGTTTAGAATAGTTAAGCATGGTATTCAGCGAAATCTTCAAAACATGATGACGTAAGGCATAACTCTTTATTCAGACATGCTTTCAACGTGCGGTTCTCCTTAATCTTGGCTTGGACTTTCATTCTGGATAAGCGCAATGTGCCCAGCTTTATGGTCAGAAAAGTAGTTGGTGGACCATGGTTTCAGCATGGGTAACGATGAATTTAGACTATGGTGCTCCTTTGTTGTCAAAGGAATGATTTATTCACAAGAACAGCCTCACGTCGGAGTCCCCTCCTAGTTCTCCACAGTTAGCGCACTGAACGTAACGCGCATCGAGCTCACACTCGAGCCCACCACGACCAGGCGGATCACACCCGCGCACCACCACACGCGCACAAGCCCGACATGCTGTTCCCGCGATGACGTCTCCCTTCCCGTCAGTGTTTCCAGCATTCCTATATCTCCAGCCGCCCCTAGGTGTCCCTTATGGCGCCACCTGCACAGACGCTTACAAGGTGAACACTAGATCTATGCATGATCCCCACTCAGCAAGCGCTAAACGACATCGCCCCAGGTGGTGGAATTCAGTCCTGAAATTATACTAGCCTAGACTATACGGTAATTGTTTCACCCTGTCCCATTAACGGATGCATCCTTGTACCCTTTCCCTCATAAGTCATGGTTCAAGTGCCCGCCCAGCAACTCTTTCTCGTTGCCTCTCCTCGCATGACATTAGCTTCTGAATAACAAGAGAACCTTGAATGCTGCAAGGTTGTGATTCTGCAATGGCGTAATGCTGCACTGGTGCTAAAGCACTGTGAAGCCCCATATGTGAGCTTACTCGAAAGGTTTCAGATGCTATTTAACCTAGGAACATGGGACCAATAAAAGATGTTTCTTACTGATAGAAAGAACATTCCACATGTAATAACTGTATGGCCTCCATAACTCAATTATTTACTTTTATCATTCTTAGCCTGCCCACACAGCATGCGCACCCAGAGATTCGCGTAACTGAAAATCGCACAAAGAATAGGCCAAAAAGAAGAGACATGACATGAGCGCCCAACTTCATGCTTTAGCACACAGAGTGCTCTGGGTCATTGATTCCATGGCATTGTTTCTGTTTATTTACTTTGCTGACGGTATTTAGAAAACGCAGGCGACTCCATTCACGAAGACCAGACTCCGGGCTTTTTTTCCGCATCATTCCATCCTAGGGCCTTGATTGTAGACTGTCAAAGAGTCAGTCCACCGTGGCGGCGATGTCACTGTCCAGTGAAATTTTGAACCCCGGCACTCCATTGGCCTCCCTTATGGTTCTGCGAGATTTTATCGAAGTGTAAACTTATAAGCACGCACGAAGAAAAAAACCGTCGCAGGTGTGTTGCCCAAACTGTACCGGGCAGAGAACAGGGCCGCGTTCAAATTGATGGCTCCGTGTATCAGGCAAGCCTCTGTTTTTTTCTTTTTTTTCACCTCCGCAATCAGATATACACACATAGTACACATCCTTCGAGAGCAGCGCCAGGGCATTCAACGCCGGCTGCCAACTGTGCCGCAGTTTCTTCACTTCCTAGCGAGCACACCGGCGCACACAAAAACAAAACAAAACGAAGCCGTAATGTCTGTGGATATATATAAACCTGCGTGGCCCGCCCGGTATTATGGAAGTGCCGATCAGAGAGCTTTGAGCTGCCTGGTTGCTGGTGGTGGACCGGGGCAGCGAAAACGGATGGTGGCGGCGGTGTTTCAACGCTCTTGGTGTGTGTAGGCTCAAACGCCCCACAGCAGCAGCCTGCGCTGGCCGCCACTGGCTGCGGAGGAGGAGAAAGACCACGGCTGCTTAGCGGAGCGCGTAACAGCCCCCCGCTTGAGTGACGGCCAAATTGGAATGAGGAATGAAAAGTGGATTCGAGGAGGGAAGAGGGAGAGAGGGGGGGGGGGGGGGGCTGGTTTCCGCAATTCCGGCTTTCGCCAGATTGCAGTGTCGAGCTTGCGGATAGAACTTACGCCTCCCTCCAAGCTTTGGATAGTGGCTGGCTCAAGAAGCAATAATAAGAGGGATAAAAGAGTGTAACACTCAACGCCGTGATCTCCACTCAGCAAAGTCTACCGGCAACATGCAAGCCGTTGGGCTGGTGAGGCTGAAACGGTCAGATTGTTGCGCTCTTGTAAGTGCCATAAAAGCGTATGTATCTGCCACAGACCGATATGGTTCTCTACGCGCAATAGTGCCTCTATATGTTGAGGCCGCGGCGAGTATTTTTTTTTTTTTTTTTGCTCCAAAATGAGATCAACACATCGATGCCGACACCGTCGTGAATTATAAAGAAGAGAGAGAGAGAAGTGTTACAATACAACGTATGTCATTCATCATCGGATTCATTCACCTTTGTGCACCGTCACTGTCTGTCTGCTTCTGTGGCTTTGGATCCAAAACCGTCCTATCAATCTGCGCCTAACAGTGCCGTTGAGTAAGAAACACAAGCATTATATGAATTTGCTAAAAGACTCTATTTTATTTTGTATCTACCAATTTCTCTAGAAATATTTGACTTTTATTATCTTTCCGCGACTTTGCTATCGGTTTTTGATAGCGCTGGTAGCCGCGTGCTGATAATAAGGCCCAATACGCTTCGTTTGTGCCCCTGCTACCAGTGAAACAAGCCTGATTCACTGTGACTGTATAATGCACAAGTCCTTTTGAAAAGCTATTGGAACACTGCTTGTTACGTGGTCATATTACATGCATAAATTGACCGAAAAGAATAAAGAAATCAGTTCCGTGAGATAAGGAAGCCATGCAAAAGTCAGTGGAACACGCAGATGCCTACAACACCCCCTGAGGTGATTGATGAATGTGTAGGTCATAATGTGGTTTCCTTTTTGCTTCAATTGTAGTCGTCCTCTTTTAACGATTCTTCGCGTTTTTCCCCTCTTTAACGCCGCCTGCAGAATGTCTTCGGGCGGTATAGCACCCTAAGAAAATAAATAAATAAACACTCTCAATCACCAGCCGAATGTTGAAGGTCACTATCTCTAGTGAGCGCCACAACATCACACGTGATGAAACTGCCTGGTAGCAATGCTACCAAGACGGTGGAGGAGAGCGATCGACGCGCTAAAGCTATGCAATGCACTGTACTTGTCTTTTAGACGGTACAGGCTGCCTGTACTTCGCAGCATTAAAAAGAAAAACAGTCCACTGATTAAAGCGGGCAAAAGCAGATCCCCCCTCCGTGCATGCCTTAGCGTGCCGAAATCCCATCATCATCTCGCAGGCACATATATACTAAGCGGTGAAGCCGCTTCGTATACACGGCGCTTAGGATATGCACGGCAGGTTCCTACCGCAGATATCCGCATCATCAGAGCGAAATAGTAATCAAGAGCAGAAACGGTAAGTTTGGTAACGAGCATGTTTCGGCGTGAGCTTGTCAGTAAAAGGACATGTGGCGTCCCCGAAAATCATCAACACTTGACCGACACCGACGCCTTCTGCAAGCACTGAATAGTGAACGCGCCTTAATTACTGTTCATAATCCCGAGCAATTTTGCTTTGCGAGATGATGGGGCTCCAGCCTTTTTGGCAACATTTTATTGTTTTTCCTTTCCGGCACGGGTCTGTAGCAGGTCTCGATCTATTTGGGAGAAAAAAACAAGGAAACCTGCATGCCTGACATTTGCATGAGACACACCGGCAGTATTTAACGCAACAACCGCACTGAGACAGCATTTTCGTGCCATACCAGCGCAGCACTCACAGTTATAGTAGGTCCAATTCATCGGCTCCTGTGGCCTTTAACAGAAGTACACTGTTAACAGAAGTAGTTAACGTCTGAATGAGGACGCTTTTAGAAAAAAAAAAAAATCTTAAGCACTACTGCTGTCCAAACGGAACTAAATTTACGCTTGACTCTCGTTGGCAGTTCTCTTACCTTTTTTTTTTTTTTTTCTGCAGAATACATTTTAAAGCGATTTCACAACTTCGAATGCGTATGGCTTCCCTCTGAAGACATGACCCGCTTCAAAGAGTTGCTGTCGACTTTTCACAGATCTGCGCACCACTACTTCCACCCTAATAAGGTGTATCAAAATCAATGTTTTGAGATTAAAAAAAAAAGCAACCCTTGAGACTTTTGGCCTTATAACGTAGCACATGTACTATCAAATCGAAAAGGCGGATAAAGTGGCGAGTGCAAATAATTGAGCACTGAGGCTTTTGTTCGGTTTGAGTTGTGTGCCACGAAGTAAGCTTCAAATCGAGTGCACTCGTATACAGTACCGATTGCGACATTAATGAGGGCGGCAATAACCGCAGCTTGTTGCATATAATCTTGGTAGAGAAATAAACACTCCATCAGCGCATTTTTCCCGTTCTCCGCCACAAGTCATTGTTTCATGCCACAAGGTATGAATCAACTAAACGCATAAATGGATTTTTCTTCATTTTTCTCGACACAGTTTCTCTTTTGCAACTCGACGCCGACAAGTCACTCCGTCTCTTGGTCGCGCATGATTCACACACGCACGCGTACTCGCAGCAACGCACTCACAGACGCTCACCCTGGAGCCGTCTGCCCAGCGCGAAGCCCTATCATTGCACCTTTCAACTCCGGCGCCTTGCGCGTCCGTCCTGAAAACAAACAGCGCGCCCCCATGCAGTTCCAGGCCGCTTGTCGCACTGTGCGAGAGGAAAGCGTGCGCAGGTAAAACCGACCGCCCCTCGCTCTCTCCCCTTGTCGCCTTAAAGGAATTACCAGCAAAACAGTGGGCACACCCGCCAACCCGCGCGTCGCCGTTGCCGTAATGACAGCCTGGCCCACGAGTGGTCGACCGTCCGCGCGCAATTAACTTCCGCCAGAGGCGTTATAATGATCGGTCACGCCTCAAGCTGCCCGCCACCCTCTCTCTTCTTGGTAGTGCGCGCGGGCTTGCTTCCATTGTTTTAGTTTCGTGTTCTGCTCCTTTTTTTTATTTGTTTGTTTGTTTTACCTGGAAACCTGGCGTCCGCAGCTTGGGACTCCCTCTCCTCTTCCCCCGTCCTCAATGTTGGGCGCATGGGAGAACGGGCAGGTGCGACACAGCTGGCCCGGTCAGCAGCCGCCGTGCTAGAAATGGGGGCCGTCAGTCAAACACTACACACACACACACGACACCGCGGTTTTCTCGCCTCGGAACGAACGACCACGGGACACGAATGCCAACTCCGTAAAACAGCCACGCCGTCCCAGGAGGTTAGCAATGCGCCGATGACGGTGCACAACTGATGGGGCATCGTAGGCCACTCTCACCAACACTCTGGCTTTCACAGAAACCGTGCTCATGATGATGGTTCCGATATCGGCAGTACTATACGCGCGCTGGAAGGCTGGGCAGATGAGTCTTTCAAAAGCTTGTAGGCAGGCCTGAATGGCGAGATGGTTATCGTATGCGCCGACCCGGCGTGTAACTAGATGTTGCTAGTGAACCGGAGAGCAGTAGACGCGGAAACAAAACGTGCGCTGCTGCACTTTTCCTTTATTTTTTACTTTCGGGAGTTGGTACGTACTCAGCGTTCTGAAAGGTCGTGCGCGTTTTCCAGCGTCTTGAAGTGGCACGAGTCAGAGGGGTTGTTGTAGCGGATCCGCGGAAAGAGCGGGCAACGTGTGCATGCGTTCTGTCGCGGGGCAGCCGAAATGAAGTTGTAGCTCCGGAACTTATGGCGGAAGCGGAGGGGAGGGCAGACCTGATGACTTTCCGTGGGATGATCGGGCGGAGAATGAGGTTGCTTCCGGTGAGTGGTAGGTTCTCTTTTTTTTTTTTTTTTTCAACTTTCGTTATCTCCGCCATTTCCTTTCGTCACGTCCGCCGCTCGAGAACGTTTGAGGACGAAAAAAAAAAAAAAAAGAAAACGAGAGATCGTGCTGGGAACGCGCCGTCGCTCAATACGAATAAGCAACGGGCCTCTTTTTGTTCGTGTAATGACTTCTTTGTCCGCGTTACCTTCGTGTGCCGACTTCTTCACGAGCAATCATTTGCCCTGAGTGAGCTTCACCGCTCTCATGTGTCGGTGAGATATGGTAGGGATCATGCGTAAAGCTGAGTGCCTGTGCAGTGTAAGGTCAACGACAAGAGTGAAACGGAGCAGCCGGAAATCTGAATTCTCGTATTCGAAAACCCTAATAGAAATGACACACGGGCGCTTTGCGTCCCTGGGCTGGAATACCAGCGCTTGCTTCTGAATGCAGCCTTCTAAACCATAATGTGATGTATGTTGTAGACCACGTAAACGTACGTTACGTATTGTTGTGTGAACGTGCGACTGCACAGTTCACTACGTGAGCTCGCAGATGCTAAGAGCACGGCAATGAGGTACAGCTAGATAGGACACCATGCCTGCAATGCGCTATGGACTGCAGCCACGGCAAGGTTGTTATTTATGTGCGTTTATCAAGTACCTCTACTTCACGGTGGCCAAGCCCATCGCCCTCTTCCTCCCACCCACTCTTCCAATATGTCGCCAATCAACCCCGTCATTCTCCTGCGGCGACCCGGGTTCCGGTAAAAACGTCCCCGGAGTACACTGCCCCGGAAAAAGCGTCGCCGGAAGAAAAGTCCCTATTTGCGCAGTAGGAAAAAATTAGCTCTGGTTTTGCTTGTGGTTAAACCTGGAGTTACGCGAAAGCAATCTGCATGGCTGCGCTAAGGTTCGGCTTGAAAGTAGAGACATGGCTTTTGCACATAGTAGTTTTCTATGGTTTCAGCTTCATTTATGCCATAGGGGGCACTTTTAAGCACTAAAGTGCGATGAGGCGAAAGCCTATATCGCGCGGTGGTCCGAAGTCCTCCACTACGGCACCTCTTTCTCTCTGTTTTAACTCCCACCTTCGCGATGACGCGATAGCGTAAGCTACCAGCTAACATATAAAGCCTCGCTTTAACCGAGCCATATGAACGTGCCTGCGTGGTCAAAGCATAACGTGAATGCAAAGGTTTTGGCAGGCTGATTATGTCACCCCCCCCATTTGAAAGGGGAGCCCCGAGTTGACAGCTCCTGCCATGTCGACGGCTTGAAAACTTACCGAAATGTAGCTTTAGCTACAAAAATGTCCCCAAACGGGCGCAATCAAACGTGCTGTGATGCATGCTTCGTCTTGCCTGGTGCTCGGCTTATATCAGTGACGAACTGCTTTACCATCACTGGTTTTTACAAGTTTTTCTTAACATCTTCTATGGTTTCAGCTTGAACATAGTTTGTATTTTGTTTTCACTGTCTTTTCTTTTTTTTCATTTCTATATCTATAACGAGCACATTGCATTTCCCTGTGACGTACTGCAACATTGTATGGCACAGCGCTTTCGCACGTCAGATTTGCAGTGGTGAAACGGCAAAAGGTCATAGTTAATCAGGCCGTTCATACCAAAAAAAAAAAAAAAATGATGATATAGCAAAAAAAAAATATCATACGGCAAGTGCATTTGTGGATCATTCTGTGCTTCCACGACATCACTGGTCGAAGCGTTCTGTAGTGTGATGTTTTTGTTTCATGACATGACCTGCGCTTCACTGTCGTGACGTGATCATGGTACTCCAACAGCAGCCCGTCAACAGTGCCTTCATTCTAATTTCTTTTTTTTTTTTTTTTTTGCGAGATAAAGGGTGCGCTGTCCACCGCCTTTGGTGGGCTGGACGCTGCGAACACTGCTTCAGGCGTACACAGTGAACAACCGATTAGGGCTGGCCTTGCCGTCCCTCGTACAGCATATACATTACCACCTGAAGGGTGGCAAGAATTCTACGTTGCTGTCATCGAAAGGGATGATGACCATCACCAGAAAATCCGTAAGGATCTTCTAATGAACCATGTGTGTTCGTCGAAAACTACCATGTCGACCAGTCCATTGTGCGTTTCTTGATGGGTAATATTACCCAGCTGGCGAGACCTGCCTTAGCGAGTGCTTAAAGAGCTGGGGAACTGGGGCCTGGACAATTTATTTTTCTTTCTTTTTTTTTTTTTTTTTTTTTTTTTTTTTAAGTGAGTCCGGAACGATTCATTCTCATGGCAAATGTTTGGCCTGAAGGCCTTTTTTCCAAGCGCTTGCTTCCTTTGGGGCCTTTTCTCGCGGGGACGTTTTTTCTGGGGCCTTATCCTTCGGGGACATTTTTTTTCCAGGGACGTTTTTACCTACACCGGCCAAATTTCGTTATGCAATCTAGTTTTGCTTCACCGTGGTGCATACAAATGCACGTAGCACCACAAAGTCAGCAAAAGAAAGCACGCGGTAGGGCAAGCGCTGAAGATCCTTTAAACGCTTACGTTGCCTTGGAATCCACTCAGTCGGTTTTTTGCCTTCAAATTACGTTCACTGAACGCACCCATTTCTTGAGCTCGAAGTCAACGTGTATATCATAGGTCATCGGCTCGCGTTAGTTCCTTGAACCACTCAGGTCTCATAGGTCGCGGAGCTCTGCTCAGTGAAAAGTCCGAGCCTACTTTTAGTCTCCGAGTTTCAGCGCTATACTCGCTTGGCAATCAGCACTTAAATCCAGGACGAGGCCGCCCATCCATAGAACTTCCTTGTTAAGCGGCGAAAGTATACAGCGGGAGGCAGCGGCCTTCCGAATTAAGAGCAGCGAAGCGTGTAAGCTAGGACAGCACAGTGCCGACGACAAGTCGCGACGACAGACGCCACGCAGCCCCCACAGAGACGCCTTCGAACTTGGCGCGCTTCGCTTACACGCGAGACGTCGCACGCCGGGAAGCCAGGGCAAACGGCGACGGCAAGCCCGCGTTGAAGGACGCCATCGGTGGAGGAAGTGCACGTCGTATCCCCCGTGGAGTGTGTTGTCTTAGAAAGAGTGAGGGGTCTTCATCTGAAGGACTCTTCAGGTGCGTGGGACGTCTTCATTGGCGCCTCTGTATACACGGCAGTTGTTCTTTCCTGCCGGCACCTTTAGCGAGTCGATCCTCGCGTCACATTTGCTTGCCCGCTTTGCTTTGCTCACACCCTGCTTCCGTCGATCGGTCACCTAATGGCTCTGGGAGCCGGACTTTGTTTTAAGAAGGGTGCGCGACGCCACTGCCTACAGCATGGGGATCCAGGCAAGGAGCCCAGTTCCGGGACCGTGAACACGCGCATACGACGAGCACTCACCGAAGACCTTCGAGAGGCTTTCGCGCAGCAGTTTCTCCCAGCGTCCGCCAACGACCGAGCCGCGTCGGTGCTCTTCACGCTCTCTGCTGTTCGTCGAACCCGGAGTGCTGACATGGCGTTTGCCAGTGGGGCGATTATTGGTTGGGGCACACTCAATGTCCGTTTTTGCGCAACTCTGTTGAGAGCTTGCACTGTTGCTTGCATATTTTTAGTAACCATGCTGAGGAAGCATGTGGACTAGTGAGGAATCCGATAGTAGTTTTACAGCGATATTTAATTGATTGATTGTAGGCCACCCACTTCCTTGGAATTAACTTTCTCGTTAAAAACACTGCTCGTGTGTGTGCGTGTGTGTGTGTGTGTGTGTGTGTGTGTGTGTGTGTGTGTGTGTGTGTGTGCGTGCGCGCGCGCGCGTGTGTGTGTGTGTGTGTGTGTGTGTGTGTGTGTGTGTGTGTGTGTGTGTGTGTGTGTGTGTGTGTGTGTGTGTGTGTGTGTGTGTGTGTGTGTGTGTGTGTGTGTGTGTGTGTGTGTGTGTGTGTGTGTGTGCACATGCGTGTGTGTGTGTGTGTGCGCGCATGCGTGTGTGTGACGCGATTGCGATTTTGATTACATTTAATCCTTCTAGTTGCACTCTTCAACGGTGCTTTCAATCTTAGCAAAAAAAAAAGAGCAAAATATAAAATCAGGCATTGCGTTCGTGAAGTTACTTCACGGCATGAACCCCACCTTCCTTCTCCGTAACTCGAACACAGTAGGCACCGCATGCTCGCAGACCGTGCTTACCTGGTCGAGGCAGCGTGGTAAGCTCTCCATCGGAGAGCCTCTGGCGGCAGCCGCCGCCGCATTTGACCGGAACAGGAAATGAAGGGCGATCGGAAGCGCGCTCCAGCGAGGCGAGTGAGCACTCGCGTGTCGGTACACAAGCCCCGCTTTAGCGGGTGTCCTTGGTCAGCTGGCTTCCCTTCTAATACCGTGCACGGCTGCAACCAACGTGAGAACACCGCGTGAACCCTCGCGGAAGCCCATATGGCTCACATTCACACACATTCTCAATGTTCCCGCTACTTCTATTCGTTCAGACGCTTACAACGTCGGGCAGAATGAAAAATGTCTGCTTTTACTATAGAAGAATAACTAAGGAATTCGAATAAATCATGCAGTTATCACATCAAGAAAGTTTGAATGCAGTGGGCGAATATGTTTTTACCTTAAACAACAGAACAGCAGTGGTCAAAGAGTGTCAGCCTGTATGCTCAGAACTGTCGAGATGGCTAGTTGCGTGCACGGCTCAAGAAGAAAGACCATTGACGTCACGACTGAAACAGTACGTGAGAGCTGGGAACAGAAGCGATTAACACTGACTGCGATCAGGCGTTCCACTCTGGGTACGACGTGGAATGCCCAGGAAACGCGGATGGTGGAGGAGAGGCAGGGAGTAGATGTGGAGAGGGGAAGCAGATGAATGGCTTCATATGTAACGCGCTTGTCTGTGCGAGTGCACCATTGTGTCCTGGTATATTCTGCAGGTACCCGAGTGTTCACAGCGCTGATACGAAGAGGGAGCTGTGCAGACTCCAGAGGAGCGTCGGAATCTAGAAGACTCAATGTTGTTAGACTAATTGGTGAAAACGAAACTGATTGGGCGGTGGGTGAAACTAGAAGTCACGAAATCACAAAAAAAAAGGAAACATACAGCTGGAATGTAGCTGTTCTTTCTTTTACTTTGTAGTTATTATTTTTAAATTATTTATAATTATAAAAATTTTAATTAAATTTTCAGATTTGATTTTTTTTTGCAATATTGTCACCATATGCGCTTTATTGTGTTCTTCTTTATAACAGTGAAGAGGTTGCTTCTCTGCAATTTTTATATTTTTATTTTATTCTGTACTTTTTCATATGCATGTGAACCCGATCCTGTCACTGTTCAAGTTGAGGCCAACAGTATTAAATAAATGAAATATCCAATTATCTTTCGGGCATAAAACTTCCCCTTGATCACCACTCTCAACTTTCAACAAATTGCTATGTTTTTAGCAAGTGTTGTCACTGTTGCTTTACATATTTTTTCTTTTACATTATATTTGTAGGAGCTTTACACGACTAGAATTCGTACCGTGCAAAGGGTTACAAGTGGGTGGTCACAACTAGCTCTTCATTCTAAGGCTATTTTACCACCGTAGTTCGGCACTAAATTACGCACTGCCCTAGTCTCTTGCCTGACCCGGTAATGATGTGAAAGCACTCTATTCGACGTGCAATCGCGACTTTTTTTCAGGGCTTCTCGAATCGCGTGCACCTCGAGTTTGTAACTGCGACAAGCGCAGGCGTTCTAAGAAGTACTGGCACTGAAATGGTTGTATTGAAAAGGTCTTAAAGAACCTGTATACCTTTTTTCTAATTAAAATAGGCGGAGAAAAGATTTTTTTCTCACGGACATAGAGTGCAGTGTGTGAAATGGGAACGGTGCTATCCAAACTCAATAACATGCTTAATGCTTATCAGATAACTAACAAATAGATAATGTTTTGATATATGCTTTTAGACAGCTTATGTCAAGTATAAAAGTAGATCTTGATTAAATGCTGTTATTAGTATATTGTGATCGAAATTGAATTTACGCTACAGCATCGATTCACATATTATTAGACAGTCTCTATCGAACACAATTGAATTAAACTAATTGCATGTATTAATTAATTACTGTTATTCGGTAACAGTGATTAAAATTTCGGTTTACGCTATAACGACAGGTCATATATATCGTCTAAAAGGTAGAATCCAAAAACAAAAATGAAAAAGTGGAAAAGTGGAAAAGCTATGCAAAACAGCACTTCTATAGCTCCGTTGAACCATGGTTAAACCGCTATCAGTTTTGTTCGCTCTACTTATTATCTACTTAAGACCGATAAGAAACTATTTCCCACCATTAAGACACATTCGTGGACACCGCTTCATTTCCAGTGTCAAGCTCTGCTCCAAAAAAAAAAAAAAGAATATATTGCTGCTAGAAGTGACAGCACAGCGCTTAGCATAACAACATGAAAATGGGCGATGGAGATTTAGCTCTCAGCGTCAAGCGGCAAGCCTAGAACACGTCATTGTGCATGTAAAGCCTCACTTAAAAACTTTAGATCTCATTGTTTGCTTTTCCGTTGTTGAGCCGTGCACTTGGTGTGTGACGTCAATAGTCTTTCTCATCATAGAGGATAGCGCCCTACTAAGGGCGCCGTAGACGCCGCATTGCGATGCCTGAAAACAGCCCACGTGGCCTGAGGAGTTGTGAACTTGTGAGCGAGGCTTGGATAACGTTTTTGCAGCCTAGTTAGAGCATTACTAAAATTCGGTTATGGCGCAGATAGACAAAGGCAGGAAGGAACGAAGTGACAGAACAGAGACAGAGTGACAGTGACAGGACCAAGGCTGTGTACACTCGCTTTTAAGATGCGATGGTCATGATGAGGGCTCTTTGACACTTGTAGCATTCAGACCGCGCCACAGCGCACGAAGCTACCTGTTGACTTTAAGCGTGGAAGGCGTTGGAATCCCTGAGACGTTACTCCCCCCCCCCCCCCCCCCCCCCCGGCCTCACATATGTTGAAAGAGCAAATGTTCGAATGTTCGAATCTACCCCGCCGGGGTGGCGCAGTGGTTACGGTGTTCGACTACTGTTCCCAAGGATGCGGGATCGAATCCCGGCCTAGGCGGCAACTTTTCGATGGAGGCGAAAAGCAAGGCGCCCGTGTGCTGTGCGATGTCAGTGCACGTTAAAAAACCCCAGGTGGTCAAAATTTCCGGAGTCCTCCATTACGCCGTCTCTCATAGCCTCAGTTGTTTTGGGACGTTAAACCCCGCAAAAACCAAAAAAACCAAACAAATGTTCGAATCTGTATAGAAACCTCGTAAGCCCGACGAGCGTAGGGTTCCCTCCATTTGGGAGTTCGGTTCTTTGTCGAATGGAACACCTCGAAAATGAGCTGCCCGATCTCTGGACAGGATGCGCCGGCCGGCCTTGGGGTCAACCGCACTGGCAAGAATATTGTTCTTTTTCAGAAGTCCAATAAGAGGGCAACCAGAGATGCATCCTGGTCCAGAAATTAAAATATATTAGTGAAGCGGCGAATGAGTGTTCTAAAACAGTGATGTCTTGTTATATGAGACGTGCGGTGATCCAAGGCTTGATCTGGCAGTGTTTAACTAATCAGCCTTTGTGTTCCCTTACCTTTGCGATATGTTAACTCCTTTTTTTATATATGCTTCGGCCTCTACTGTGCTGAGGAGGCTTTGACTTATACAAGTGTATGCCGTTGTTTCACAGCACCCCAACACAGGTGCAAGCGATATTTCTTCGAGTGACATTCAGAATACGCTCCTTGCGGCAGCGACACGTCCCGTCCCAGGTGTGTTTAGCGCTTGCTTGCAAAAGATACGCGCCTGGGGAACTGTATGTACACCGCAGTCATGAGCCGCTATCCATTTCACTAAAGCAGCCGTCGTCACTCCAGGGTGTTTAACGAGATGGGATGAAACGGTGCTTAACTCAAGAGAGTGACCCATAGGAAGGAACTGAGACGGAGGGGACGAGGGCTTGGCATGCCTGCAGAGCGCATATACACGCTACCCGCTTTCCCCGGCCAAAATTCCCTAAGGATGCTCAAACTTCGGGGTCAATCGAATTCGCGGCCTTCGGTGCACCGCAACCTCTATCTTGCTGCAGCCGGGAAAGAGGGGTGAGTAGGGAAGGCGATTCCCTCGCTACCCCTCCCTAGCGTAGGGGAACGATGCAAGAAAGGGGAATATGAGCCGGGGATTGGGGGAGCGGTCAAATCGCTGTGCGCGATCCGGTCGCGCATTGCCTTGTCGCTCGATCAGCCGAGATTTCGTTAGAGCAGGGAGAACGAGACTCGATGCTGCTCACACCGCGTGCCCGCCGTGAAGAGACAGAAAACGGATTGCATGGCGGGGCAGAAATAAAGGAGACGGATGACCCCGGCGACGTGGTTCTCTCTGCGCGATGAAGGCCGATGGGCGGACAACCGCACTTTCTCGCCTATAACGGAAGGAGGACTAAATTAATTTTGCTTTACCTTCTGAACTGCCCTGATCGAGTCACTGCGCAGGGGCGTGCGTCGGAAACTCTGGATGACAAGATTGAAAAAAGTCTGGCCTCTGGTTCAAATAGCAATTAATTTGATTTTTTTTTGTCTGCGATGAATTCTGCGGTAACAATTCTGAGCTTTCAATGGGTCAATCAGTTCTTTCAAAATGCGCGTTGAATAAACTTGCACACGGAAACAAAATTATCCCGAATAAAAACAAACACAATGAGCGATAAGGTTTTTTTCTTTCTTTAATTTTACTCCTTCCCACGCCTCTTTTAAGTATGAGGCGTTTCATCCTGCATTCAATTTTTAAAAATTGTCGATTTCTTCTGCAGTGTTGAGCCCAGCAGTATATATGTATCGAAATCTCGGTTTGCTTTTTTATACACAAAATCTTTACCCATATCAGTGCATTGTCGAGCTTGCTGGACAATGCCTGGGTATACTCACATTCAAATCTGTGCTGCACATTGTTTATTACTGCATGAGTAAGTGTCTTCTCTGCCCCGTCCGGCCAGAATAAATGCTATATGTATTTTATTTCGGTTCCAACTTCCCAATAACAGCGTTGGTTCGGCTTTTTGTGCGTCACTTACCGGTTTTAATATCGTAGTAGAAACGGATACTGACTATTAGATGTCAGTAACCCTATCTATATTATCAATTATACGAGGCAATCAAAGGAAGTGCATCTCGATCATTATGCCCAAAAAGACATCCATGACAATACGCGCCATGAGCAGCATACGCTCAGTTCGTTATTATATCCGAGCAAACTCGGTATTCCGAGATCGCCCAGACTGCGTCCCCATCCCCTTCGTTTCGTCCCACGATGGGCTGGGCGGCCAAAACTGTCGTGATGGGCGCGTGCGCGGGCACGAGGGATCCCAGTGGGCCCAATAAACGAAGATTGGAGCTGAGCCGATGATGGGCAAGTCACGCGATCGGGATCGCCCGTCCCGTGCCCAGTCCGCGACTACCCCAGCACCGTCCGCGCACGGCGGCGTTTCTTCCCCACGCCGGGGGAATTGGGGAGCAGTGCGGATGGGAGGGAGCGGGTGCAGTGACGCAAGCCAGAAACGACGAGGGGCAAACGATCTCCATCCCCCTCGGCTGCAGCAAGGTCCCGCGAGAACCAGCGGCGGCGCGCCCATTAACTTAGTGGGCGCGAAACGGCTGCCCAGTTAATTTGATCGGCACGTCGCGGTGACTTTGCCTTCTTATTATTTTCTGCCACCCCGTCCCCTTTTAGGGTAGCTCGGGAGACGACGCAAGGTGCGGGCACGAAACCTGCACGTCGACACGAGCGGAATCCGCTCTAGGTACGCGTGCCTCCAACTGACTCAGGGAGAAAAATGGGCAGAGCTAAATCTGCTGGCAATATCCATTTATCATTGGTGTTATGAATTCTTCGGCCTTATTAATTCAACGGGACATCGGCAGCTGAAACATTTAGACGTGAACAGATAGTGCCGAGCAAAACTCGTAAAAATAGGCTGCACCTTAAGAAGAGGAAATAAAACACGCATTAGTTTTCACTGCTGTCTTTGCTTTTGGTAACGTTACAGGCTTTCATGGTCTGTGACTGTCTTTGCGTCTGTGCCTCTCCATGCATCTCTTTCACGGGAACGACCTATATATATACCATGACTGTAAAAGCTCGTAGGAGCATAAAGTTAGGCAATTTCGTTTTGCATGAATGAAAAATTGCGCAAAGGACGGGAAGAGAGGAAGAGAGGCGACACGAGCGCTCATGTCTCCCTATCTGCTTTCTTCATTTGCGCGATTTTTCAGTCGTGACTTTTAAAACAGAGCAGTTGGGATATGCCTACGGGAAACCACTTTTTTTCTTTCACGTTACAGCAAAGGGAGCTTGATTACATGTAGTTCTAAAATAAATAAATAAATAAATACAAAAACCCGTACCTGGAGAGGATTGCCAAAGCGTAACTAGACGCAGTGCATCTCGAATCGCGCATCGTTTTGAAAGCTTTTGAAGCTGCGGCAGCATTGCCTGTCACGTGAGCCATGAAACTGTTGAATGATACATGTGGCAGCTTTGAGGCAAGGACTTCTTTCCAGGTTAAAATAACATGGCTGTATAAGCCAGTTGTATGGACATTGCAAAATATTAAAACTGCGGAAACGACAGGACGGAGACAAAAAAACGAAAAAAAAAATGCAAGGTGGTACTGTCAGTACTGCCCTAACCCCGTTATACTTCGTGGCACGGGCAGAGGCACTTTATTTTTCTTTACTTTTGGTCTCCCTAACCATAGTATATGTCAGTACTGCCCTGTTAGTACTACCATGTGTTGTCTTCTTGCCCTACGTCCTATTGTTTCCACGGTTTTAATTTTACGATGTTCCTTCCAGGCATGGAGGGCATTACACGCTGTTAACTTGGCTGATCCATCAGCTTAGCTGGAGAACTCACTAACAGAGCAGATCCATGCGCTCCCCTTTTCACCATGGCTACCTCGGGGCCGCTACAATTACGTCAGTTTGGAAAGAAGAATTTTCTTGCCACCACACAAAGAACTAGACACTCCAGAATCTACTGACTTGATGCTAACACAGACAAACACAAACAACAAGCACGGTATTGGGTTGGGCTAAATTTAATCCACATGTAGATTAAATTTAGCCCAACACAATACCCTGCTGTTTGTCCCTGATCTGGTGCATACGTGTCCTACGCTTGACCATGCATCCCGGAACTGTTCGGGTAAGCAGACACAAGAAGGGACAGCCGGCTGGAGGAAAGCCTAACACACAGCACAAGTTAGCTTGGATCAGCGTTTGTCCGTACAGTGTGCGCCGGGTCGGTGCGTGCCATCAATGTCGATCTGGACTAAGAAGTCACCCTGGCCTGCTCGACAACATCTCCTATTTCTATGCCCTGGGAAAATAAATCTGCATAATAAATTTGCTGCCGTTGTATTGAATGGCTTTTGCGGAATTATGGGAAGATTCTGCGTGCTGATTTATCAAGGGCTCCGATATAAACGAGGCCAATCTGAGATCACCTGCGCAATCGAATGCCTTGAAAAAGCCCCCATCTTGTATTTGTTTGTTGCGCGAGTTGTTGTAGAAGGCTTCTGTAAATTGCTTGCTTCTTTTTCCTCCAAATATAAAACGCCGTAGTGACAAATTTTGTTGCTACAGTTTCTGTCGTCACGGAAGCGAGTCCGACCTGCACGATCCAGAAGCGATTGAAATGCTTCCGAGAGGAAGTAATATAAGCCACCAGTGAAAAAAAAGAAAAAAGTACTCTGCACAATACCGTTTAAATTCATCAACTAATAAAGTTTAGTGGAAAGACACCGTTTTAGGTCAGACAATTATTTTGTAAGTTGATTGACCTCACCCTGCTCCGGAGATGAGCCCCATGTGTTCGCGAGCGTATTTTTGCGCGTGCGTGTGTAAGATGCAAGTGAAGAAGATGGCCAAAAGAAGAAGGTCTTTCAGGCTCGTTCCGCTACCTCGCCTTACTAGTGCAAAACTGCATTTAAGGCACGCCGCGGGCGAGTGGGATCTCTTGCTTCTCGCTTAGTAGATTACCATTATACTTCGCAGTGCACGAGCTTCATGTGCTTCCGCACCCACCGTGGGCTCTTATAGATATCTCACACGATCCCAGTCAGGAAGAGCCTCGACCAGGTAGATGCAAATCCTCAAGTACTTTTCACCGCGTGTTTAATCTTTATAGTAGATGTAGATGACAGAACTGTAAGAAGGGGTTGGGCACTGATGTTATTTGACTACCACTGTAGTATTACTTTACAGTACGTAACAGAAGCACGAGTGAGTAAGGTGGGCAGATAAGATAAGCAAGTCCGCAATTGTAAGGCTGTCGCAGACAGGGCAGGAAATATTGAATCGGATGTATATATGGTCGTATATCGTATATATAGTCAGACTGATTAAGGTAGTGATGAACACTGGGCTCGTATGCTACCACCTGACCATTCACAAACGAGGACTTCATCGAATTCCCGTTCTTTTTTTTTTTCTTTGCATTCAATTTCGGAGGGTAGAACGTAGAGGGGCGGCGCGAAACGAAGCCATATAGTGACGTGTACGTCGTTAAAAGAGATACCCCAGCCTGGTTACATATCAGAGGGAAGAGAAAGCCCCAGCCGGTTATGCGTTTTCACTCACGCCCCTCTGTAGTGAACGAGACGCGTCCCTTCCACCGCTGTCACCGGTGTTGTCCCGATAAGCTGGCGACGCGCGCGCGAGGCGGCACTGCCGTCTCATCACAATCAATCAACGCGGCGGCCCATCACACGTCGTCTCGCTGGCCGCCGCGGGCGACATGTCCAGGCGGTTGATGGCGGGCCTTATCGGCACGCGTCTGTCTTCTCGCGGCTGACGTATGCCGGCCAGCTTGCCCGCGGCCGACGATACAGCTCCCTGTACCACCGAGGCCTAGGGTCGCAACCTGAAGCGAGCCGCGAGACTCAGTCGCAGTGGTTGTCTGGGAGTGCCCTGTTTTTGGCGCGTTCACTGGCTGGTTCGTTCCACTCCCTCGCAGAACTGAAGAAAAAGAAAACCACAAGTAAAGTTGAGAGGAAACCGATCGTACAGCATTTCATTGCAAGAGACAGAAGACTGGCCCACATATGCTATGAGATTATGGTGGGAAAGACAAGCTCTTGCCTCATATCGCGAAGATCAAGTACAACGATATCAAAGAAACGAGGCTTTAGACTTTTAATTTGCCTTTGAAAATCGCATAAAAATGATTAAAGCGACATCTTGCAGGCAAACGCTGTTACAATCCCCATGTGACCCCATCTCAGGAATATATCGCTGATTTTCTTAAATACACATTGCTCTTTTCTCTTCTAGGGGTGCTTGTCATATTTTGTTATATTTTCCACTCTCTCCACTGCGCCCTTAAATAAAAAACACCGCTCCTTTCGCATCCAAGGAGTTAAAATCTGTTCTGAACTCCTGGGATGAAACAGCTCAGCAAAACTTCCGTACGCGAGGCGCATACGTTACTGTGCCGAAACGGCCTTGGATGTGGAAGCTCAAATCGACGATACTCTACACTAATAATGTCTGATTAGTGTCTGGTGGGTAAAATATGTATTCGTTTTCGTTATGTCAAACTTCATCGCGGTCGCTGTTCACGGTTTCCAGCACCAGGGGCCCTATTTTCGACAATTCGCCATTTCGTTCAAATTGTGACTTACGCGCGACGTGTGCACTAGGACAGTGCCAGATTACGTAGGCACACAGTCGAGTTACGCATTCTGAGCAAAAAAAAAAATTAAAGTGAGAAAAAAAGTGAGCCAAATAGGAAAAACGACGATGCTCTTGCAGGAATCGAGCCACTCCGATGCATTCCGCGAATTGGAAGCCTCAAGTTGCAGTGAGTGCGTGTGAGATATATTGTGGCGTTGTGGTCTAGGTGTGTCATGACACACTTGCGGTCGGACATTCGGCAGCGGCTACGCACGGAGAGGCTGTGCGAGTTTCAGCTGAAGAGCAAGAACGGCAAAGGAATATTCGCAATGTGTTTGCGCAGAATGGGAGCGGAGAGTAGCATTGCTCCTCATAAGCGCCGAAGACCTCTCACGTTCAATTATCAGCGGCTTTTAAATGCAGGAACTAAAACGTTTAAGGGCCTCGTTATAAAAAGAAGGAATCGACAGATCCAGCACTGACGAAGAGGCCCCTGCGCAGCCGGCATGGTCCATGTCCGAGGACAACGCTCGCCGTCTCAAAGTATCAATTACTGCTAGGTACTGGGTGTGCTGCCCACCTTTTTCGAACTGCCTCATTATGACCAGCTACCGCCAGGTCAGCAAGCCTTCCTAAGTTTCTAACATCTTGTGTCGGCTGGGCTTGAGTTATGTAAAGCGCGCGGAAAGCAGCTATAGCGCAGAGAGAGGGAGAGAGTGTGTGTGTCTTCCACACACACACACACACACACACACACACACACACACACACACACACACACACACACACACACACACACACACACACACACACACACACACACACACACACACACACACACACACACACACACACACACACACACACACACACACACACACACACACACACACACACACACACACACACACACACACACACACACACACACACACACACACACACACACACACACACACACACACACACACACACACACACACACACACACACACACACACACACACACACACACACACACACACACACACACACACACACACACACACACACACACACACACACACACACACACACACACACACACACACACACACACACACACACACACACACACACACACACACACACACACACACACACACACACACACACACACACACACACACACACACACACACACACACACACACACACACACACACACACACACACACACACACACACACACACACACACACACACACACACACACACACACACACACACACACACACACACACACACACACACACACACACACACACACACACACACACACACACACACACACACACACACACACACACACACACACACACACACACACACACACACACACACACACACACACACACACACACACACACACACACACACACACACACACACACACACACACACACACACACACACACACACACACACACACACACACACACACACACACACACACACACACACACACACACACACACACACACACACACACACACACACACACACACACACACACACACACACACACACACACACACACACACACACACACACACACACACACACACACACACACACACACACACACACACACACACACACACACACACACACACACACACACACACACACACACACACACACACACACACACACACACACACACACACACACACACACACACACACACACACACACACACACACACACACACACACACACACACACACACACACACACACACACACACACACACACACACACACACACACACACACACACACACACACACACACACACACACACACACACACACACACACACACACACACACACACACACACACACACACACACACACACACACACACACACACACACACACACACACACACACACACACACACACACACACACACACACACACACACACACACACACACACACACACACACACACACACACACACACACACACACACACACACACACACACACACACACACACACACACACACACACACACACATGTTTTAATGCTCTGACTGTATAACAAAAACAATCAGCACAAGATGTCAATTAACAACATCATATGATTTGAGCGTGTCGTTATAACGTGCTCTGGAGCACTTAATGTTTTCTAAAACATAAGCAAAATGGCGAGAGCCTGCATGCATATCTAAAGAAAACTTTACATAAAGCACATCCGATGTGGCAAGCAAAAACATAGCACATACATACATTCCCTTAGTAAAAGTGAAGCTGTCAGTATTTTTGCTTGCTCCTCCCCATCGTGGGAAGGCTCTTCGATTCATTGACATTGCAGTAAGATGTGCATAGTGCTAGACAAAAAGGCAGTGTTTAGGACCGACGTTTAAGAGAGTCTTTGGGGATCCCTCGCTGCCTGTCGCGCGAAGTTCCTGCAAAGCCACCACACCACATGACCCTAGATTGTACTGACGAACCGTCCAGACAGAACCGTGCAGACAGTTTCCGGCTCATGGCAGACTCTGTACTCTGCCTCTTCTTTTTTTCATTCATCGAGGATTTTCGCGTTGCAACGGTGAGCAACAACAACGCCGACACCGGTTTTCTCATTGGCCTATCTCAAATACTTTATTTTTTAACCCTTGGCTACAGTTAGCTGGACACCCGGTATATGCATGCTTCTTGTGCTGTTCATAGAAGAGAAACGAAGACAGGACCAGTGAGTGGACACAGACACGTGATATCGTTTTACTGGATAATCGGGAGCAGGTACGCTTCCAAAAAATACAGAAGGAAAGAACGATGACAAGCTCATCAGGAATACTAAATATACGCGCCGGCGGCAATTGTTCGCGCCAAGAAATAGATTCCCCCTGTGCCAAACGTATCGATGACGTGCTGACACATCAAGTTCGCGCAATCTTAAGAAGCTTCAGGAAGCTCTCTAGTGAGGTGGTCACAAGTGATAACAGGTTAGAGAATAAAAACCAGCCAAGGGACGAGGACGAAGAAAGACGATGTACAGTACTCACGGATTGAAATAGGACACTCGGAGCGCGTGGCCGTCGCTGCATGCAAGGCAGTGTGGTAAACAACAGGCCGGCTTATTGGCGACCGGAAGAAGCAGTTCTGCTTTTTAGATGTTCTCCCCCTCGCGCTATACCACAATGCTGCACCTTGGTTCCATGAGCATCCACGGACGGCGCTGCATGCAGCGACGGCCACGCGCTCCGAGTGTCCTATTTCAATCCGTGAGTACTGTACACACGGAAGCTGGAAGCTTCCGTGTGTACATCGTCTTTCTTCGTCCTCGTCCCTTGGCTGGTTTTTATTCTCTGACTATGTACCAACTGACCCAGATTTCAACCCTCCTTTGATAACAGGTTGCAACTGTTTCCTCGAAAGCTGGTTGGCAGGGAAGGCCACTCTCACAAATTCCGTCATACATAGTCAAATGCGCATCAGCACCAGTACTGCTGACTTTCTTTGCGTGTTCTTTCAGGCATACATTTAAGGAAATGCCTATTATTTTCATTTTAAGAATGAATCAGTAACATTCCCAATCTCGTTATCTGATCACGTGTAGTCCGTATAGCCTCTTGTGTGTTGCAGGACATAGAGCATGCTATACCACGAGGCTCTGAATGGCTGTCTGCAGTTTACGATACCCTTACCACGAACGTTCTGTGCACAATGCGCTGCTTGTAATTGCGCATGACTGCTGTGACATCCGAAGGGAGTCGGATAGCCAAAATCAATAGCGTAATGTAGGCATCAAAACACGGAGCTCTTGAAAGAACGGTAGCGACGAACTGAATTTCCAGAAACATTAAAACAAAAAATAGAACTAGAGGAAGGGCTGACGTGTTCCATCACCCGTATACTCCATTTCTCTCTGTCCTCTGCTAACGCAAGCGAGGGCAGCCACGCAAGCAAAACAATTTGCACGCTGCTCGCATATATTGTTCACTGGGTGCCCCGTCCCGAACAATACACGGCCGCCAGCAGCAGAAAAAGGAGTACACACAGAAAAAAATTGTGGAACCGCCCACTTCGGGAGCGCGCTTCCGTCACGCACTTGGCGGCGAAACATTTGAATGTGTTGCGATTCCTGGCTTGGCGCTGACGTTTTTGCCGCCGCTTCGATCGGGCAGTCTTTCAGCTCACTAATGTATTCCTTCTGGAAAGGGTAGAAGAGGGCAACAAGTTAAAAAGATAGAGCGAAAGTGTTTTAAGGCAGCCACTATATAATCTCGTTATAGGGTAGAACGAGATAAAAAAAAAATGGCTACACAGTATGAAAGAGCACTGAACAAGAGCTGAGGAGGAGCTTCAGTTTGCTAGCCGAGCCATCGTTTCGACAAGTCTACTTTTAAGTCGTCTTAAAACTGACCCGCCTTACGAACTGAGGCTGCTCTTTCGTGTTATCTCGTTATAAGCTCGTTAGGCTTGTTTCTTCCAGACACAGGACCATATCCTGCTTAATTTTACTATCCTGTACTTACATCTCACTATGCAGTCTACCGCTAAAAGGTGTATTACTTCAGATAGAGTAACCACCTCTCTCATTCGCTTCCTTGGATTTGATTGGCACTAGTCTGCATAGTTGTTGCTCTCCTATTTTGAGAACACAGCGTCGTGAAATTTATTTGTTTTATTGGTGTTGATCCGCCGTTTCGTGCTCTGAACTCGAAACGGCATTGCCCACGAAGCAGTGTAGCGATAAAATAATCGAAAAAGAGGCGCAGTTGAGCAACGCAAAACGGAACAAAACGGGGGCTTCGGCCGTCGCGTGCGACCGGACACGGCGCTTGGGCCGCCCGCCGGTCACGCCCCGCGGGTTTTTCATCTGCCCTCAGCGGCTACATGTGCGCCAGGATTGCGTGCGCGTCGGTGGTCCAAGCATGTGTTTTACGCGATGTCTTGCTACCGCTGCTCCTCGTCACCCCGAGAGGGTGCTTTGTTTCCGTCTCGCCATTGTTTGCTCTCCGTTCGCGAGGCAAACGGCTGATGCTAGGCTCGGCCGAGCATAGCCGTCGTCCTTGGCGAAGAGGGGCCGGTGCCGAAGTAGACGTTGCGATGTCAGCGTGATGTATCTGACGCAAGTCTTCAAAGAATCGCATGGGGTTGCTTAGCTCTATCGTAATTTAGGTTCTCATGGGCCCCATTTGTCAAGAAAGACACTGTAATTAGGTTGAAAAAAAAAAAGTACTGAAAACAAAGCGTTAGAAACCAAGCAATGCCAGAAAAATAAATGTGAGTTGCGGGACTTCACTTACCGTGTCGAGACACATCAGCTCCAAACTAAATTACAGCGCCAGGGATCTTTAAAGCGCACTGAATCACCGAAACCGCACAACAGTGCACACGGAAATCTTTGTGGTTCGCCTCCACCGAAATACCGCTAACACGACAGGGATCAAGCCCGTGATCTTGGAAACATCCACTAGGTGCCAAAGCTACTTCGGCACCGCGACGGGTAATCGAAAACAAACAAACAAACAAAACAGCATACAGCTACGGCAACCATCCGCCGTGTGACGGGCTAGTTTTTAGAGAGGATCCCTGAGCTCAGGGGCGTCGCAACCAGCTCAGGGCATCGCAACTTTATTATTTCCAGTGGTTACGGAGCCCTCTGCGAGCTAGGCGGCATCATAAACCATAGATTTGCAGTTGGACTAGTTGTTATGACGCACTTGACAGTAAATTAACCGGACAGAAACGATAACATGGCGACGAAGAGGCGACAAATATAGGTCAACCTAGCTGTGAACTGGTATAACTACTATATCAAGAACTGATATGCGCCCATTCCACAGCGCGTCACCGTGTGACAGGGTTGCCGTTGGTGGTTGCTTTTCACCAAATCTGATATTTTTAGACCGTCTCTGCTTATGAAAATTTCAGGTTGGCTCCCTGGTTACTTTTCTGCTTACTTTGAACTTCCATCCTGGCTCGTTTACAAGCCATTTGTTTAGTGATTAAAGATGCAATGGCAAGGACGATCAACTATCTCTAAGTTCCACTTATATGCTTCGCTCCGTCTATGGACCACACCGTATACATATAAAGTAGTTCATCTGTTAGGACAGCGAATCACAAGCCAGTGAAGAAACCAAGGGGTTGCAAGAGCACAGTGGCACTGGCCATCACCACAACGTTCGTTCGGACTATAGAAAAGTTTTGACCTCGTTGAGGAGAATTTGGTCAAGGGGATATATCGCAGCCAGAATTGGCTCTATCGTGGTTACGAGAGCCGCTCACCACTGTATTTTTCATTTATTCTTATGAGTAAGACGTAAAGGGCAACATAACTTCCCAGCAGAAATGTACTTCACCAAATTTGATGTTTGATTTTCTAAAACGCGACTGCAGCGTATGGTACACGGACACTTTCGACGAATGACTTTTTCCACACCTGGTGCAACTCATATTAAATGTTTTGTCACTTGCGGTTACTAATGGTGATACTGAGCGCTTGTTCTTCATTGGAACTTTGCAAAAACAGATCCCCTGCAAAATGAAGCGACACTTTCGAAGCAAGCTTAATTGACCTTACCGTTGGGTAGTTGTTGGCTGGAGATAAGCCGCAATTAATCTGCATAGAGCACTATCCAGGTAAGCTGTATGCACCCGCGCTGAACATTTCTTTGTTTGCAACGTACTAGTGGCTGGACGGTCGAGCAGGCGGGCCAAACTTCGTTGCCGATTCAAACGATAATATTTATTTTACAGTAATGAATGCAGTAGTTATAATAGCGCTTCTGTTCTCTTTGGCGACTCATTTGGCGCGAATGTCGAACTTCCTGGCTACGTTTGACTACGTTTGGCTATATTTAGCTTAAGATCTTAATAATTTTTGAATCTATGCAAAGGCAACCCTGTCGTATGAGGGACACCTGGTGTCGTAACACGTCTGATTTTAAAGTGAAAGCCTTACATGCCAAACTTAGCAAGAAAACCCAGCAGCGGAGGCTGCAGAAAACGTGATCCCAAAGACCTTAGATTGGTAGAGCAGGACAGTGACGTAATCACCCCGGGACTAATCAGCAACAGGTTGGTGCCAAATTTGAAGGGGCGCCTCTTGACCCGCATGACATCACAAATAAAGACATTCTGATTAAAGCCAAATTTTTCTGGAAGCTTCCTGTAATAAAAGGGATCTAAAAAGAAGGTGGGAATTGAAATATGGACACCAGCCGGCCAGGTGCACTCACATGGACCACGAAAGCTTTGTTCGTCGAAGCTGAATAATGGCGGACCTATAGTGAATGTGCGTTGCACTCAGTTGTGCGAATATTGCGAAAACTGTTACTCAAAAATAAGGGCTAAAGGCCGAAAATAAATACCAGAAAGAAAATTATATGTCAATATAAAATTAAAAACGAAATTCATAATGAGAGATTCCAATTTTCGTATTCATAGCACGCACGCAGTCTTAAGTGCTCTGCTTAACTTTCTGGCACGTACTTCTACTTTGTGCACTTGTATACTCACTTCAGTGAGAAATACAAATACGTCGGCATAGTCGCGTTGATATGTGGTTGTGTGCGCTATGCTTGTCTGATGGTATTGTTAAAAATGGCTGCATCTTTGAATGCAGTAGTTCAGTAGGGCTATGGGTCATGTAAGTCTGCACACCCGCAGGTTGTTTTGGTCCGCGTCTTTAGATCTTCTCTCTTTATTTTTTTTTTTTTTTTTTTTTTTTTGACGGCTGCTCATGTCGCCTCCACCCCAATTGTCCGGACGTCCCCAAACTTTGGGGCAAATGCTGCTTGCTGAAGGCCGCCGGCAGTAAAACCATGCCGGCAGGAAGGACCTTGGAAGGAGGCGCGCGTTCGGCGACAGGGTCTGTGTGTCGCGCTCCCCGTGCATTGTCCGCACGTTGCAGTTTTGACCCTTTTGGAGAAACCGCCCTGGGACGGTCGGAGGCGTGGGAGCCGGCGCGCCTAAAGGGGACGCCTAATTGTTCTTGTTTTTTTTTGTCTTTTTTTTGCTCGCCTCCCGCCGGTAGCCAGCTGAACGTAGGCGCTGTGTGTAATCTTACAGTGAGCACAACTGGTGGCTGTTGCGTTTGTGTGTGTTTTTATTATTTTATTGTCGTTGGGAGAGCAGAATACATGCTGTGCTTGTGGATGGCGTAGCAGAGTGTCATTTGCCACTTCAAATTTCAAGATAACTTACTGAACGATTCCTGTAAACGCAGTCCTATTTGGTCACTGAAAGGGTCCCCAGAATGCTGGGTGAATTGATTCAAGGATGCGTTTGGACAGGGGCGTTTGGACAGGGATTCTTGGACAGGGGCTCGCTCAGTGAAGGGCCGGAAAGAGAGGTTCGGATCGGGTTAGGCCATGCGCTGACCGCGCTTCGAGGCACGGCTATTAGTAGCGCGATGCAAGTTAAGTCGTCGGCCAGGCAGGAAAGGCTGTTGTTTCGGGCGCAGTGTGGCCTGGCGTTCTCGTTTGCTTTTAATGGTAGCGACCACACCGGTCGCAATGTAAATTGCGCATAAAAGTGTAAATAAATTCATCAGTTATTAATTTGGGCCAAGAAGTCCGCCCATCTGTGTCATCTCCTCTGAAACGGGTCGCACCACAAACGAACCGCTTCTCTACCGCGAGGACCTGGCGTTGCGAATCAGCAACAAAAATGACCAAGCTAAACTGCAGTGGTGTGAAAAGAATGTAACTTTTTCAATTCCACATTACCTGGAATTCGATATGCCTATTGCTTCCGAATTAACGTTCACGAGCAACACAGACTTGATTTGCATTCAAACAAGAATTGAATGAACTCATCCGCAGTCTCCGTTTCACGTTCACAGCGCTTCCAATGCGTTGCTCACCCTTGGGCTGTGCTCCAGGGAATGCCGACACTTTCCCTTTTTTCACCAATTCACTGCACAAAGGGTACAGTGCATTTGGTTTCTGATTTCATCTTACTAATGAAGGCGGGTTAAAGTTTTGTGTTCAGGAAGCACGAATTTAATCGCACAGGGTAATTACTGCAGCGCGAACCGGAGCCACGTATGACAAGCGCATATTATAGTAACTAAAGGCGTTTATTGTTATGTTCGCTATAAGAGGAACTGAGCGAATAAAATAAGAAATCTAAGGAGCCGCACTTTCGTACCTCGTTCTGCTGTGCGCTACCATACCCATCATAAAACGTTACCAACGTGCCCAAATATCGCCCGCTATAATTTACACCAAATATTTTTGCGGTAATCTTTAATTTTTAATGTCATGCGGTGTGTTTTGCCCAATGCATGAAAAAGCATCTTGTCAAACCTGTTAGAAGAACAAATAGAAGCAATCGAAGAAAGTCATTTCCTTCTAGGCTGCGGCCGGGCAGCTTTCCGTGTGCATCAGGGCCCATTTATCAAAATGATCATGAACAAAAAAAAAAAAGGACTACTCACGGAAATTTCCATATACTGTGTGGTCCTTGCACTCACACGTCCGCGTGCCTTAATACCTACAGAGCAGTCTAACTGTTAAACCTGCAGTATTGAAAACACAGGACCAAACTAAACACTATAATCCGCGTCTGTCATCAGTTATTAGCTTTGTTTCCGGGAAGGCCGGAAACAAAGGAAAAAGCTTAATATATTGACTTCAGCAGCTTTAAAAAAAAAAAAAAATGAGGGTGACGTGCAGATGATAAGGGTTCAGTATACTAGCGAGGCCACAAAAGCGGATGTTCTGTTTTGTTGCTCTAAAGAGATCCGACACATAACCATGAAGAAAACCGTCAAAAGCACTATAGTACGTCTAGGCGTTAACTAATGCTTTGTTACTGACGTTACACACTGTATGTAAGAGTTAGAGTGCCCGGAATCGATAATTGGAGGGCAGCCGGGCGCAGGCGGCAGGTTGCTCAAGCTGCTGAGTCCCGCTAAGTGGCTCTTGTGGTGTCTTCCTCGCTACAGCGTTGGAACAGGAAGAGCCAAGAAGGTTAGTACAACCTCCTTGGGAAGAGCTACAGCGTAGCCATGGAGGAATGTAACAAGAGTGGAGCGAGTTCCTTTCGTAGTCTCCGCCTCTCTACGCAGGCGCCATCTGTCGATGTCGACAAGCTTCAAGCCCCGCGCAACAGCGCAACGCAAGACGATCGGCCAGTGGGCGTCACTCACCTTGCAGGGGAAGCTGGCTTGGACGAGCACTCGAAAAACAGCGTTTCTCACGGAGCATTGTTTGCTTGAAATAGAAATGAATGAAAACTAAGGAAGCCCGAGAAGCGCAGAGTGGGCTGAGAAAAGCGGTTATCCGATAAGTGAGGAGAAAGAGGAGACCTCGAAGTGAGAAAAAAATAAAGACAAGATTAAAAAAAAAGAAAGAAAACCGTACCAACCGGTGTTCTTACGCCCAGCTCAGGTGGCGTTGAAGGCAAGCGAAGGAAAGGTGTGCTTTCCCGCAAAGCTGCAGGTGTGAACGGTTGGGGGAAAAAGAGAGCCGGAGGATACGTCGAGTGAGTGACGTGAGTAGTGTTCAGTGCACACACTTACGGCTATGCGGTGGGTCTGGCCTGACAACCAGAGGCTTTTTTTTTTTTTCTTTCAAGGCCCATGGCTACTACACACAGACAGTTGAGGCGCCAAGTGCCCACTTGCACGAGGGTCGACATGATACCGCATAGCGAGTCCCCTCACGCAGGAGTTTTGACAAGTCCGCAAGGTGCCAGACCAGCTGCTCGGGCCCACCGGTGCCGTTGTCCACTCTAGCCAACGTAGTAATTTTACGCTGACTGCTCCGTACCGCCATGTGCGTATCGGCTTACCTACTCTTCGTGTTTCCGAGTTTGTTCTGCCCGTGTCGTTCTTCAAGACACATCTGCTGCGGAATATTCATTCACGCGCTCTGTCGCGGTGACAGGCTCTTCACTTTTCACTTTTGACTCTTCGTTCTCTTTTTTAGCACCCTATTTTAAACGTTCAGCGTGAGAGAACTATTGATACGTGCGCACGTTGTGTATAGCTTCTCTTTTGTTCTCATAACATGTAGAGTTCATAAAGATATAATTAAGCAAGTGTTTCCACTCGAGGTGCATTTGTCCGCGTGTCACATGAACTCTTAGCTCGATGGGCACAAAGCTGGAATACAGGAACCTTCCCGACAGCATATACTTGCCAGTGGACGGGATTCGGGAGTGAGGGTGTGGAAGAGGTTTATTATTGAGATAGGGTTACAAGAGAGCGATGGAAAGCTTTAAGGATAAGCTGAAACTTAGGCCGTAATAAAAACCACGTTTGGGCAAAATATATGCAATGGCCTCCACTTATCACATTGCCAGTTTTAGTGCTCATTGAGCAACTAGTATCGTATTTTAGCCGACAGGAGCGGAAGCAAACTTCAATTTATGAGCAAGAAAAGAAAAGAAAAAAGAGTGTACTGAGACATTTCTTCACAAACATGGGGATTATCACTGGTGGCTTTTCCAAAATCTGACCCATTAAACGCTTATTGCACTCACATCAATTATTTTCGACGGACAGGAAATATCAATGGGTTGTACCAAATGTACGAAATTTCCACGGTGATTCTGAGGATTTAGCGCCGACCCTATGGATTGCACTTCTGTCCTCAGTTACCATAGGGTCCGCATGGTCCTGAGCCCTATATGAAACATTAAAGCAGCTCCTGTAGTAATATTAAAGTAAGGCAGATAAAGCGTTTATGCCTATGCAACAGTTGACCATGCAAACCACAATTAAGTGCAATAATTTGTACTGTAACACACAACCGCGGACAGGTACCGGACTCATTAACTTCCGCATAAGCGCACCGTCGATTGCTCTAACACAAAAAGAACTCGCATATCTAGACCACACATGGAACTAATATCTCCCGTCGCTTCCTTCATCTTTTTTGGTAAGTCTTGTTTGCTTTCCTGACTATGAGGCTTTTGTGCTTTTGTTTTTACATGTTATCTTAGCCAGTAAGCACCCCCACAAGCTGTATCATGCCCTACACTTATCCTGTACTTGATGCTATCACTTTTGTTTCTTGTGTTTTAGTTTCGCGAGAGGGGTATTTATTCCGTGTTTTTCAATAAAAAGTTTAGTTGTGAAAAAGCGCTCGTGTTGTGTCCTTCTACTCTTGGTCCTCGTTTTTCGCGCTACCTTCAAAATGTTCCATAATATCTTTTATAGTATTTGTATTGCTTTCCCTTGTCTATAGGTTTGCATACATATATATATATATATATATATATATATATATATATATATATATATATATATATATATATATATATATATATATATATATATATATATATATATATATATATATATATTCGCAGTCGTATGAAATTTATAAAGGTGGTAAAGAATATGTTCACTACACCGGAAACTTTTGTTACCGATTGTACATGTGAATGCGTGCAGGTGAATAGCAGCCGCCCCTCAAAATAGGCGAATTTCCTACCGTAAAATGTGCTATAATTTAATCGTCATTAAAAGCAATTTACCTAACGTCATATATATAGGGCAGAGATCGTTATTAATAAGAATAAATTGTCCATTATGTGTTTCACTTGTCAGCATAAGGTGAAAGCAGCGAGTGGCAATCACAGAAATCACAGGAGGTCCCGCCTGCGATGTGATAGCCATCGCCACTCGCCAGCCCCAAGGTCCGTTGCGAATGATTCGTTGCTCCGGCCAGTGCTGCGGTTGCTTGAAAGCTGCGGCTTCTTTTACCCAACAACGGTGACCAATGCCGCAGCACCAATGGATTTGAACTAGACAATGGATCTTTCTGGAATACAGCCCTAGCAAAGTTATTTTGACAATTTCAAACAGTAGCTGCTTCAACATTAAACAGCGTGCACGATCGGTGTGCTCAACAAATTTAGCGCGACTATAGCATTGAACCCAAAACAGGCCTGATGAAACAGAAACCACCATCACTTAATTGATTCAGCTGTTCACGTGGTTGTTACAGTAGGGGTCTCTAGAAATTAGCCAACAACAATAACATAGACGCGACGGCTCAAAGCCGTCGCGTTCATTGGCAAGCCACCCCCACTGTCTCACATAAAGATTGCACGCAGTTCGCAATCGGGCTTCCCTTCATTACGTCAGTCGTCAGCCGGATGATAGTAGCGGTAGTAGCATATCCGACCCTATCGGTCACGTAAGTTCCAGTCATTTCTGACCGAATGATTTAACTGTTTCTTGAAAAGATATTTATTTTAGTCGGAGACTTTCAGGCCGAAAAGCTAACAAGGAAGCTCTGATATGTCAATGTGTGCTACTACAGTCCTGTTTCACGGATGCGACGGTGCATACGAGCATTGCGGTTGTTTCAATCATTCACTATAGATGGCGCCACCTAAACTGCAAAAACATCGATGAATAGAATCAAACTGACCACGAGGTTAATTCTCAGAGATCGCTCTTTCTCTGGAATGATCAGCTTTTACTCGCATTCTATCAATAGCATATGTTGCGCGTTTCTGTCTTGGGCTCTCTAGAGTGGTGAAGCCCAGGGCCATTTGGGACTGGAGTGGAATAGCCGTGCGACAACATGCGGGGGGCCCTCAAGAAGACCCACGAGCGCTTTGTTTAGGGCCAGCGCTGCGTGTGGAAACCATGCAGGCCTCGACAAGGAGGCAATGCCGGCGCCCGCGGCATCAACTTTTATTTTTCCGTCACGTGTACACAAAGGAAGCGCCATCAGGGCATTCCGCGGAAGTCATTTCGGCTCTGTCGTCCTCTTCCACACGCCGAGGGCAGGGAGAGAGCATGGGAGACCGTTCGGGACGTAGCAAATGCGGGAAGAAGGGCCCGCGCCTCAGGGGCACGAATAGTGAGTGGAAAAGGCAAAGAGCGCGCAAATGCATCAACTCGGTCGCGCGCGACCGCAAAACGGCGGCGATTGACGGCACCAGGGATTACCGAGACGTGTTCCCCCTCCTAATTGCCGGGCTGGGAAAACAAGCTGGGGCGCACGGCTGCCCCCAGCCCGTGGGTCCTTGGGGAGCGGTTCCAGCAGCTACTACTACTCTCTTCGAAAGCCTGCGGGAACTTCTGGCAGGATAACGAGCACAACATGCACTCTGCGGTGACGGCTGTCGGTGGGGACCGCGGTAGCCCCGAGGGTAGGAGGAGCCCCTTGTTAGCGGCTGCTGCCTCCGTTGAGTTCGACACACTCGTAGCACGGGCGAAAGTCGCGGTAGCGTCTAGTCGCTTGGCTGGTTGGGCCCCGCTTCTCTTCCCGAGTAGTGTTGACGATCCTCCAACCACTTACTCCCCTGTACCTCTTGTCCCCCAGCCGTTGGCACTGCGTGTCGCAGCATTCCTCCGCGTCTTCGCTACTTGCGGGGCTACTCTCCCATCGGGGTCGCGTAAGCTCAGAGCCTGAGAGATCTGCTTCGGGCTCGGCTACGGGTGGAGCCGGCCGTGCAAGTTCTTCACGTTCCGGCAGAAACCTGTGGGTAGCGACAAATCGGGGTTACCGGGGGGTCGTGGGTGTCGGTGTAATTGATTTGTTCCACTCTTTGACAGCTTCCAGGATCGCACCACACGTGTACGGGGGTTAATCTGAGGAGTAAGTAGTTCTGCGGAAAAGATTATATATGCCAAGAAGAATAAAAACGTGTTTGCGTGCAGCAGGCAAACACGGCAGCGTGATCCTGAAAGAAATTAACTCACGCTCACTTGGTACTATTTATTGTCAGCCAGTATATGTTCAGATTTAGTACTATTAGTAGCTTATTAAAATAATAAACAAAACGCAAGGGAAAGCAAGGATGAAAAATGAAGGCACAGAAGCGCACCAGACAACGTAGAGGAGGCCGCGTTTCAATCGCCGTGGTGCGTTCTATTTTGTTTTTGATAACTCAATCGCCATGTCGGGTATCAAAGGTGGTGGCCAACCAATCACAGAGAAAGAAACAAACATCGTTCCAAAATAAAGCTTCAGCCTTTATTTATTCGACTCAGTATTTCGAGAAAGCTCACTTGTTGCCCTTTTTTTCTCTCAACCCGCCCGACTGAGAACGAATAATGGCGTTTTAATATGTTTTCTGATTTTTTTTTCAGCACACCCATGGTGTGCGTATATATGAATTGAAAATATATTTCCAGTAATATACAGGAAATGGGTCTCGGGCGAAAAGATAGAAGGATAGCTTGAGAGATGCCCGAGGCCCAAAAGGCACGAAAGCGGCCAAAAGAAGCTCCGTTCTAAGGCGCTAACGCTGAAGGAAAACAAACATTCCACGGCCTCATACGAGAAGCGAACAAGCGTTTCTAGTGCGCGCCATGCGTGAGGTGGCGCCCCCTGTTGTAGAGCAGCGGCGTCTCGATATCAGCGCAACAGGTTCTACGGCAACGCTAGTGACGCAACCTGCCGGGAACGGATTACATCTCGAATTCGTGCCCCCAGCTAAACCCGGTCACAAACTTCCATCTTCGAGGAAAAAGTGATATTATGGCACTTACAGAAGCATTCACAGATTTGTGCCCCAGTTCCCTGAAGTTAAGTTCGCAGTTAGCTGAGTTTGTAAACTGCTGCCCATTTTCCTTGTAATAATAATAATAATAATAATAATAAGTTCACAGGAAGGGAAAGGCGCAGTATCTGTCACACTTGTTTCTGTGGAAGACTGAACTTCTCCAAAAGGGAAGGGAGGAAGGTGGATAAAGAGGAAGAGGAGCCGTAGAGGAGAGCTATGGTGTAATTTCGGCCACCTGGCGATCTTTAACATGCGCTGACATCGCACAGCACACGGACGCCACTTCGTTTTGCCTCCATCAAAACGCAGCCGCCGCGGTCGGGATCGAACCCGGGTGCTCCAACACAATAGTCGGGCGTCTTACCACTGCACTAACCCGGCGGGGCCATTTTTTTCCTTGTAAAAATAACATTTTCGGGCCATAGTTTTCAACGTTCAAAGTAGGGAACTTCTCCCCTGCCTTCTTTCCTCGAAAAGCGACGCTGAACGGTGTTTCCATTTTTCCAAACTCGTCACGGAGCCCCGTTAACTAAGCGTCCCCTCGGGGGACGAGGGGAGGATGAGAGACGACAGGTCCCAGATGGCGACGCACCGCCGCCGGCTCTCCCGAAGGGAAGCTAACAGAAGCTTAGCGTAACGCCGCCTACCGCTTGCGAGGATTTGTAGTGAGCATTATGGGATCATGAGCGGAGGGGGCAATCTCCGCCGCTCAGCCAGATCCCCGTCACAAGAGGCGGGCCTGTCGAATTAAAGTGACCACCATGAAATCTGAGCGTGGCCCGTGGGAGGGGTCTTTCTGTTTACCACTTTTTTTCCTTACTCATAGAAAAGGATTTTTCTCTCAACTCTGAGGGGCGTGGTCTGCGGAGGTGCTACGTGAATACCTCAAAGCACCTTCTATTTGCTCTCCATCCTTAATTACCAGTCACGAATGCTATATTTTGCTGGAGACTTGAGATGAACTTCAACGACTATTCACCCAGCTACTCTTTTCCTTGCTCGTTCTTCAGCTCGTTGTCCTTTGGACGCCGTTGTATGTGACGTCAGAGCTGATATATTTCAAGTAAACTCATCCGTTGAGTCAAGATTGAGTGCCAGGACGAAACAAGAAGCCGTGAGATATAGTAACATATTTGGTAGCTTCCTTTTAAGCACAGATTACGCATATGAGGAAGACCAGCACTTGAGAGAGAAAAAACGTCACATGCGCAAAGGTTCAGTTCGGCTTAACTTCTCACGCCACAGTGAAAATAGCCCGAAATGAAAAGTGCGCGTCGCAAAGCAAAACATTAAGGCCTCTCATGTGTCATCTAACTGCAGGCACCTTTCCCACTGCTGTGTGGCAACAAAGTTTCCGCATCGACACGAAAAATAATGAGGATAGCAGGAGAGGTTGAAGAGATTGAGAGGGAAAGGGGTTAAGAAGGGGCCTCTCTGTATACAGGTGATCCTGAAGTAGCGTCTTATTTCGATGAGCCAGCTAGATGGATCAACGCCTCGTAACTTATCTTGAGCTGTATGAGATAGCAAAGAGACAAATTCTTAAAAGAAACAATGATTGCAAAGCGCAACTTGTGCGACTTCTTATGCAGGATTCGCTCCACAAGTGGCAGAGCAAACAGCGATACCCATCCGGAGTCGGCATGTGCTGACTGAGAATAAGAATAAGAATAAGAATAATGTTTATTTAACATCTTGAGGATGTTGGGTGCGCCGGCAAAAAGCCAGTAGAAAGGCTTGACGAGGCCGACGCACCCTACAGAGGCATTGCAGTGGTACATAGCATAATATCATTTTTAGAAACAAGAACAAACATAAAACAATCGATTTTTCATTATTTATACATTCGTTCATGCTGTTTATTTAATTCATGCGGGAGAGTGTAGCTCAGCATTTGGTAACCATAATTTGTTCGGATCTTAGGTACTAGCCATTTGGGCGTCGTTCGTGTAGTGTATATGGACTCTTTGCGTTGCAATCCTGACAGTTTTATTACCAGGCAGTTGTTATTGTGAACACCGATTTCATACCGCCGCAAGAGTAATGTTTCGTATAATTGTGGCAAGCGGATAATTTGAAGTTCATTGAAAATTGGTTCAGTGTGTCCAAGTCGGGGAACATTCATAACATTTCGAACGGCTTTCTTTTGAAGGAGGTATAAGCGGTTAATATTGTCGCGTAAACAGCGACCTTTACAGTTGCGTCCGAGGTCCAAGGCGTGGCAAAGGTTCTACGAACAGCGTCAGAGTTCAGGCTCGAGGTTAGCACACTTCCTCTCACACTTCTGCGCTTCTTTGTCGTCAACGCATGCTACATTAGCCCCCCCCCCCCCCCCCCCCCGTGCGAAAAGCATCGTCCCGATGCTATATTGAAAGAGGGACAGAGTAAAAGGGGCCGCTATCTGGCATGAAAAGGCTTCAAGCGGACCACGTGGACCACTTCAGAACGCTTGGGACGCCGGGGCTCTGGTTCCTCGTGCGGAACGACTTCATAGTCCAGTTCACTGACGCGTCGAAGAACGCGGTAGGGGCCGAAATAACGGCGCAAGAGTTTTTCGCTAAGTCCGCGTCGTCGAATGGGGTACCAAACCCAGACAAGGTCACCTGGCAGATAGTCTGCAGTCCGCCGTCGCAGGTTGTAGCGTTGTGCATCTCGGCCTTGCTGCTGCTGTATTCGCACCCGTGCAAGTTGACGGGCCTCTTCGGCACGCTGTAGAAAAGAGGCGACATCATCATTTGGACCTTCGTCTATGTGGGGCAGCATGGCGTCGAGCGTGGTCGTCACTTGTCGGCCGTAAACTAGGCTGAATGGAGTCATGTTGGTAGTTTCCTGAACGGCGGTATTGTATGCAAATGTTACATACGGCAATACTTCGTCCCATGTCTTGTGATGGACGTCCACATACATTGACAACATATCGGCAATGGTCTTGTTCAAACGTTCTGTCAGGCCGTTTGTTTGCGGGTGGTATGCAGTCGTGCGACGATGATTGGTGCGACTAAGAACAAGGATATGCTGGATGAGCTCTGCAGAAAATGCAGCTCCTCTGTCAGTAATGAGTACTTCTGGTGCGCCATGTCTCAGGACAATTTGAAGAACGAAAAATTTCGCAACTTCAAAAGCGGTAGCACAAGGAAGAGCAGCGGTTTCTGCGTAGCGAGTCAGGTAGTCAGTAGCTACTATAATACACCTGTTCCCACAGGTGGAAGTAGGGAACGGTCCGAGCAAGTCCATCCCTATTAGCTGGAATGGTCTGGACGGTGGCGTAATGGGCTTTAAAAGACCGGCTGGCCTCAGAGGCGGAACCTTTCGACGTTGGCAGTCACGGCAACTTCGAACATAATGCGTTACATCGCTTGGCAAACGAGGCCAGTAATACCGTTCTTTAATTCTGGATATCGTCCGAGTGACTCCCAGGTGGCCGGATGTGGGTTTGTCGTGGCAGGCTTGAAAAATCTCATCCCTTAAGCTTACTGGTACAACGAGGAGGTATTGGCGACTGTTGGCTGTAAAATTCTTCCTGACGAGAACGCCATCACGGAGACACAGAGAAGACAAAGTACGACGGAAAGGGCTAGGGACCATGCTGCCGGCACCTTGAAGAAAGTCGATTACCTGGCGAAGTTCGGGATCATTCCGTTGGGCATCGGCAAAATTGTCTGAACTAATTGCACTCAGAAATGCGTCGTCGTCACCTGAGGCGTCCGAAGCTGGTTGTACAGGAGCACGAGACAGGCAGTCAGCGTCTAAATGCTTACGACCTGACTTGTAGGTTACAGTGATGTCGTATTCTTGAAGTTGTAGGCTCCACCTGGCGAGACGTGCAGAAGGATCTTTAAGGCTTGTCAGCCAACAAAGCGCGTGATGGTCGGTCACCACTTTGAAGGGTCTGCCGTACAGGTATGGTCGAAACTTCGAAATAGACCACACGATGGCCAGGCATTCCTTTTCAGTGGCAGAGTAGTTTTTCTCAGCCCTAGACAAAGCCCGACTAGCGTAGGCGATCACACGTTGTTCACTGTTCCGTATCTGTACTAGGACAGCGCCCAAACCGACATTGCTTGCATCCGTGTGGAGTTCGGTGTCTGCGGTTTCATCGAAATGTGCTAGAACTGGAGGTGACTGCAGGCGACGTTGAAGCTCCTGAAATGCGTCCATTTGCTGGTCGCCCCATGTGAACGGCATATCAGCCTTAGTAAGAAGTGTAAGGGGGGCGGCTATTTTAGAAAGTTTTTCACGAAACGTCGATAATATGCACATAGTCCAAGAAAGCGTCGCACCTCTTTCTGGTCCCGCGGCGTCGGAAAATTGGCGATGGCAACAGTTTTTTCAGGATCCGGCAGAACTCCCGCTTGGTTCACGACATGGCCCAAAAACTTCAGCTCTTCATAAGCAAAATGGCATTTTTCGGCTTTCAGAGTGAGGCCCGACGTTTGGATGGCGTCTAGTACTGCGTCTAGGCGACGGAGGTGCTCCTCGAAATTCGGGGCAAACACAATTACGTCGTCCAAGTATACAAGACATGTCGTCCACTTCAGATCTCCAAGAACGCTGTCCATGAGTCTCTGAAAGGTTGCGGGCGCGGAGCAAAGGCCGAAGGGCATGACTTGGAATTCGTATAGCCCGTCAGGTGTAATGAAAGCAGTCTTTTCGCGGTCCCTTTCATCGACCTCTATCTGCCAGTATCCAGACTTGAGATCCATGGAGGAGAAGTATCTTGTGTTGCACAGACGATCTAAGGCGTCATCTATTCTGGGCAAAGGGTAAACATCTTTTTTCGTAACGTTGTTCAGTCGGCGATAGTCTACGCAGAAACGAAGTGTGCCATCTTTTTTCTTCACAAGTACCACAGGTGCAGCCCAGGGGCTGCGGGAAGGGCGAATGACATCGTTATCGAGCATTTCCTTCACTTGGTCTCGGATGGCAGTACGTTCTTTAGGGGAAACTCGATAAGGCGACTGGCGGAGTGGTCGAACAGTTTCGTCTGTAATGACGCGGTGCTTTGCAAGGTGGGTTCGACCGACGCGTGATGATTTGGCAAATGCATTAGAGTAGCGACGGAGGAGGTGCCGTAGTTTCTCTCGATACTTTCGAGGTAAGGCCGGGTTTATATCGTACAGAGGTTCAGTGTTGTCGGAGGGTTCTGTTGCAGAAGCGCTGGTGAAATTGCATTCATAACTAGTGTCAGTTATGGCGTCGAGATATGCGACAGTTGTCCCTCTGTTCAGATGTTGATGTTCATTGCTGAAGTTCGTGAGAAGAACATCAACTTTGCCATTTTCAACAAAAACAACTGCCCTGGCAACGGCGATGCCTCTTTCAATAAGCAGTTTCTGTTTTGTCTCGACGACGCCTTCTGTATCTTGGATTGGGAGGGAACCCACGGAGACCATAATGCTTGAACGTGGGGGCACACTAACATGGTCATCAATAATGTGGAGTGCAGCGGGGAGCAGGCTGTTGGATTCGATAGCATTCTCAACTGAAAATCTCACGGACTTATTCTGCAGATCGATAATGGCGCCATTTTCGGTTAAAAAGTCCATACCGAGGATGGCGTCACGGGAACACTGAGCCAATACGATGAACGTCGCCAGAAAAGTTTGCCCTTGTACAGTGATCCTCGACGTGCACACTCCTGTGGGCATAATTAAATGTCCGCCAGCTGTGCGTATTTGCGGGCCACCCCATGATGTTGTGACCTTTCTGAGAGCTTTGGCGAAGTGTGCACTTAGAATTGAATAATCAGCGCCAGTGTCGACTAGAGCAGTGACGTCTACGCCATCAACGGAGATCTGCAGGTCGGCAGTTTGTTGTGTCGGGCGGCGACAGCTTCGTGGGGTTCGGTCTCGACTTCGATGCTCTGAAGGAGTGGTGGGGCGACTGTCGGCGTCGTGGTTACGTTGAGGATCAGCGGAATTTCGTAGCGGCGTCGATTCTGCTGGTGGCCGTATGTAACGAACTGTAGTTTGCAGTGAAGAACTGTCGTGGGTCTGTGGAGGATCTTGAAATTTTCGCACTGTAGCAGCCGCACCTCCAGAGGCTGCTGCATCTAGTTTCCCCTATGGGGACTTTGGAGTTGCTCCTGGCGTCCAGGAGAGCTGTAACGGCGAGGCGACGGCGATCGGAGGCGGCTTGGGCCTGTGTTGGAACGCGAAATGTATTCTGCGATTTCGCGTGGCTGCTGACCAGGCAACGGACGACGGGCATCAAAAGAAAACCCACGGAGGCCGAGTTCCCTGTAGGGGCAGCGGCGACACAGGTGTCCAGCTTCGCCGCAATGGTAGCACAACGGTTGGTGATCGGGCGTTCGCCAGATATCGGTCCTTCGGCGGCGTACGCTCGGCCGTGAAGACACATGGGCGACCGGTGCGCGAGGCTCGTAGGATGCTGTCGAAGGCGGCAGGTAGCGGCTGGTGACCGCGGCGTAGCTCAGGGTCTGGGGCAGCGGTGTAGCTACGACGGGTTCAGGCGCGGCGACGGGTGCGGGCCCGGTGACGGGTGCGTGCACGGTGACGGGTGCGGGAACACCCAGCGCCTGTTGTACTTCCTCACGGATGATATCGGAAACTGTGGCAACCTGTGGCTGTGGAGGAATCCGCAGGTATTTGGCCACCTCTTCCCGGACTATCGCCCGGATCGTATCACGCAGCGATTCTGACGAAAACTGTACGGCTTCACCTGCACTCGCGGCGTTCATAGACACTGTAGTGCGCTGGTATTGCCGGGCGCGCATGTCAAGTGCCTTCTCGATGGTAGACGCCTCACTTATGAATTCGGCGACAGTTGTTGGTGGACTTCGCACCAGGCCTGCAAATAACTGCTCTTTAACACCTTGCATCAAAAAGCGCACTTTTTTCTCTTCCGACATGGTTGGGTCCGCGCGTCGAAAGAGTCGCTTCATCTCTTCGGCGTAGGCCATAACAGTTTCATTCGGATGTTGTATACGGCTATTTAAAAGCAATTGCGCTTTTTCCTTGCGAAGCGTGTTGGTAAACATACGCAAGAATTCTGCCTTGAATGTATCCCACGTTCGGAGTCCGGCTTCTTGATTTTCGAACCATGTCCTCGCAGAATCCTCCAGTGCGAAGTAGACATGGCGAAGCTTCGAGTCAGCGTTCCAGGCGTTGAAGGCAGCCACCCGGTCGAACTGCTCCAGCCAGTCTTCAGCATCCTCATGTGGCAGGCCGTAGAAATGTGGTGGATCCCGCTGGTGGTTGAGCAGGACAGGAGTTGTCAATACCGGGGGATTCATAGCGCTGAGAGAAACGCTCCTTGTTGGTCTGTGGTCAGGGAGAGGACCACACTCGGGAGGCAGACCTTGCAGTCGGCGGCTGCTCTGGTGTACTGGGGTCTCCACCTTAGGGGTGCGTCCTGGGCTTGTAGGGGGCGTCCGGCTCATGAAAATCGTACCCGGCACCTCCACCAGATGTCGCGTAAACAGCGACCTTTACAGTTGCGTCCGAGGTCCAAGGCGTGGCAAAGGTTCTACGAACAGCGTCAGAGTTCAGGCTCGAGGTTAGCACACTTCTTCCTCTCACACTTCTGCGCTTCTTTGTCGTCAACGCATGCTACAATATTAGTAAACGTCGTGGTACCCCACACCAAAAAGCAATACTTAACGACAGAAGAAAACAAAGCATTATACAATATTTCCTTAATACGCTTTGGCATAAAATATTTCAATCGACACAAGATACCGACAACTTTTGACAGTTTGTTCATCACCATATCAACATGATCATTCCAACTCAAATTCTCGTTGAAAATAACGCCCAAGCTTTTTACCGCCGAGACCGTTTGGATGCATGACGCACCGATCTTTAAACAGAGTGGTGGCATATTTGTCAACTTGTTTCGAGGCCTGAACAGCACAGCTTTGGTTTTTTCAGTGTTTATGTTTAAAAGATTATTTTGAGACCATTCTAGAAGCGACTGTAGGCATTTTGAGGCTTGTTTCTCAATGTCTACCAATTGGGCAGCTTTGAAAAATAAACTGGTGTCGTCAGCATAAATCACAAAAGTTGGTAGATTACTGATAAGGACAACGTCATTGACGTAAAGAAGAAACAGCAACGGTCCCAAGATACTACCTTGCGGAACACCAGAAACCACGTGCTTGACATCTGATAAGTGATTGTTTATTTTTACTTGTTGTGATCTAGAACTTAAATAGGACTGTAATATATGAAAAAACTGTCCGCGGAAACCGTAGTGTTCGAGTTTAGCCAACATTATTTTGTGATTGATGCGATCGAATGCTTTTGAAAACTCAACGAATATGCCAAGAGTTAGAAGTTTGTGCTCAAAAGACTCTAAAATTAGCTCTTTTTGTGTTAGCAATGCAGTTTCTGTTGAAAAATTCTGTTGAAAAACCTTAACGAGCGATGGTGGGGAAGTCCATGGCTGCTGAGTTGCCTCCACTGAAGCATGCATGGGCCACAACGGCAGATACCAGTGACACTTGACTTTTGCAACTATCATTCCAGGTGTTAATTTCGGAAAGGCTACCGCTCATGTCGCGGTATAATACGCTGAACAGGATTGTGTGCTTGCACGATTAGAACTTGTTGCGAGCCCTACACACCAGTTTTATATTCCGCTCCCTGTGACGTTCGAGCGCTCTTGGCACTTGTGTGGACGCCTGTCTGGACGGCCAGCAGTAATGCGGATATCAGTCATGTAAGGGTATGACGAAGAATCAATTCACCTACTGAAATTTACGTGTCTATGAGCCGCGTTGGTTGGTTGGTTGGTTCATAGGAAGGGAAAAGCGCAGTATCTGTCACACTTGCTCTGTTGTCACCTGAACCGCGCCGTAAGGGAAGGGATGAAGGTGGGAGTGAAAGTGGATAGAGAGAAAGGGGAGCCGTCAGTTCAGTTCAGTTCAGGCGCTCAGTCGTGTCCGACTCTTCGTGACCCTATGGACCATGTCACGCCACGCTTTCCGGTCTCTCACTATCTTCTTAACATCACATAGCTTCATCTGCAATGCCTCGAGAATGCCATCTAACCATCGCGTTCGCTGCCTACCCCTTCTCCGGCGACCCTCAACCTTTCCCAACATCAAATCTTTCTCCAGCGACTCCTCTCTTCTCATCAGATGACCAAAGTAGCTGAGCTTTAACTTTAGAATTTCACCCTCCAATGAGCAGTCAGGGTTTAAAGGGGAGCCGTAGTGGAGGGCTACGGAGTAATTTCGACCACCTGGGGATCTTTAACGTGCGCTGACATCGCACAGCACACGGACGCCTCTTCGTTTCGCCTCTATCGAAACGCAGCCACCGTGGAGGCGTAACGAAGAGGCGTCCGTGGATCAGTGAAGAAATTTTGTGTTATGACCACCTTGTATTCCGAGGCTCACGCGACACTTCGATAAACAGGAGTGTTTTAGAGCGTATAGCTCCACTAATCCAGGGGCACAAACTCAGTAATCTTTACTTCTCTATCCCCTCTCTGCCTCTTTTCTTTCCAGCTGGCCGTAGCTTGAGTCCTAAATATACTAGCAATTGCCGTGGCCGGCAACATTCTTTTCTTTCTTTTTGGATTATTTTTTATTAATACGCTACCACCACTGCCTCCTATCCTGCTTCGACCTTTAAGTCCGACAGAAGTCAGATCGGACTCAGTCTCTAGAAGTCGGCAAAGCCAAGTAGGATATATGTATAATATCTGCATAGTTATATTAGGTGGAAGTATATAAGACAGTTACTAATTAGTTGTAACTGACAACATAATGAAATATTTGTTAATTTTAAATTTGCATATCAACATAATTAGTGAACCACGTGATATAAATCGTCCGATAACTACCGGACAGAGCCAGCATAATGTGAGTTAGAACTTAGTACTAATTTATTACTGTAAATTTTCAGTTCAAAATATAAAATGCAATAACTGATTGTATAGCTATTGGCAAGTGCAGATATAATCTAATAGTTAATTAATTAGCGACATTGATCACTGTACTTAATTAACACACCGTGAAACAGCTACTGGCGAGCATATTATAGTTGCACCATTGCTTAGTTATTCGCAAACCATGCTAAACAGAGCTTGCGCTTGATAAACTTCTACCATGTTATTTTTTATTCTATTTATATGTGGCCGAAGCCAGTACTCGAAAGCCACATCGGCACCGCAGTTTGTGTTTTTAGGAGCTACAGCTCTCCGAGTTCAGCAAAATGAAACAAACGGAAGTCGACGACCATGATCAAATCGCTATGATGACACAGCGCATTAATGAGAAAGGTAACAAGGAGAGCAAGAAAGATGTAGAACATAGGAGTGGCAGAGGCATGGCGACGCCATGCCTCTATAGCTTGGCAAGTCGCACTATGCCTTCATCATCGCAGTGGCTCAGACACCAGCGAAATAGCTATCAAGCTTGGAGCACTACAATGGCGGAATAAATAATGGTTTGCAGACCAAGCGAGCCAGGCGACGCTGAGCGTCTGCCAAGTAGCAACGTAAGCCAAGCTGCATGACAGGACCTAGACCACGTAGGCCTCGAGAAACTTGAAAGGGGGAAAAGGTGGTCGCCATGCGTGGACGAGGGAGGAAAGTGAGGAGGACGCCGAGAGAACTGGTGGGGCAAGCGCCGAGTGCGACATGTGGCAAGATAGGAAGGTTGAAAGGGAAGAGGTTTCCCGAAGAGGGACCACCGACGGCGGCGCTTGCGTAATTATTCAAAGCGCTTGAAACATTCACCCTCGCTAATGGGTCTCGCTCGGGCAGCTCCAGCGCACCGCCCGTGCGTTAGACGTGCTATGGCAACGCCAAGGGAAACGGAGAGTGAAGGGGAGGACCGTCCCGTGATGAGGCCGCCAGATTCTAGGTGCGGCTCTCCCGGGTCGTCGTCGACGTCACGTGCCGGAGAGTGGGCGCATGCATGGAGTGTGAGGGGATATACTCGGGAAGGATGGGGGGGGGGGGGGGGGGGGACGTTTGCGACGCTCCTGCAGCGCGGGAATCGGGCGGCCAGCCCAAGGTGTGAAGATGACGTCGTGACGCATGTCGACGCGGCCGACACGCAAGGGGCGGACGCGCCCGTCAGGGCCACGCGCTCAGGAGAGGCCACACGGGCTGTCTCTTCCCCAGAGCGTGAAGCTCACGGGCGTGTGCGGTGCGTTCGGCGGACCAAGCCGCCGAAACCGCCACGGGTAATTCGTGGCATGAGACGCTGCTAGCTAACGAGTAGGCGCGCTTATGATCCTTGCTAGGAGGAAAACCGCGCGCCTGGCTGCATGAAACATTCAAGAGCTACTTTAAGCCGTCGGGTGATAGGCTACACATTCGGTTACGGCTAAGGCAAAGCTGGCTAAGAGCAAGCATGGAACACCGTAGCTTATATACTTGCTGACTTGCGACAAGAAGAAGTCTTTTGTGCCAAATCGTTATCCTTCTCTTACAGTCATAGGTTTCTGGTTCGTGTGCAGGCCGGAAATAGCTGCACTCTTTTTATATGGTATTAAAGCTTCAGAACCACCCACTTTCAGAGATTCGAGCCTTACCCATCAGATCCGATTATCGCAACGGTGAGGGGAATCCTGTCTTCTTGCCCCTATCAGAGCTTTAACGTTTGATTGAAGCGCTCTTTTAGGGAAGCTGTTAAAGCGCAGAACATGATTTGGTAGCTGGACACCCACTTGCGCAGATACTTTTTGCCTGAACCGTCCTCTACGCAGAAGGCAGCGGCTTTTGTCTTGTGACTGACAGACGCAGTCGGCAGGAGAGCTTCCCGCACTACTTATTCAGTATAAAGTGATTCGCCTTACCACGGCAGTAACCACACATTTCTTTTGTACGACAAGGATTCGAAGGCTGCCACTCTCGCAGCGCACCTCATGACCATATTCACCAAACAACGCCCATCATAACGGTCACACGAGGTGTTGGCAGAGGCCGCTGCTATTCATCCTGCTCTTCCCGCCTAACTACTCCTGCTGCGCCTCTCCTGTGTGCCCCCAATATATATGGTCCCCGTCCACATTCGGCCTCCTTATCCCTTCAAACTTCCTGCTCTCATCCACTCACGTGACTGTTTGACGCCGCCTGCAGTCCTCACCCTGCTTCGGGATCGACTCCGTTGTCCTGAGGGGACACACGTTTCCGTTCCTTCACATTACTTACACGCCCTGCAGACATCTGTTTCTGATCTTAATCTGCAGTCATTCAGCAATTCGTGTTCGTTCGCTGACCGACTGAAATCATAATGCATTTTTCTTTCCACGTCTCGCAGTGTTTCTCGGAATCTATATGAAGCCTTTTCGTAGACCTCTACGACTTTCCTTATATCTTAACAGGTTGATCACGCTGTAGTACGCATGGAAGCTGATGTGGATATGGGGACACTATTACTGTTCGTTGAAAGGTAGATCACAATACTCACGGGTACGCATATAAGCTGTGAAAAAGCCCTAATTTCGCTGTACACACTGGAAAACAGACAAACTGAATGTCAAGCGGAGTGCTACAATTTGCCACTCCAGATACTCTGCGTTGAAAGTGAAGAAAGGCATACATGGAAATATATGTACTGGGTGGGAAAACGTGGCACATATACACGAGCCCATGCTACGCAGCACCGAACGCAGACCTGCGGCGTCGCTGTATCGGTGGCGTGCGCGGTGCCAGCGCGTGTCGCGTGCGTGTGTACACAGAGACAGACGCACGCAAGAGCGACCGGCATGCCTGTCGCTAATTCAATAAAGCCGAGTCCACGCTGCCAGAACCCGTGTTTGCGCTCGCCTGGGACAACACGGGTGACGACGACGTGTTCCGCTGGTTTCTTTCTCCTGCGCCGCTTATTGCTGGATCCGGATTTATTTGGTGCTCTCTTTACCTGCCTTTCTTTTAATTATTTTCCTTTGTTCAGCCCCGAATCTGCCAGGCGTGTGGGCTGCACAAACAGTCGTGCGGTGGGGCAACGCATGCAGCAAACTCAGAAAGCAGCGGAGCGGCAGCAGCCATTTTAATCCCTATCATCATGTCGATAACGCTCAGACTACGTTCAGAAGCAGGTCATGCGTATTAGTTTCCAACGAGAGCGCAGCTGCAACGAGAGGGCCGAAATCAGAGTCTCTTTCAGCGTCCATTGAGTGAATTTTGCCTCGCAAAGTGCACGTTGTCCAAAGAGGGAACCAGAAAAGCAATCGCGCGAAAAGAAAAGATGCACACTAGAACCGATCACGCTAAATGAGCTACCCTTTTCCAGCTGCAGAAAAATATCTGTAGGGTAAAATAACGTGTTAGAATTATGCCCAGCCGCCTAAAAGAAGGCCTTCTTATTTGAAGAGAATGCCTAATGCGTCCTCATTTTATCAAAGGTTATTAAAAAGGTTCATCATCGAAACGAAGCGTGGACTGCATGTCCGGCTTACAAACACGCAGAAAGCATATCCTTCTGCTGCTTGTACGTACTACCTTCCCTCAGATGTGCGACGGTTAAGGCATGACGCTCTGCGCGAATAAATGCTGGTCAGAATTATCTCTGAGCACGCTTGCTAGTTTGGGACCAATATCTCCGCCACTCACTCGTCTTTCTTTTTTAATGCCTCACCACTGGTGCTAAAAAAAGCCGATCGAACAGTTCAATGCGAAACAATATCTAATAATTTTCAATGGGCTCATAAACGTTTTTGTGCATATGGGCACTATGATTGGAAGTATGAGTCGAGATAGCAGTATCGATCCCATATAAGCAGTCTAGGGATCTTATAGGATTATTATTATTATTATTATTATTATTATTATTATTATTATTATTATTATTATTATTATTATTATTATTATTATTATTATTATTATTATTATTATTATTATTATTATTATTATTATTATTATTATTACGGGTGGACAGGGCATAGACCCGTGCTGTAAAAGAGATACTTTCATGGTTAACAACAACATGTGCTTACAGAAACAAGGATCCGTTCAACATTCCGCACATCCCTCGAGCGTTGATAGCGATGCTGAAAGACGTGCTCTTGGACTGTGTACATCGAGAAATACTTTTTGTTACGCACCCCAGCTAGCGCTTATAAAGCAATCCCGCCGATACACTATAGCATGCGAGGATGCGAAAACGTTATGACTGTGAGTCATGACTCATATGACTATGCGTAATGTCTATGCATACTGTACACCTTACAATACAGGCAGCTGCCAACAAAGCAGTACTGATTAGCACGAAACTCGGTGGCAGTATATGCATGGCAGGAAATTCAGCCGACACATAAGCGGCCGGCCTTGTCACCTGGCAACTATTACCAGCTCAAAGCTCGTGAGGGCCGTGCTATATATGCTGCCCAAGTTGGCATTATCCCAAAATTGGAACTGTGTTGGCAATTCCGACCATACATAAAACCAGCGCATTCTCAACACACCAATATTGGGCCAATGAATTGTGCCGTCTGTATGATGCATTCAAGAGTGCCAATGGGTTCCATTTCCCTCGCATGTGTGCTGCTCACGTTGGCAGCTCGCTGTTCTGCAGGGTCTAAAGTATGTACGACTATTAAGCATAGTCAAGACTCAGAGTCATAGTGATGGCTAACGGCTCATGCGTAATCATTACAAGGATTTCGCGGAACACCAGCCAGGGGCATGCTCATGATTTTCGTGCCATGGAAGCCGCAGCCACCGCCGGAGTTTGTACTAATAAGTAACACGATGCTGTCGCATTATGTATACTTGTCAACAGCAATTTCAACTAGACTAAATACATAAATAAACAAAAACAAAATAATTTATTGGTCCAAGAAACATCCTGAAGAAGAAGCAAGTAATGTTTACAAATGCGTAGAATGGAGAGTAACTATGTCGCGCTTCTCTCTCTTGCATCACAGCTAACGATGTTCCTGTAATTAGGGCATACAGGGCCCAGGCGACCTGGTCTACATGCTCGGCACTTAAACTTATACTGGGACAACGTACTCTTATGACAGCACAAACTCCAGGCCGGACGCATTATGCATGTGACTGTCATCTGCCCCCGGGGTCATGCCTCGCAAGTGTGCTAGAAGAGGAAAGGTAAACGGCTGATTCAGTTGGACAGTTGTCGCCGCTCTTTTTGAGAATTTCAGAACCATGGCCGGTGCGTTAAACATCTGCAGTTCTATATATTGCTTAATCTAATGAATCAAACTAGTCAGACTTGGGCACGTAGGAATGTGAATTGACTGAATGTCACGAGGACAACGTCAGGACCCAAAAATGAATGCCAGCTACAAAATGTATGTTGTTACAGTACGCAGACACAACACGAAGTCGTCGTTGTCCATTTTGTGCTTAGGATGACGACATTGAAGGCAGACATTGTGCAGGATGTTTTCATGCATCTGGTTCATGACACTTAATCTCGCTAAAAATCTCCTACTATAAAGCAATTATCCAATTGAGTATTGCTGTCTGTGATATTATCATGATGCCGATCCCAAGTGCTTTGGAAGTATTTGCTGGAAAACAATGGCTGTGTTGCAATCCTTGATTTATATTAAAACGCAACGTGAACGCGCACAGGAAACAATAATTCAATCTGGTATAACATCCAGCATCGTTTTTGTCTACGTGTGTTTTGTTTGTGTTGTTCTCTTCTCTGCCGTTTATACTGAGCTTTAGGTGCACCTAGCAAAACAATCCACCTCACTGGCGGCATAATATATTGGTGGCACATGATACTCTTCAAGAATACTTGGAAACAAGCGACGAGAACAAGCGGCGGTGCCACATTGATCAGTACGTGTAAACAGAAAGTACAGGTACATTGGCTTCTTGTTATTCAAAGAAAGGTTTCAATGACGTTAATCGGCCACAATGCGTAACAAAGAGGTTTCTTCGCGCGTGTTCACCAGGCTTGAAATGCTAAAACTCGCTCAGAAGCTTTACGAGTGACGTCAGGTTTCCCTCTTGCAACGAGAGGCGGTGACCTGCGATCTCTGAGCAGCAGAGCCGAAGCCGGACACGTGTGATGTACTCGGAATCGACGGTGCGCTACGGATCGTGGACGTCACCACAGTGAGCGACGCGTCTGCATGTTCGCCGACATGTGGGCGGCCCGCTCACGTAACCGCTTTCACCGCTCACGTAGACAGACGCGAGGCTTTGTGCTGAACGCGCAATTATGCGAAAGCACATGCAAGCCGAAGCGTTGAGTCATTTTTTTTTTTTTTTTTTTTGCCGATGCCACGGGAAGCCCTACACGCTGCACCGCAGCACTGGACTCAAACTCAGTGGTCAACCACCGGCACCTCGCCCAAGATTCCTGGAATCGTAAGTCCCTACCCCGTCGGACAGCGTGTTGTTGCAAAACTGTGGAAAAGCGAGAAGCTTACGAAAAGAAGGAAAAAAAAAAGCTGAAAGTGATCGTCGCCGCTTAGGAGAGCTCCGTTCAATAACTGGGCGGTTGACGAACCTTGGGCCGACGTGACGCGTCAAAGGACTTTTGGTCGAGTTGCGAAACAAGAAGAAAACGAATGCAGAAATGCCGTGGTTGCGGTTCACTTTTTTTTTCTTCTCCTCCTCTCCTTAAGGCAAGAACTTTGTGCTAGACTTTTGAGAGGTGTCGCTTCAGTGCTCAAGCAGCCAGCAGCCTCCGCTGGTATCCGAGCACGTATTCCGATCCGTGAACGTGACATAGTGGAATGCGTCGTCTGGTGCGGGGCTTCGCGGCCTTTATCTTTTTCTCTGGATAAGAGGAATTTTCAAGGCCACAGATCCGCAATGCGCTTCGCACTGACCGCCAGAAGCCCCACTCACGAATATTGTTGAAATTTTTTCAGTGCATCTGTCATATCTGCAGCTATACAAACTGTCAGACCACGTTATAGTTCATTTACCTCATCACATGCTGTAGTTAGGAAACACGCCTTCCAAGTGTTTATTATACGAGCACCTTGGTCGTTAAGATCCTGTTGTCACACACTATATCGAAAGAAGGCTGTTAACACATTCAGGTCAGAGGGCGCATCCTCTTAATTCTTCTCAAAACTTTCGCGCAGACCCATCCACTCAGATGGTTTAACAATAAATTTGCTTTGAGCAGCCACAAATTGCAAAAAACTGATAGCACAGCTGACGACGCACACAAGCAGCTCGACGTAATCGATATATTTTATTGCGAGAACTTAGCAAAATGGACGTAGAAGGAAATCGGCATGCAACCATCTAGTAAACACGTTTGACGCACCTCCACGTCATTGCTGCTGTAAAATATTTAAAATCGATGTTTACGTAAGCCTGCAAGTACATAAAAACGCGTGCGCGCGTCCATTACAAACTGCCCCACCAAGAAGTAAAGAAGAAGGTTCTAGGTGCATGGCGCATGCTCAAGAATCAGCGTTTCGCGACATCAGGTTCTGCACGTTTGTCTGCTTTTGTTGCTCTTTTGGTACAGTATTTCATAATTCGCAATCTCGAAATGTTAGCTCACGTTAGCCCAGTTAGTTAGTGCACTTGAAAGACCCGACCCGTTGTATTCTTTCACCGCGCATTCAGTTCGACAGTCGCATCTGCTCCACCGTCACCGTTCTCCCCATCGTGCAATGAAATTATATAGACAACGCCAAGCGCAGTATAGCTGGCATGGAACACTGAGCTGCCTGCTTACGAACTCACGTATATCGTCCACAGAGGCTGCATTCAGTCGAAGCGTGTCATCTCCATCTCCAGGGTGGCTGGATGCTTCCCAGCAGCGCTTATCAGCGGAGAGGACGCCTCGCCGTCAGGTTTTCCGAGCTCGGTGGGTTCCGGGTTGAACACCCACGCCTCGTTCACACGCGTACTATGGCGGCGGCGCATTTTGAAGCGGGTGCGCGACCATTAGGAAGAGGCGGCCGCTTTGAAGGATCGAGCCGCAATGCCAAGAAAGGCATGCCGCATCATCCCTCGCGTGCCGTACGCGGTGCGGCACGAAATGCCCGGGCTGGGAGCAATGGCGGAGACAACGAGGCGTGTGTAGCGCGCGCTTACCGTCCCGGGCGAAAGATAAGCAGTGCGATGTTGTCTCGGTGGGCACAATGAACCGCCGGAAGAGATCGCGAGGCGATTGCGTACTCAAGGCAACTGCGAGTTGTCCGTCGCCAGAGGAGGTGCCATACAGGGATGGGGATCGGATGTTTCGCATGCAACTGCCTGTGACCAGCGGTCACGGTTCCAGTACTGGTTCCTGAGTGGAGCTTCAGTCCTGGTCGTCTCAACGACAAACAAAAACGCTTTGGCAGCAGTTATGGGCTTGCACGTGCATATTCTTCGTCTAAAACTGCTGGATTATTTTCCCCCTCTTACAGTAACGCTATATTGGGCATTCTGTTCAAATGTGTCGAAAAACACTACGCTGATGACTTTTGCTGGCTCACGTCCCAGTACTGCCAAGAGGGTAGGCACGAAATTTCGAACGTGTTCTTGCATCCGACTGAGGCGTGGAGCACTTTCTAAACATGTCCGCTCGGCAGTCTGTAATTAGATCTCTTCCCGCATATAGTTTCGGTTTTGAGTTGCTGAACGTTTGTTGCGGCGTTACAAGTAGTTGGGGGCTCCTACGTACGGGGTAGAATTAACCTGCCTGAACGACGCGAACCCTGCATTGTAGATGCATGGGTCTGCATAGTGAAATGAGAAAAGCGGAGAGCAGCGTGGGCTAGTAATAGGATGCACTGAAACTGGTGGCACACAACAGTGAAGGGGAGTGGCGGTGAGTGCCATTAGGCCAACGTATGCATTCAGGCTGCTGCCTGAGGTATATGCCTCCCAGCTGATGCTACGTCTTCAAATATTCACAGCGAAATGCCAATCAGCCTCACGACTTCGTTTCCTTCAGAGTTGAAAACAAATGAGTGAATGAGTGAATGAATGAATGAATGAATGAATGAATGAATGAATGAATGAACTTTGCAAAAGCTCAATAGTGTTCTCGTAGGATATCCTGGTACTTCTTACCCACTCAAGTCAATATAGGAAATAGAGAGTTTTAGAATAGGGGGCCCCAAGCTTTGGGGCCCCCAAGGAGCTTGGGGCGTCGAAATGCGCATGCGCAGAACGTAAGGCGCGCTTGGGGTCTTGGGTTAACGCTAGGGGCGGCCCCTATTTTTCGGAAATAGCGTTCGCCCCAAGCCGCCGTTGGGTCGCTTGGGTTACGGCAACATGGCGGCGACCGGCCAAGCGGCGGCCGCTCGCCTCGGCACACATTCGTCGCCACCGCTCCATGGTGTCACGCGTTCATGGCAAACGAAAGGCCAACGAAGCTTATGCTATGTCTCATGATGCCCGCACCACCAAATTTTAGCAATAAAACGCCCTATATTTTCTGATTGCTTCCGGATTTACCGAGCTGCTAGGCCTATCGAGTTCGCCTCGTTCGGTTGCCATGGGGACCAGACGGCGGAAAGCGCGGAAGGTTCAAATGAGTTTTCCCGGCCTCGGCCTGGATTGACAATTGGCCGATTTCGTCTTGTATGACAAAAACAGTTTGTATAACTGGTAGTTTTAATATATTTTTGTGCAATAGTAGCACTTTTTGATTAACAAAATAGCGTTGTTGGCTCTTATATATTTAAATGCTTTTTCTTGGTTTACCGTTGTGGCGCTGCAATCGACGAACGCAAGCCCGTCTCCGCTGCGTCGGGAAAACCCCTATTCTAAAACTCGCCGCTCGGCTAGCAAGTTGCGCCGCCGCACGCTATTTCCTTGGGGGCCCCAAGCCTTGGGTCCCCCTATTCTAAAACTCCCTAATAACACCAGAAAAGAAGTGCTATTTTTTTTATACCAGCACTTACTAGAAAATCGCTTTCTCCGAGGTAATATCTCGCAGCCTTAGCAGTTTAGAGGGTCTCTACCAAGATAACATCACACCGTAGATGGAAAGATCCTTGCGCAGAAGTGAGGGCCAAGTGGCCGACTGACTGATACACCAGTCGGAGCTAGGGTACCAGGAGTGGGCGGGGCACTGCCAACCTAAGCGACGGCGCCACTCTCAACGGTTTCGTCGAGCGGCAACGCGCCAGAACCTTTAGGCTGAAACGTGTAGCGAGCCATCGATGCTGGCGGCCGCTGCGCTGATACCGCAGCGAAGGCAACGCTGACCTCCTGCTGAGAGCGCGTGCTTTGTGCAGCTGAAAGCCGGCGACAAATGGAGGGGACCTCACACGCCAGCCGCACGTGCAGCAACCGGCCAGAATCCAGCCAACTAGCGACGCCTTTTCAAAAGAGGTGAGCGGGGCCCGCGCGCGCGCGCGCATCATTGATCTGCGGCCTCCATCCAGGAGCGACGTCAGCCGGTCGCCCGCCGAGAGAGATGCTTGCGCTCCCCACTCTCCCATAGCTCCTTTCTGCGGGCAGCGTCTGCATACTGCACGCTGTCGGGCTCAGCGCTGGGCTCAGCATCACGATACAGTTGGATAACAAGGAGGATGTAAGAGAGAGCGGAATTGTTTCCCCCAAGTCAGGCTAGCGCCCTTGCTCCGGTTCCTTCACTTGTTTCCAAGTTCGCTCGATAAGATGGAGAAGGAGAGAAGAGAGCAGCAGGCCTCCAGTCTGCTGGACAACACGCTGGCAGATGCGCGAGCCCGCAGTCGCCGCTTGCCCAGTCTTTCCTCCATGTGTCTCCTCCGCTGGGCACTCGACTCGAGGAGCCTGCAAAAAATAAGAGAAAAACTGAGAAGTTAGACAGTGAATCTCAAGAAAAGGTGGTAAATTGGCGCGTCATAGCAACGAGGCAGCAACGCTGCGGTCGCGTTACTGCACCACCGCCTTCTCCGTTATTTTTTGTGCCGCATGCTCACCGAGACAGACCTCGGCGCCTGGCTTTGGCAGGTCGCGTCCGAGGGCTGAATGCAGCGTCGAGTGAGTAATGGCCGGTCGGTCGGCCGCAAACTGCGCCGTCGCCAGGTTTCAAATCGGTGCCATTACTCAGAACACGGGCCCTTGGTTTCTGGCAGTCGATTTAGCAGGCCACATGCTTTGCTTCTTTGGTTTTCCAAAGATGGCGGAGGGGAGAAGGAGGAGGCTTAGGTAGCACACAACGTTAGGTAAGAAAAGTGAGCTCGACTGGATTTTTTTTTATACTATGCATACTTGGGAGTGTCTTAACATTGCGCAGGTTCATGGAATTAAAGCAAGGAATATAAACAAACACTTTTTTTTTTTGTATACAATAAAAAGTAAAACTCCCCCATGAAGTCAAATTGAAGTTTCATGAGCAGCTTATTGAATGGCTTTCGTGTTGCTTTTGACCTATTCCAAAGCAATTCTTTTTTATTATTGTTGAACCTCCTTAGTTAATCCAAATCTCTAGCTGAAAGTTAGGCGTTAACCCTAAGCACCACTGTGATTATTTATTTTTTTAAAAGCGCTGTACTCACACAATTATACGGTGCCACCAAGTGGCTCATTTATGCTCCCTCGACGGCTTGAACACCAAGTGAATGAGTGGGGCTTTCCCAAATAATGCCTGCTATAAATTCTCGGCTGTCTTCCATGCGCAGGAGAGCACTGGCATTCTTTTCAACCGCGTTTTCTTGTTTTCTAGGATCTTTTTTTAGTTAGAGCGTAGGTGATAAGTGCGTATCTTCATCGCAATAGACCCATTTCGCCGCAAAGCGATATCTGTCAACTCTCAAATCCATGCGGTCAACTCGCGAGAAAACACGGGCATCATGACCAGTGTTTCAGCCTTTAGTGAATCCCTCTTGCGGTATATACGCTTAGCCTCAAAGAAAATTAATGCGAAAATATGAGTCCTCCACCGCTGTTTTTACCTGCTTGGAGTTAACGCTGTCGGTAATTAAGGCATGTATTAGAAAACACGGATAGAAAGAAGCTCATGATGCTACGTGAATAGGGCGTGACCATGCCCAAGAGATGGCTTCCTGGTTTGTGTTGCAATAACAGTTCCCTTTAAAAAAAATAATAAAGAACACTTCGAGATGAACTTTGCCGAAATGCTGCGTCCGTTCTCATCATCGCATGGCCGCATTGCAACAGTTCTTACGTCACGCAATAAGGCTTTTTGAGGCAGTCTACGGTATGAGCGCATCGCGTAACAAACGCACGAGGTTATTCTTGTGAGAAAACGTTGTAACATGTAGAGTGAAAAAAACCTTTAGAATGTCTCTCGTGGGAACTATCTTCCGCTGGCTGTGCGGAAAAAAGCGAGTACCCACGTCACGCTTATGATCGATTGAGTGACAGCATCAATCAGAAGGAAGATACTTTGTAACGATTGGTCGATTAGGACATTTTTGTTGCGTTTAAGCCTGCAAAACTCGACATCGTTTGTGAATTAGTTTATTTAGCTCTATTTTCGCTTAATTTTTCATGCAACCTTGCTACCAGCGCGGTCTGATGGGCAAGCTGGTCAGCAGCACACCAGCACAAACAGCACTGTTTTGTACCTTCCACCCTCGTGTTTCTGCTGGTGCAATGCCTTTTCCAAGACTGGTTACCCCATTCTCTATTATGAGACGTCAGGAATACGTGAGCCACAATTCTTTTCACACATCGTTTCGAGGTAGAAAGAATGTCTTAATGGACAAGGATGGAAGTTAACGAAATCTAATTCCTACAAAAAGAAATGACCACACCTTCACCGCACCTTCCCGATGTTGGTTGGTTTATGGGGTTTAACGTCCCAAAATGACTCAGGCTATGAGAGACGCCGTACTGGAGGACACCGGAAATTTCGACCACCAGCGGTTCTTTAACGTGCACAGACATCGCACAGCACACGGACGCCTTGCTTTTCGCCTCCACCGTAAAGCAGCCGCCGAGGCCGGGATTCGATCCCGCATCCGTGGGTACAGTAGTCGAGCGCCATAACCACTGCGCCACCAGGGCAGGGTGCACCTCCACGATGTGAAAGTGGGTTCATGCAAGATAAAACGGGGCCTGGAGTTCTCTGCAAACTGAACGGCGGTCGCCGCGAGCAACAGAAGACGGCCAGTCAATCCTCAGTTCGACCTCGAGCTGCGCCGCAACACTTCATTCTCTTCGCTTTTTTCCTGCGGTGCGGCCGTCATGGTTGACTATATCTAGATATCAAAGCGGAATATACGTTATCACAGTTGCTTTAAGTGCCAGCAAACGGACAGCGGTGCACCTCTACAGCGTACTTTGCGCGCGGAATACCGACGGAGAATAAACGAAATTATAGTTCGTGTTCCTGACACTGCCATCACAACTATATAGGCTAACTGCGCCCAAGTCTTCGTGTCTGGACAGTAGCGTCTTCCGAGTGCAAAGCAATGGAAGACAAGCGTGGCAAGAGGAAGGAATGTGAAATTGCTCATCAGAATAGGTTCATACTTTGTAAGAAAGAAGACATTTGATCCTGATTTCGTGCGGAACCAATACATTGGACAAACAGGGAGATGTGTTGACAAGAGGCTCCTGGAACATCATGATGACCGTGGGAAAATCAGCCATCCGGGGAGTCTCGCGCAGCATTGTTGGCGGAGCAAAACAGGCTGCAAACCGTTGTTTCACAGGACTAAAATTGTAGGCAAAGAAAAAAAAAAGAAATAATTGAAAGGGAAATAGCCTTTTTAATTTAGTCAGCCGAAAAAGAAAGATGTGTTAGTAGAACATCTGTAGCTCTCACAAAAGAGAAGCTAGAAATGATAGCTGTACAGACGCGGAGTTGTGGTCGTCGGGATAACGCGCGCGCATGAACGATGCTGGATTTGCGATTTTAAAAGAATGCTTGTGTATGTTTTTTGTCGATAAGAATAAAACAGTAGTAAGTTAGCGCTTGTATGTTGTCCTTCATCTGTCCCCTAGTCTAGCAAGTAGCGAATAAGTCCTCAATATGATCAACCAAATGGCCCCTATGTTAGCATTGTCAACCTCACGAAGTGAACATGAGTGATGCCACATGATTACGCAGTGTTACACACACCACACAAAAGCGCAAAAGGGAGGTCCTTTTTACGCTGCTTCTCCTTAACGGCGTTATGTGACAATAGCGGATGGCTTTAGAGCTCGCAATAAACCGGTACCGCCCACACAGTAGGGAGGATGTATCGTCGTCACAGTAGCGGCAATTTTGTCGTCCATACAGCAAGCCGCATGGTGGCATGCATATTTAATGGTTCATCCTCACCTGCTCTGGTTCGCACAGCTGAAGCCGCGCGCTGCAAAACGAAATGACAACCGCGACGTCACATGAATACTTCTGATACCTACTTGTAGTGCGCAGTTGTTTTGCGCCATGCAAGAATATCGGAATTAAAGAATATGTACCATACGTGCTGATTAGTAGATGCACAACGGGTTGACACATATGAAGGCACGTATTTTCGACTCCGTTCCATTCAACAAAATTCACTGCGGGGTGGACCACCTTATCAGCAGACATTTTCGCGGTGCTCAGTTCCGAGCAGCAGACTCATACAAATCCAAAAACCGTGTCGTTTGCCCTCCGCATACGCGTTTCTCAGGACAACTGAGAAAATAAAATGTTCGCGCACAGAATGGGGCCGCTGTCAGGCAAGCGTGGCAAACGGCAGGATGTAGAGGGCAAAATAACACAGACATAGCAACGTGAATTTGTACGCAGAGGTGGATGCGTGGGAACGCAAATGCAAAGAAGTAAGAAATAAGAAAACAATTCAAAGGACAAAGAGTGGGTGAAGAGGGCAGGCGGCGACGCACACGTGTTTGCTCGGGGCACCGGCGGCGTTTCTTTCGGCTACGCTCTGCCCCTCCTCTCCATTTCGTTCATCACAGTCGGCTGAACACGCCGCCGCTGCTGAGAGTAGAGTTTACCTAACAGAATCTAACAGAGCTAGTCTTTCATTTTCGCAGGCTACCGACGATATTTCGAGAGTAGATACTTGTGGGATTGAAACAGCATGATTTCTTTTCCCACTCGCCTTCGTAGCTTCATCCCTCCACCCCGCCTTTCTCGAGAATGAATTGGATCACTCCGACATCTCGAAGTCGGATTATCTTGAATGTCTTGAAGCGCGAGGGGTAGTAGCCATTTTAGAGTAGCTCCCGTTTCTGTTCTTTTTACTATAATATTAAAAGCGTGGTTAATAAATTCGATTCCTTGCCATCAGTAGTCGACTCTAGCTCTTCAAACATAATCGCTTTGACTGAGACATGACTTTCTGCATAAATACATGATTTGGAATTTTCGAAAGTGCACGCGACTTCCCGATCTTCCGTTGTGATCGAAATGGCCACCGCGGAGGGGGCGTTCTTTTTACTCCCAACATTCCCTCATTCCGCATCTAAATAGACACTGATCTAGAAGTACTTTGGTCACATAGTAACCCTAGGTCATGTGAAAGTGATATTTGGTGCATGTTATTGCTCCCCTTCATATCCCTCTACATTTAATGACGACCTTCATGACACCACCAACGCGGTTTGTGCATTATATCCTTCGTGCCTCCTATTTTTGCGGGGCGGTTTTAATTTTCGAAACATTACTTGGAACGATCCTTTTCCTAGCTTGCTACCCTTTTCAGCCCAAGGCAAAATTTTTTTAGAGATTTGTTTTATGATTTTCTCGAACACAATTGGTATCACGTCCCACAAGAGTCAGCGACCATGTCGCAAACACCCTGGATTTGATAACCTTGCTTCTGGTGTCATTTTTCTATCCGGTATAAGTGATCACTCGTTGCTAAACTTATCTCAGCCTGGATTGCCCTAAGCCGAACAAGAAAAGAAAATTGATTTTCGATTACAAAAAAAGCCAACTTTGAAGCTATCAATAGAAAATTATTGTTTGTTTTTTTTTTTTGACAATTTTCTGACTATAACTTTCGCGACAGTACTGTTCAGGCAAATTGGGATAGTTTTACAGCCAAAGTAAAAGATTTAAATGAAAGATACGTTTCAAACGACACCATCACTTCAAATTGTCGCGCCCCGTGGTACAACGGTCATATTAGACGCCTTTCTAACCGAAAGAAATGCTTCTACCGTGCAGCTAAAGCATCACTTACTGATTCACGTTGGAAAACATATAAACTAGCTTCTTCAGGGTACATAACCGCCCTAAAAAGCGCTAAGCGTCATTTTCTTTCAAATACTTTGCCATCCGCGTTGAAAACTAACGTCCGTAAATTCTGGCGCGTAGTTAACCCTTCCTCTCAAAACTTAATTACATTACAGATCTCGTCTGGCCAACAGGCTAAAACACCCAATGTGCATCCTTCTTAAACGATATATTTGTTAAAACTTTTTCAAGCGCTCCTAGTTCGCACTTTCTCATCACAGAATTATAACTACCTGATCATGTTCCCAATTTTGGTAGACGTGTACAGCTGGTGCTGTTAAACTTATTGAAAATCTCGACTATCATGCTTCTCCCAGTTTTGATTCTGTCAACGATAAATAAAAAAAAAAACAAACTTCCAACTATAGTTTCATCATACTAACAAATATCTTTCTACAGTCTATACATACTACATTACCTACGCAAGGAAAGATTAGGAAGGTGGTTCCTCGTCATTAGTCGGGAAGCAAGAACATTGTCAATAATTATCGCCTGATCTCTCTAACAAGTGCGTGCTGTAAGTTACTAGAACACATAATCTTTAAAGCACTGACAGAGTTTCTTGACTCAAACTCGTTCTTTACAACGGCGCAACATGGTTTCCGTAAGTCGTACTCATGTGAGTCGCAGCTCGCATCTTTCACCCTTAAACTGCACCACATTATGGATCGATCTTCATTCGCTGATTGCATATTTTTAGGCCTTCGACAAGGTTTGTCATAAACTGCTGCTTCAGAAGTTTAGTCATCTTAACATTCAACCGAACGATATAAAGTGGATTGCATGCTTTCGCATCACATCATCACATCTCTTTATTTACCTTAATGACCCCTTTTCGGGGTGTTACATAACGAGACTAACCGTTCACAATTCGTATCAGTTAATGGTCATACTACTTCGCTTTCTGATGTGAACTCCGGAGTACCTCAAGGATCTGTACTAGGGCATTTACTCTTCTTAATTTACATTAACGACCTGTCCTCTGACATAACTTCTAATATGCCCCTCTTTGCCGATGATTGCGTTATTTTCCGTGAAATTAAAAACCCACATCATATTAACTGTCTTCAAACTGATGTCACTGCGATTGCTACCCGGTGTGAGAAATGGTTAATGCAACTTAACATTAGTAAATGTAAATCCATGCGTGTAACAATGATTTCTAACGTCCCGCATGAACGGTCCGGTGGAATCAACAAACTAATATATAAGTACCTGGGCATATAATTATTTCTTCTAACCTCACGTGGACAACTCATATCGAATATGCAATTAACAACGCTAATCGCATGCTTGGTTACTTACGCCGTAACTTTTCAAAGAGCTCAATCCTCATTAAAGTTATTGCTGTGTAAAACACTAATACGCCCAAAAATAAAGTGTTCATCATCCGTATGGGATGCAGGCTATGAAAACCCAATCACCGCCATATAACTAGTTCAAAATAACTTCGTCCGTTTCATTTCTTCGAATTACAGCTGAACCTAAAGTATTGCAGTCATAAAATCCGACCTTCAACCTCTATCATTAGCATAACTTTGCAAAATATCTCGCTTAGTCATGTCCCACAAGCATCATCCTAGCCTGAGTAAGGAATTTTTTCTTCAACCACACTACGTATCACATCGCATTCACCATCATCATAAAATCCGCCTAATACACACGCTTTCTTACAGTCATGCATATCTCAACAACGACTGGATGGAACCACCTTCCCGCATATATTGTTTCCATCAACAATAACACAAATTTTCGTACTGTTTTTGCTAATATTATTGTGAAAGCAATACTACTCTAGGTTTCAAGCCTTCAGCGTAGCGCGGCCGGTAGCCGCATCTTACCACGTGGTAGCCACGTCTTAGTTGGCAGGAGCTGCCAACTTGGGTCTCTCGTTTCACATGGGACGGTTATGTCAGAATCAGCCTGCTTCAACCCTGGCATTCACGTTACCCCTATAGGCCACTAAGGCACGTTCATATCGGTTGGTTAAGCGGGGCTTATATGTGGGCTGAGGAAGAAGAAAAAGAGAAGAAGAAGAAGAAGAACGTTCGGTCACCCGCACCTAATGCTTTCGCTCAGTATTTGGTTCAGCAGCGTTGAACCCTTGCAAGTTTTTGTATACATACTGACAGGACTTTCGCGCTGCTTCTTATTGTATTCACTTTGTATTTATTGTTGCATTTTAGTCATTATTGAAATGCATACTCCTGTAAACACTTCTGTTATGTATATTTTATTTTGTTGTTAACCCACTGCCCTATTCAAGCATTTACAGGCCCTGAGGGTATTGCCAATAAAAAAATAAATAAGAATATCGGCATTTGCCTTGAAAATAATATATCCGCAATCGCAATGAACTCATTGTCGAATCCCGCGTTCCGCATTTGTGGCCGACTCGTGAGATTTAGAACGGTAGCCCTGCTGCACGCATTCAGCGAGTTTATAGGGATGCATTACCGTACAACAGGTGTCTGCCTCAGCGCTGAGACAGTGTTCCTGACTGCCACGTGACCTCGTTCATGCAATGGGATCACATGTTAAAAATAAAAATGAAACAGAGAATGAAAAGTTCGAAATGAAAATATAAAAGACAATAACAAAAAATAATGAGAATAAAACAAAACTTTAGAAAACAAAAACCAAAAATCAGCGACATTGCGCCAACAGATGGCGCAACCAATTGATTCGCATACGTAAAGATCCTTCATGACACACGTACAGATAGCAGCCGCAGCCGTTGGAGTCCCTGACTAGTGACCACACCGACACATCCCTTTTCCTTGTCTCTCAAGTGCTTTAGTCAGCCACACGGAAAGATACAAATGTCTACGCGCCTACGGGTGGCTTGGGAACACATAAGCGCGCGCTGACCGTTGTATATCATCGCACAAGGGTCCCGTTTATTCAGCAAAATGAATGACAGTTACGTTTACGAATTACCAATGTGTCGTATCTTCATTTCTAAATGTGTCAAGGGGGGCATCAGTGTACGCAGCAATACTACCATTGAGGTGTGCCCTCACCGGTGGTGTTTCATGATCTAAAACGCTACATATCCATATTTATTCAGCAGCGCCGAGCATGCTTGATGTGTGTGTGCGTGTGCGTGTGTGTGTGTGTGCGTGTGCGTGCGTGTGCGCGCGCGTGTGTGTGTGTGTGCGTGAGTGTGTGTGTGTGTGTGTGTGTGTGTGTGTGTGCGTGCGTGCGTGCCTGTGTGTGTGTGTGTGTGTGTGTGTGTGTGTGTGTGTGTGTGTGTGTGTGTGTGTGTGTGTGTGTGTGTGTGTGTGTGTGTGTGTGTGTGTGTGTGTGTGTGTGTGTGTGTGTGTGTGTGTGTGTGTGTGTGTGTGTGTGTGTGTGTGTGTGTGTGTGTGTGTGTGTGTGTGTGTGTGTGTGTGTGTGTGTGTGTGTGTGTGTGTGTGTGTGTGTGTGTGTGTGTGTGTGTGTGTGTGTGTGTGTGTGTGTGTGTGTGTGTGTGTGTGTGTGTGTGTGTGTGTGTGTGTGTGTGTGTGTGTGTGTGTGTGTGTGTGTGTGTGTGTGTGTGTGTGTGTGTGTGTGTGTGTGTGTGTGTGTGTGTGTGTGTGTGTGTGTGTGTGTGTGTGTGTGTGTGTGTGTGTGTGTGTGTGTGTGTGTGTGTGTGTGTGTGTGTGTGTGTGTGTGTGTGTGTGTGTGTGTGTGTGTGTGTGTGTGTGTGCGTGCGTGCGTGCGTGCGTGCGCGCGCGCGCGTGTGCGCGGATGCTTTTCGCTAGGGAGGTGCTTACGCTATTAGAAACGTGGTACAATATTTTAATTAATAATTCGTTTAATTTCCTTAATCGTCTCCAGATCGTAAGCGCAGCGTCAGCGTGTGTTTTCGGTGTGTGATTCCGTTCGTGGCTTTGTGTGTTCCAGCCTTTGGAAACCATTCGAAGAGTTATAGTGCAAGGGGAAGGATCTGGTGAAAGCTTTGGAATGCACAACTATAGGAGGGAAGTTTTGACTGGAACCCTCTGTAGTGTGCCTATTATGGAGGCACAAGGTCAGTTGGCGAGAGTGGAGGAATTCCCACCTGTGAAGTGTTTGCGAGGGAAGGAAGAGGGTGTGGAGAGAGTGTACGTTAGCGTAAGCAATGAAGTGTTACCACGGGGAGAAGCCGGAGGAGGCTGATTGTAGGATTAGGCAACAGGAGGGCGGTTATCGCTCAGGCGATAACTATAGCCTGACTAGTTTCCGCGAAAGGAAAAGGAGACGGCGAACGCAAGGAATAGGCAACCGCAGGACCTGGCCGTCACGTACACCATCGCCGCTCATGTGAATGTCTGATGTGGATGGCTAATGTCTAATAAATATTTTGTCTAAACACGGCTTGGTTGCAGATGAAGGCAGAGGGAAAGTATGTCCAGATCGGATGAACGTACCACAAAAGCGACTACGGTGATATGCGCCGGGTCCGAGGCGGTTGCGAGCGCCTGCAGCGGCGGTTGCAGGGGTTCTGGTCGTAGAAGAAGCATGAGAAGTGAACTAAAGGAAATGTTCTGCTAGTGTGCATTTGTGAAGCAGCTGACGAATTCTCTGTCTCAGTATATCGTCAATCATAAATAAGCTTTTACTGAATCTCGAGTTATACAAAGGTAACTGTTTTGAGGGAATCTATATTCCTTGGGCGCTTGGCGCTACGGAGCATGCAACTGAAGGGATAGGAGGTATAGGTAAGTGAAGTAATAACACGCCCATGTTTCGATGTTCGGGGAGTAGATTCTTCAGGCCAGTAAAGATTAACTACGTACTCCATATACGCTGCATGTTTAGGTATACATGTTTGCTCTTTCCTGCGGAAAAACTGAGTGAAAGGGTTAAAAAAACGAAGCAACATGTGAGGACGCGCAGTTTAACGTTACGAGGCTATGTCAGCTGTGTATAATATTGGAGCGTTCCGGATCCCTTTATACTAGATTGAGTACTACAACCTGCACTCATTCCCTGCAAAGCGCATTCATTTGTTTTTATAGTGTGCCTTTAATAAATGGCGCCGCCGTAACCAGAATTAGGCCCCACGACCTTGCTATCAGCACTAACAGCCCTCAACCTTTGAGTCACCAGAGAACGTGACGAAGGCTCAGTGCTAGAAAGCTACGCTTACAAGCGCGAACGAACAAATAGAGTAGAGGGAAGGTGTGCAGCAAAGCATTAATAGTCATGTTATTATCAAATCAAAGCAGGGGAAGGCACGGCGTAGCAGTTTTCCACTGAGCGAGTCGCGAAATGCCCGCTGCGCTGACAGAGAGAAAATGAAGAGAGAACATCCGCAAGAAGGAGGTGAGCCGCAGCCTCTGGACTTGAACGGCGGCACTCGTGCGACCGGCGGGGCGTGCAAGTGGGCCAAGCGCCTGCCCGCCCACCGCCCGCGGTGCGCGCGACGAGATCCGAGGACGTGCGTCCACTCGGACCGTCTCACCGCAAACACACACCTACTGAGCACTCCGCCGCCCGGCTGAGAAATACTTAGCGGCCGCCCGTGTGGTGGCTAAGCTCCTGCCATACAGTTGCGTGCAGCGTAGAAGACTGCGAGCCTTGACTGCACTTTGAAATTCGGAAGACAGAAGAAGACGGCGGGCGGGCAGTCACATTCGTGGGGCATCTGGAGGCTCCAGAATGACACAGTTCTTTTGAGACAAGAAAGGCGGACACGAGAAGCGGTACACAATGCTCAGGGTCCGGATGAGTGCGACAAGCTCGCTCGGTTATATGAAATTTCGTGTGCACGAAATTCGGCGAGGCCTAGTGCGTGTCGACCAGGTTCGCTTCCTCAGCGGAAGGAAGAAGTTGGCGGGAGGGGGAAAGGGCGGCGAAAAGGCTATCAGTGCCACACGCACGCCCCCCTTTGGCGCGGCAGTTCCTCGCAGGGCCGAGCCCGCGGATCGACGCCGTAATGGTCTTCCAGCAGGGCGGAGAAAACGTTGGCGGCCACAGCGAGCGCCTGCAGAGGCAGCGCCGGACGAACCGTAATGGCGGTCATCCGTCTTCATTGCGGCGGCAGGCATCACTGCCGCGTGCCTCCTTCGCTTCGAGCGGCCACGGAGAGAGGAGTCCACGCCGTGGGCCACCAGACGTGCCGATGATGCCGACAGTGGCATGCTTGTCTTTCTAAGATGGCGCACGAGCTAAGTGTTCGAGGTGAGCGACCGAAACCGTTGGATGGAATGGGATTACCAAAAAGACAGAACTTCACAAAATGCCTCCACTGCATGACACACAAGCCTGTCGTAAGCTAATGATGGATGTCACCAGCAGTCAGCAGGTATAGTCAGCCGTGCCTGTTTACTTGGCGAGTGCAAAAGCCCGCACCATTTTGGATCGTTACGTACAAAGATAGACATACGTCTTCTTTCGCACAACTACCTATTAATTAGAGAGCACCAGTGGTCTGTCTAGCGACAACACTGATGAGAAAGGGGGCATATAATTCTGCGGTGTGCCAATCACTAACAAGCCAGCACGCATGTGAATACGTACAGACACATTCGTGGAATCTGTGTATGGTGTCATTCTTCCTTCCGGGCACCGTGTTCTAGCCATCCAATTCTAACGGAAATTCTTGAGAGTCTCGGGAAAACAAAGACCCACTTGGAAATACTGAACCTATTGCGCTACCTTTTAAAGCGGATCGGCCTTATATTTCCCATTGCAAGAAAACCCGTAGGTGCAGTCGGAGTCGTGGTACGAAAAATTCCTCTCCATTTAATTCTTGCCATCTCCGCGACGCTCCGGAGTGGAGAGCGAATTGACTGCAGCCCCTTTGGAGAGAGGCTTAGCTGAAGAGAGCATGAAAGGAAATAATCGTTTTTGAAGAAAAAAAAGATGCAGTATCCATGAACACCTGAACAGCACTGCAACGAAAGGGAGGAAGATGACAGGGAGTTTGTATATTACGACTCAAGGCAGGAGGAAACGAAAATGCGCAGGCCTGTGAATTTGCTCTCGCTGAGCCATCACCGCTGCCTAGTGTGGACAGGGTAGAATTTAATGAGGGAAAAAAGACAGAAAGAAACAAAGCGACATTCTTTTCGCAAAAGCCGTCGTCCGCCATCGAAGGGGAGGCGAGCGCAATGACGGCATGAACAACAGAAACTCCGGTGGGAAAGACCCTCTGCGGCATAGGGCGAAGGGCTCTATAGGTTTCTGGCCCCGAAGGGCCGAAACAGCCACTGCCAGTGGCAGGGAAAGAAGCAATAAAGAGGTGTATTTGAGGGCTGCTGGATAATTTTGACCACCTGGAGATCTTTAGCACGTGCTGATATCACATAGCACCCAGAGGCGTTTCTTGCGTTCTGCCTCCATCGAACCCGGCTGCTGCGGCCATGTTCTGACTTCGATCCCGGATTCCCCGGAAAGTACCCAGATATCCTAACATGTGAGTCACCGCGGCGGGTACGGTGTAAGAAGTACAGAGAAATGGAGTGCAATTCTTATTGTGTAATATGGAATGCAAATTAGCAGCAGGCCAGTCAAAGCCTCACAGGGCTTTACTGCGGCAGTACCGGGAAGTCAGGTTATAAAAATTGTACTAAGTTATTAGCGAAAAGAAAAGCTGAAAAGTTTATTTTCAGGGGACAGCAGATGGCGTCGGACGATAAAGAGAATTTACGCACAGCGTGTGCCAAATGGAAAAATGCTGGAAAGGGGCCGAGTGGCCGAGTGTCGGAGGAATTAGTAGACGCTTCACCCGCCCCGACAACTGTTGTTGTTGTGGCTGTAGGAAGAAGGAAAAGAAAACGCACGGGCTTGCTACTGGCTCCGTACCTGAGCCACCTCCGCTGCCTACTGATTTATTTATTTATAGGAAGGGAAAGGCGAGGTAACTGTCTCACTTGTTTTCTGTGGACACCGCAACCGCGCCGTAAGGGAAGGGAGGAAGCTGGGAGTGAAAGTGGAAAGAGAGAAAGAGGAGCCGTAGTGGAGGGCTACGGAGTAATTTCGACCACCTGGGGATCTTTAACGTGCGCTGACATCGCACAGCACACGACGCCTCTTCGTTTCGCCTCCATCGAAACGCAGCCGCCGCGGTCGGGTTCGAACCCGGGTACTCCGGCACAGTAGTCGGGCGTCTTACCACTGCACCACCCCGGCGGGGCCCTCCGCTGCCTCATGCGGACAGAAGAGAGAAAGTAGAGAAGAAAGAAAAAGAAGGGGGAGAGAAAGACGCACGGCGTAACAGCCGTCGCCCGCCACCTGAGCGGTGGCGGGTGCAATGACGGCCCACAACAGATACAAGTTCGGTGGCTGGCTAGCACCCGCCGCAAGCGGTGTTGACCTACCATCCCAGCCCCGTAGGGCCAAAAACTGCCACCCTTCACCACCTCCCCCCTCCCACCACTGTTCTGGAGAACCCAGGTTCGAACCCGACCACGGCTGCTGCGTTTAGATGGAGGCGAAACGGAGAGATGTCCATGTGCTGTGCGATGCCAGTGCGTGTAAAGATCCCCAAGTGGTCAAAATATTCCGCAGCCCTTTTCACTGTAGCACCTCTTTCCTTCCTACCTTCCACCATTTCTTTACGACGCCTAGAAGTGTGGCAGACACTTTATTTTCCTATAAATCAGATTCGCATCAGATCTCATGCCTCACGACTCGGTTGCGCTAGTGCTAACGCAATATCAGTCTTAAGTGTTGCAGCGACGGGTTGCGCGGCCCTAAGTGCGTCGCAAACAGACCGAGCAGAACAGCAGGGATGATTTTAGCGTTTACCGACAACAGCGCTGGAAAGCATTTTAGCCGGTCGCGGGTTTTTCGCATTCATCCTCAGAATACAGATGTAGTACGTAGATGTAGATCTAGCAAGCAGCAACACGGAACCAGTCCTACTTCTTCGTCATCACCTTGTTTCTTCCGCGAGGCAAGAGAAGGAAACACTTCGTCTTCCTCATCGCGTAACAATATATATATATATATATATATGTGTATATATATACTTATATATATAAACAGAAGGTTAACACAATAAGCGTACAAATCTCTGAAAAACAAAGTTCGTTAAAAGTTAGCACATAAAAAGAACAACGAAGTACATGTGTAGTTTAGAAAGACGGCATATGTGTAAAAAATAATAAAATGTAAAAATATAATAAGCAACGCACCTAGTATACAATGAAGATAAACAAGTATCCATACAAGAAGTTTTAAAATCACAGCTTGAGGGGCAAGTTGGTGCTGCATAGTGCATAGAGGAAGTGTGTGTTCAGATCCATATTATAGTTGGTAGTGCGCGCCTGTGTTGTGTTTTCTCATGTGATTGTGTTTGTCGCGCCATATTTCTGGGTACTAAGACGTTTTAATACTAGGCTGGAAAGAAAGTTTGCAGAGTGGATTTAAATTTTACTTCTTCAGTTATACTTGCCAATCATTACAGGTCCGGGGAAGGAAGGAGTTAGAATAGACAACTGTGTTTGAGTGCGAAATGTTTACCTTTTGACTGTGGTTACGGCGAAATGAAATGTAGGATGATGGTTGAACCCATAGGGAGCGCAATGTTGAGTTATGGTAGTATATTTTATGAAAACGTGAGAGGCGGGATAGTTTTCTTCGAGTCGATAACAGTGGGAGACGTATGTTTTCGCTGGCTGTCCTTCGATAGTTATATAAGATGAACCATGCTGAGCGAATTTGTACTGCCTCAACGGAGTTTATGAGGGTTGCCTGACTGGGGTCCCAAACAGATGAGGCGTATTCGAGTTGTGGACGAATGTATGTTGTATACATTATTAATGTTACCATGGTTAAACCCCAACTAATTTTTTTTAAACTGATGCATTTTTAAGAACTTAATTAATCACTTCCTGCACCGCACTGTCCACCCCCATGGACACGTATAATACTCGAAGTGAGCTTCTGCTTCAATGATTTGCTTCTAACTATAACCGTAACTCCGACGCAGATTCTCCACCTACGTGGTTTCGCCTGAGCGAGAACCGGACAAATCTACAAACACATGGCTTTCGGCCCTAAGTCATCAACTGCATTGTAACTCCTCCCCCTTCCCACCTTCCCGTCCCTCCCTTTGTCTTCTAAAGACATGACCTTCGAGAACACCATTTCTCAAAGGTAGAGAAGCATGTTATGTTCACGCCCTTTGATCATAAAATTCAAAAAAAAGCCTACTCTTCCTCCTCTTATCATTCGCCTTTCTCTCGCCCCTTCTCTTTACTTATTTCTCTTTGCTTTTTTCTCTTGCCCTCTCATTTTAATCATTACTATGCATTTTTAGCTATTTCTAGTAATTTGTAGCCGTTGCAAGTCGTGGTGAGACATATAGGGCATTTGTTGTCAATAGCAGTCATTTTAGTCATTCCTACTCATCCCTAAGCATATTTAGTTATTTCTAATCATTTGCAGTCTTACAAGTCGTGGTTAGATATATCTTTCATTTGTACTCTTAGTAGTGATTGCAAGTCATTAGTAGTTTTTTTGGTCATTACTACTCATTACTAAAAATTTTAGTCATTTCTAATCAGTTGTAGTCTTGCAAGTCGTGGTTAGGCATATTTGTCATTCGTAGTCATTAGTAGTGATTACAAGTTATTAGTGGCCATTTTAGTCATTAATACTTATTACTAAGCATCTTAGTAATTTCTAACCGATTGTACTTGCTACAAGTCCTCGTTAGACGTATTGGTCAATGTCATACATGACGTCACTCATGATGGACCAGGTCGTGGACTGCATGGTACGGCTGAACACATGATAGTTAACACTATTTGCAATGCTCTAGCTGTGATCACGTGGCTTGACCGCCATCTTAAGACGGAGAAACGAACGAGAAAACGGCAAATGTAAGTAGTAAAAGCTAACGCTCATAAGAAAGAAAAGGCAGGCAAAGTCAAAAGAGCTATTTTGTACTTGCGCTCGTACTTCTCCTTTCTCCTACGTCTTTGGTTTAGAGCGAGCTCTTTAGCGCCCGTTCCTGCGTTTCGCGTCGTCGTCGCCGTTGTCCCTCATAACCAGCTCCGCAGCCGGAGCAGCGCGCGCTCCTGCCGCCACCGTTCTCCGCTGCGTGAACCCTACCCCCCCCCCTCCCTCCCTCCCTCCCTCCCTCCCTCCCTCCCTCCCTCCCTCCCTCGTGTTATCCGTTTGCTGCGCGCGTTCCTGCCGCCACCGTTCGCCGCTGCGTGTACCCCCTCCCTCTTCCTCCATGCTGGCGACCGCGAGTGTTTCCCGATTGCTGCGCGCGCTCCTGCTGCCACCGTTCGCAATTGTGTGTACACCCCCCCCCCCCCCCCCACACACACACACACACAAACTGCTCTTGCTGCATGGCGGCGATGGTGCTCTCCGGTTGCTGAAGCGCTGGCTCGGCATCAGCGGATCATGGTGCGTGCGTCCTAAGACGAAACGCAGAGCCACGTTGATTTGACTCGCTATAGCGGTGCCGGCGGCATCAGTCCGTCGCTGCTACCTCTTCACCGCGTAACGTTTCTATGGGCCCACGCGCTGCCTCCCGCGACCTCTCGATAACTTAATTGCTCCATTCGCTCCTCCTCCAATGCCACCTCTGTGCGGTGGTAATCAGAGTGCCGGATCGGTGGTGGTGGATCTCGATATGTGCACCGCCCGAGCCTTAACGCATACCACAATCTATCGAAAAGCTGAAGCAGCTGATGGCCTGCGCTCAAGTTTCGCATTTAGAAATAACGTAATCGTCGGCAATTTTTTTTTTTTTTTGCTTTCGATTTTTCAGTGTAAGCCAGAATCAACCGGCCCAGCAATTCACGTCACTCAACTGCGACACGTAGTCATCATCTTTGAAACCGTGTTTCGCTGATGAGCGCAAAAAACGAGATGTAAACCGTCGGGAAATGCTCGTATAAACATTCTACTTCAGGGGTATCGCCTATTTTTTCTAATGCGATGTGGTCCGCACATTCAAATTATGTGCAGTGAATCCATTGGATTGGTGAGCATGGTGGGTGTGGCGGCGGCGCTGCTAGCGCTAAGATTTGATTTGAAACGAATCGAATAAGCGTATGGCTGCAACCTTCGGCGCTTCCGAATCTTTTTTTTTTTTTTTCAACACGAGTGCATGTAATGAGAAAAGAAAGAAGAAAAGTGTTTACGGTTCACACATGAGCTACTTTTCGTGTTAAGCCATCGATGCGTGTGAAAAGGTATAAACTTCGTGCGCCTGGACTACACACGAAGATATAGCATGTGCGTTCGGAGGCGGCAGCAGCAGCCTTCGGGAGTGGCGCGCAGCTGCAGTGATGAGCGGCTGTTCGGCAACACGCGCGCTTCTTCCACGAAACGGCTGCCGCTACAGCGCCTTTCTCTGGAACGGCAATAATTTTTAAAACACCTCGGCTTGTTGCGCGCGCAACTCTTCCGAACCGCTGTCTTCTCTACGGTCGATAATGCATGCGTGAGCCGTAACGAAGCCGCCGGTAGATGGATATTCATCGGCGTCGAATGAAGTCTGGGAAGCTCCGTGCTGCGGACAGCGCTGCACTGGGTACAGAGCAGGATGTGTCAAGGTTCCACTCACAAAGGCAGCTCAGTTTAGAACTATGCGCGGTAATATATGCCTGCCCAGTATATACAGAGCAATAGGGCCCGTTTGGTCAGGGTATAGTTGGTGCAAAGGCAACTAATGAAAACACTTGCCGCAATGATTAGAGAAAAATATCAAAATCAGGTACTCACAGTTCAGAACGGTAATTCCGAAGTCAAAATGATCTCCTGTTCTGCAGGAAGAGCATGAGGGACTTTATTTGTGGTAATGAATTGCAGTTCTTCCTCACACCACAACCGATCTTACGCATTTGGGACTGCGTCTTTTTTTTTTTCTCTTTTTTTTTTACATGCCTGTCAAGCATTGGGAGCTTCGGGCGACGTGCCACCAGCTGATGGTTATGACGTACAGTTGAACCTCAAGGTATTTATACCCGCAGAAACATCGTGTTTTATTGCTACTATGTTGTGGTCGCATAGTTAGCAGTAGGATTGCCACGGAGAACGTTTTCCTACTGGACTTTTCACACCGTTCCTTTCATTAAATTACTATCTCTCTTCCTCTCTCTCTGACTCTCTTTTTTGTAGAAACATATACCATTTACAGGTAACCCTTGATAGAACAAATAGCTGTAGGGTTCGTGCCACTTAAATATGACTCCATCCTGTTCTACGCAAGACAACTTATAGGCGAAACACCAAAGATGTATACCCGACTTGCACAAGAAGACCAGGAGCAAGAAAAGAGTTATAGGATCCACCGATCATTTGAATGGGAGCGAGAAAATTTGGACATTTTCTAGGGAATAGTTTTCAAAAGTAATTACTTACACATATTTATAGGGACAACAATTGATACACCTGCGCAGACCCTATCATGGAAGGCTTCTAGTCTTTTTATAATTAAAAAAATAAACTCATCCCATTGGTTTTTTATGGCAAAATTATTTACAGGTTGCCAGCTAAAATGAACTTCAGAATCGGAATTTCGGGGGGCATCAAATGCTTAGAACGTTTCCATCAATATGTTCAAGAAAGCATCTTCTTATATTTTTGAGTAGCCTTGCAGTAATTTTCAAAATAAAATATTTACAGTAACAAGCTTCAGCTAATTTTTGCCACTCGTCGGGAGCTCAGACTACCTCCATCAACATGCTCATGCACACCTCTTAAAATATCCCACAAAATCCCTCACAATTAAGATATGTTCCAGAATGCCGGAATTTAGCTAAAACATAACATCATATATAAAAGCCCTTCCCTTTCACGAAGTTCACGAGTGAAGCTCTACTACTCCAGCTACAAACTCGGGGACTGGTTTTTCCAGACGGCCTTCAATGTAAGCCAAGGCCAAATTAGTATTCAGCCAGCCTCAGCGACGACTCGCTTAGTATAGGTGTGGTATTCTGAACTGGTGCATGACAACATCACTTACTGACCGTTTATTAGCACTTGACTAACTGACTACTATATTAAGTACGCACAGTATTGAAATACAATTAATTGGGACAAAATTTAAATTTCCCTACATCAAGTCATATCTATAGATAGTTTCATCATCATCATCAGCCTGACTATACCCACTGCAAGGCGAAGGCCTGTCATATTTCTCCACTTAACCCTGTTCTGTGCTAGCTGCATCCACTTGACCCCCGCGAACTTCTTAACCTCATCCGCCCACCTAACTTTCTGCCGCCCCCTGCTACGCTTTCCTTCCCTTGGAATTCAGTTTGTTACACTAAGCGACCATCGGTTATCCTCTCTTCGCACTACATGTCCTGCCCGTGCCCATTTCTTCTTAATTTCCACTAGAATGTCGGCACCTTGAGTTATTTCCCTGACCCACTCTGCACGCTTTCTATCTCTTAATGTTACCCCTACCATTTTTCGTTCCATAGCCCTCTGGGTTGTCCTCAACTTAAGTAGAACTTTCTTGGTTAGCCTCCACGTTTCAGCCCCATAGGTGAGTACAGGTAAGATGCAACTGTTGTACTTTAGCGATACCGGTAAGCTGCTAGTCATAATCTGCGAGTGCTTGCCAAATGCGCTCCATCCCAATCTTATTCTTCTTGTTATTTCCTTTTTATGGTCCGGATCCGCGGTTACTACCTGTCCTAAGTAGACATATTCGCCTACTACTTCCAGTACTTCGCTACCTAATGCAAACTGCTGTTCCTTTCCGAGGCTGTTGAACATTACCTTAGTCTTCTGCATATTGATTTTCAAGCCTATCTTTCTACTTTTCCTGTCTAGGTCATCAATCATTATTTGCAGTTCATCCCGCGAGTTACTTAGCAAGGCAATGTCACCAGCAAATCGGAGATTACTGAGGTATTCTCCATCGACCCTTATCCCTAACTGCTCCCATTCCAATGGATAGTTTAGGTCGAGTACAATTTCCTCTGCATTGAGGCCTTATTAGAGATTATGAATCAGTTAACTAATATTATACATTTAACTTCACCCTGTGGCATAAATTCAAACGTCGCCATATATCGTTAATGTTAATGAGCAGAATCCGAAAATATATAACTTCATATACAGTTTTGTCATGACCTTGGGTGTAACTGATGTTAAGCCCTTATGATTTCATTCGAACCTTACTCCACTAACATAAAATTCTCATCAGAGAGGAAATGCAGTATAAAAAACTTCACTTGATGATTTAGGCGTCTTCGCCGGCGTGATAATCACGTGCTCAGTGCAACACGCACATATCCACTGACTTACTCTAGCTGGTATATTCAGCTTTCGTTAGTTATTTTGCCTTAAGAAAGCTCGCGTGCAATGATCGGTTGTCTGAAAACAACGCCGATCGAAAAAGGTTATCAGCCAGCGTGGGACACAGCCCGCTGTGATCGGAACCCCGTTTAAACAGCACGCAATTCACTCCAGCCGCAGACTTGCAGTCGCGTGCGAGCAAGTTAAGAGCATGGTTAATATCTTGCCTCGGCGAGACGTGCGACGCCGTTTCTGGTTAAAAGCGAATGTGGCTGCAGCTGTTCCGAATAAACCCACTCGGCGCGAAACAAAAGGCGAGGAAGCCTCTTAACGCTCGCCTCGCGCGCCGAGTGCTTTGCACCAAAGTACCGCCTTTTCGACGCAACGGGTTTGTACAAAAAGTGCCTGTTTAAGCCACTACTCGAATGCAGCTCGATGTGAAAGCAGTCCCCGGAAGCCTCTTCGTTAGTACTCCGCTAGTATTGGGTGATTGGGCCTTTTCTTTGCGCCCTGGTGGTGCCTAGCGGCGAGCTGCACGTGCAGCTCACGACGTCATCGCGTAAGCCACGCTGTCTTGTGCGGTGCCGAATGAATGAATGAAAAACTTTATTTACACAAAAGGAATTCTCCCAGCGTTGATGGGGCCCTCAGTCCAGGGCCCCAGTGGCCTTTGCCGTCTTTCGCGCTCTGTCAATAAGCTTGAGCTGGTCGTCAGGCGTCGAGCAGGACAGCGCAGCCTCCCACTGCTCCGGTGTTGGTGTGGTGTTTATTGGTGCTACCTGTGTTTCTAGTCTCTTAAGCAAGAGTTACTGCGTGCAATACATACTTAGACTATTCGTCACTGCACGCGCCGCGGTAAAGCACCAAGCACATTTCTTTCTTTTTTTTTTTCTTTCTTTTTTTAAGACGGGCGGTCTCGTAGAAGGCTTGGACTCCTGCATGTTCTCATAAACATATCAAAACAATAAGGTATACCAGGTTTGTCCGCTTTAAGACGCTGCACAACCACGCTGATGGATGGATGGCAAAACCTTTATTCTCGGTAAGAGAAAGAGAGAAAGAGAGCGGAGGGGGGGGGGGGGGGGGGGGGCTGCACAGGAAGGTAGTGTTTTCAGTGCAGGAACCCAGCGGCTATGGCTGCCGCCCTCGCCTGGGAGACCAGTTGACGATGATCCTCTAAGGTTGAGCGGAGGAGGGCCGCCTCCCAACGTTCCTGTGGTTTAGTTACGTACAGCTCTGGGGGTTTGCTCCCGGTACAGCCCCAGTAGGGTGGTGTGTAGACGGAGTGTCCCCGCACCAAGGAACCAAGTACAAGACTCCTCGTATTCGCCTGGAAAGATCAAGCTATAGCGGAATAAGTTTCGGAAGGTGTTTTCGTCTATAGTCCCTGGCCTCCTGTGCCGATAGTTTGCGGTGTGGAAGTGGGAGGGATCGCCTTTGCTGTTGCAATGAGTGAAGTCGTTCGCTATAAACTGAAGAAAGGGGGATGCAATCAGGGAGATTAGCCGCTCAGTTTTTGTACCCTCAAGCTAAGCTATCCGCTGCCTCGTTTCCCTCTAAGCCATCATGAGCTGACGTCTAGGTAATCTGGGGGATCAGAGTCTAGTTTTTCATTCTGGTAAAGAATTTTAGATACTTGTTTAGGTATTCGTTCTGCAAGGAATAACCTGCAGGCTCCCTGTCAGTCGGTGGCTATTTTCAAGTTTCTGCCGGAACTTGCACCATGCTGATTGGTCAGCGCAATGGCTGCCGCCTACAATGGAGTTGGATGTGGAGATTGTAGCCCTTGTCCTGCAGACTTTTGCATTTGGTGTCGGGCATATGTCCGGCCGGTGTCCAGGCATCATGCACACGTGGCAAAACTGTCTGCCTGGACAAAAGGGGTAACACTGATGGGATACACCCTCGAAACAAAAGAAAGCAGGTTGGTCCTTGAAAGCCTGAGTAGCATAGAGGATGGCTTGCCCATGCAACTTACGTCGATGAGCTTGACGTTGTTCGTCTTTATCTGTAGGATTTGAGTATAGATGTCGTCTGGCGACACTTCAGCTGGTATGCTATGTTTGACGGCTCGTTTGTTTCGATCCGTGAAAGGGCAGTGGGCGTTTACTTTGTGGCTGGTGTTTCCCAGCGTTATTTGCTGTATTCGGCTGAGCTCGTATACGAGACTTCTTCATCTTCGGTGCGGATGATGAGTATGAATTTATCCGAAGTGCAGGTGAAGGAGGATATTTCCCTTAACTTTTTGCGGGTTTTGTCATGCCTGGCAGATGGCTCTGGACAGAGCGATGCTGGAGATGTCATTTAGAGCAAGTCCTTGTGTGGGTCGAATCACGAATTTCATTCCGTTCTTGGGAAGTGATGGAGGGCGAGCTCGGGGGCTTTCTTTTTTTCGGGTACATTTTGGGAGGAGCGCTTGCGTTTTCTTGCAGTTTATCATTGCTGGACTTGCCTGCTTTCCGAAGTTTGCGCTCCTTGTAGCGGCTCATGGCAAGTTTCCATCCTTTGGGCAGTATTGAGGGTTCTTTGGGTCCTGATCCTCCAGAGAGTGATGTTTGATCGGGGTTTCCTTGCGAGTGTTGTAGTTCCATATCTGCGTCCAAATCTTCTGGTAGTTTCCTGGAGGGGTATGCTGTGCCGCTCAGTCGCAGCTCGCCGGGTGGTGGTGGCAGCCGCGGCGGATCGCATTGGCTGTATACACGCTTTTCCGAGAACACTTGAATCCGCTGGTCGAAGGGCGGTATGCGCGGTTTCGGAGCCGTCGAGAAGCGCGTCCGCTCGCGTTGCAAGCTCGGAGGGGCCTTCACAACCACACCGAGCTCCATGACTTTATTGGTCCTATCCAGCTGGGAGAATTTCGCTGTCCATTTTCGGCAGTCAGGCCCTGAAAAAAAGGCAAAATAAAAATGATAGAAACAAGTAGTCATGTCCCTGACGACGCAAGCAGAATATTTGCTATCCTTTAGACTTTAATTCCTATCTCGAAGTTTGCTCTTACCAAACACAACTTTGTGCACAATTTTCTTCCTAAGTAGTATTTTACAGATATTTTCCTTGTCAATACATGTGGCACAATCCTGTGCGCTAAACGAAAGTTTTGCGCACTGTGCTGCAGGACTCTAGAGTTCTCTTTCTCCCGCTCTCTAACAACTGTTTCAGCAATGAGTGCGTTACACTTTGAACCTCACGGACCGCTGCAAGGATGGATCGCTCATGAACGGCAGAGTTAAGAGCAAGACGAAGATCGGCAAGGTAGGTTGAGAAAAGAATAGGGTATCGTGTCTGCTGGGACCACCGCCAAGGTTCTCTCGGCCTATGCCTAGGTGTCCAGGCACACAGACAAGATGAGGAGCGTAGCAGGGACATTCATGCGGATGTACCACGCAATGTGCGGACCCACACATGTCAGCTGAGATTGCAGATGGTCGTCAGGTACCGATTAAATATGTAACTGTACACATGTACAGAATGTACGCAGTACACAGTTTGTACACAGAATGTGTACAAACTGTACACATTGTGCACGACCATCAAGTTTTCTTCTCTCTCTCGGGCCTCTTGTTCGCACTGAATCTCGGTGTTTTTGGTCGCTATGTATGCTACCGCTGAAAGTCTGTCGAAGTGGTCTGCTGAGAGTCCTCGTCTGTTCGTAACACTTTGGTTTGTTAGAGTGCAGATGCTGCATTATAATCAGTTATGAGTGCGCTGGAGAGAGTGCAGTTAACCATTTCATCTGCGTGTCCGTCAGGAAGTCTACGAATTAGAACTGGCTATGGCTGAAAAACTGGCTATGATGAATTTTCAGTTCTGCATTTTCTAAATTAAACAAGTGATTTTCGTCTGAAAGAATACATGCGCAGGACACTCGATTGAACGAAAGCCCCAGATGGTACTATTCTTCCGTGTAATCTTTGCGCCCCGGCATGCAGAATTTATGGCGCCGTTGAAAGGTGACAGGTTGATGACAGGTATCTCGATACAGAGGATACTGAGCAGCAACGTCCCCCAGCCCCCTTCGAAAAAAATATCTGGCTACGCCACTGTCAATTACCTAGTGGATAACGGGGTGAAGCTCACATGAAGTTGCATTGCTGCTGACGTCCTCATTTAAGGACAAGAATCATCGGCTTTTGTTACCAGATGTTCCATTGGCAACCGTCGTTGCCTAAGACCTCACGTCCCCACTGGCCTGCTTTCCCTTTTCCGCTGCCCACCTGGGAAACACCTCTTCTCAAGATGGAGCGTCTTTCTCGCCCTCTCATCAGCACAGCTGTCCGTTGAACTTTGGTTTTCTCGGATATCCTACTAACTTCGGCGTGTTACTCCCAGCGCTTCGGTGAGCATAGCCGGCCCTCTGCTAGGGATGTGATGTATACTGGCCTTGTGACAAAAGCAGCCTAATTGAGTGGGGCTGTTCTCTATCGGCGTCATCTATGTGCTCAGAGTAGTTGGAGGTAGACTTTTTAAGAAGAAAAAGGAGAGGATGGCAACAGAAGAAATTGTGTTTCTTTCCTTTCTGCAGTGTAAACATGGAATTTGGTATAGAACTGAACTTGACTGCTACCACTTTGCCGTGATGCGAATACAAAAGACAGCACACCAAGCAATGGATCTAAAAAGGTTCGCTCTGGACTTCCTAGTGAACACCTCCGTTGGGGCTTTGGCTTTCAGGTGCCTCTAACGCCTCCTTGACTTTCGTTTTGGTGGCCCGCACGGCGGATCTTCTCGCCCATGTCACTGTTACTCGGCTGCCATGACATATGCTGTGGAATTCTGTCAAGTTCGCTTTGCTTTTAAGTCGACGACTTGCACTTGTGAGTCTCGGGACCCATATCGTTCTGCCTTGATGCTCTGGACATGTACAGCTTGGAGGAAGACACTCTGATGGGCTAGTCGGTACATTTGAAGCGAAAGAGTAAGACTGAGCGAAAAAGACGGGACTGAAAGACAAGCACAAGCACACAGAAGCCTCCTTGTTCGTTCTTGTGTGTGTCTTTCAGTCCCTTCTTTTTAGCACAATTTAACTCTTTCGCTTCAGCTTGAAGAGTGCCATTGGGCCATGCTACGTCGCCCTTTGCGCATTTCCAGCATTCGAAATTTATTGCAGATGAGAGGAGCTCTCATGCTAATTCCTTCAATGGTAATGACTTGTACGGATGCTACAAGAATCCCCCTGCGTGGCTTAGAAGTGAGGCCCTTGGGTGCACGCTGTCTGGGGAAACAGCGTTTCGATGAGGATGGTCTCGGATGGTACGCAAAAGACGCCTGGATAGTGTACGATGTCAGGCCCGCTGAAGGTCACCAAGAGTTGGAAATTCATCCGGAACCCTCCCTGACGGCCATCTCTTAATAATAATAATAATAATAATAATAATAATAATAATAATAATAATAATAATAATAATAATAATAATAATAATAATAATAATAATAATAATAATAATAATAATAATAATAATAATAATAATAATTGGTTCACAGGAAGGGAAAGGCGCTGTATCTGTCACACTTGCTCTGTGGACACCTGAACCGCGCCGTAAGGGAAGGGGTGAAGGTGGGTGTGAAGGTGGATAGAGAGAAAGAGGAGCCATAGTGGAGGGCTACGGAGTAATTTCGACAACTTGGGGGATCTTAGCGCTGACATCGCACAGCACATGGACGCCACTTCGATTCGCCTCCATCGAAACGCAGCCGCCGAGGTCGGGTTCGAACCCGGGAACTCCGGCACAGTAGTCGGACGTCTTATTACTGCACCACCCCGGCTGGGATCTGACATTTTTTAACATACTTAGGACAGCACCACAAAAATATTGTTTTGAGCCTATATTCATTCTCCGGCTCAGCCCAGCCTATGGTGACGTTTTTTCCGGCTACAAAAGAAACACTTTTGAGGAGGAGAAAACAGGATTTCCACAAGTCGATACAAAATAATTATATCATTTTTGAAAAGGCGGTATACGTGGCCTCTGAAATTCAAGCCCAGAAGTTGATGTCCACGTACACATTTTACATACGCAATCGGACAGTGATCATGACAAATTTCCATTTTTCTTCTCTTTATTGGGCTATAAACGCTACATTTTTTAGGACGACTGTCTTTTTGAGATTGCAGAGCAGTGTCCTCAGCGTCCCTCTAACTCTGTATTTCATCCTTTCGCTTCGGGTGTGAATGAAGCGACAAGCGACGGTACCGACAAGGTACAGCACCCTCCTTTACTTCATTATTAAAGAAACAATTTTTTTATTATACCTCGCGCCGAAGAAATGATCACGATAACTATACTCATCTCTATCCGAAACAGCACCGTTATGCGCTTCCCCCAGAAAAAGCAGACCCTCTTGGTCGCCTCTGTGATTGGCCGTCACTTAAACACTAGACGCTGTGGTAAAAAAATGCTGCCTAATATGTGTAATTAGATGGTTTGGTCTGGTTTGTGGGGTTTAACGTCCCAAAGCGACTGAGACTATGAGAGACGCCGTAGTGGAGGACTCCGGAAATTTCGACCACCCGGGGATCTTTAACGTGCGCTGACATCGCACAGCACACGGGCGCCACTTCGTTTCGCCTCCATCGAAACGCAGCCGCCAAGGTCGGGTTCGAACCGGGGTATATTTAGAAGAGAAGGTATATCCAATGGTTACCTATGGTAACGAATTGAATTCCAACAGAGGCGAGCGCAGCAGGGTGCGGAAGTAATATATCTGGTTGGTTGGTTGGTTGGTTTGTGGGGTTTAACGTCCCAAAGCAACTCAGGCTATGAGAGACGCCGTAGTGGAGGACTCCGGGGTTCTTTAACGTGCACTGACATCGCACAGCACACGGACGCCTTGCTTTTCGCCGCCACCGAAAAGCTGCCGCCGAGGCCGGGATTCGATCCCGCGTCCTTGGGAACAGTAGTCGAGCGTCGTAACCACTGCGCCACTCCGGCGGGGTAATATATCTGGTGACGGGATGAGGTTAAAAATATGCGGCTATGCATGAATCCTGCGGGGCGCAATGTACGGCCATTGAAGGTGTGGTTTTATAAAATTTAAGTTTTTTCAGCAGGTGAAATAGCTTTTTTTTTTAAATAATTGCGTGCAAGATTCGTCGAATCATTAGGCAGACATAAACTCGTACGTTTTGTTGCAAATCTGAAAAAGTTGGCTGGTGTGCTGATATTGGCATATTATCCCAGTGTAAAAAGCTTCGCAGCTTTACTATTATGTAGAGAAATGAGAAATACAACTAAATTTGTCTGACAGATGACTAACAGACGATGGCTGCTCGTTATTGTGACATCAACGCGAGTAAAAACCCTATATAATAAGAGTACAATACGTGTAAAATCAATGTAAGTTCTATTCATAAACTTAGCTAGAAGCAAGGGTTGCAGTCAGGCATAGTAAGCAATTTTTTTTTCGATGCACCCAGTACATAACTGCACAGCTTCTAGCGCTGACCCAGTGTTTATGCTGCTCGCCGGAGGACTGCGGTTCAAACTCAGCCAAGTCGGCCGCATTGCAAAGGTGGCAAAACACAAAACGCGCCATTGCGTTGAATGATTTCTGCACGCGTTAACAATTCTCAGGTCGTGTGAATTAATCCGTGCCCCGCTTAGCATTGCCTACCTCATATATAGTATATCATGCACCGCATCGAGATGTTAAAGGAGCCGCGAAGCGCTTCGTAATGTGATGTCGGTTGTGCTTCAGGTCAATTCTTTATGTCACAGGGATACTAGCTCAAAAAGAATTATAAGAATCGGTGCACAGGAACGGGAGTTATTCAATGAAGAAATTTAAAAATAGAAGCAAACAAAAAACTACCCTCAACTAAAATTTTGCGGGGCTTCCCATTCCCATTTCGTTCTCCCATTGACATCATTGGGTGCGACCAATCAAAAGAGGCAAAGCGATGACGTCGCGGAAGTTATCACTGCATGGTTGCCTGTTTGCTTCAACTCGTGTCTGCCAAGGATGGCAGCGTCGTTTCTATAGTTACAAGGAACACGTGGGCGCAAGTTGACAGCGTCGCTCCCATGGTGATAAACAGGTGGATGGTCAACGACGCTTCACCATCCGATATCAGCACTGCTAGCACCTTAGGAGTGCATAAGAAGTCATCGTAAATGGACTTGCCAGACTAATCGCAACTCAAACGCCAGATATCGATATCGCGATGGAGCGACGATCTGCGCGTTATTCCGTGCGGGGATACGCCGAAAGGGGACGAACAGCAGCCGACCAGCGTCGTAGCGCCCACCGCGCGGTGTTGACGACGATCGCCCAGCAACGCTGCCAGACCACCACCAAGCTGACGATGCGCACTGGTAAATATGAACCGCAGCACTTTTTCTGCATCCTTTCCTGGGACTGAAACGAATTCTTGTAGAATGCAGTGGCTCGATTAGATCGCTTCCGCCAAGTCGTTCTCGGTACGCAGGCACGCCTCGCGAACTTCGAAAAACAACATACGTGTTATTGACGAAATGTGCCTTGTCCATATCGCGATTAAAAACGTGGTGATAGAGCCACTTTGGTAACATTACTTTCAATTTTAACCCCGGAAGTCACGCGAGCGGAGAAAATACCACACTGATGACTTGAAACTGTTGCTGCTGCCTCTGTGCTGCCGAGATGTTTCGAGCCATGTGCAGCCAGGAACCGGGACTGCATATCTGCATATGCCAAGACGAATATATATATATTTGTTCTCTGCCTGGATACCGAGGTGTTGCAAATCGCATACGGCGACCTCATCGAGAGGGGTCAGCTAGGAGCCTGAAATGGATATCCACAACAAGGTATTTCCGAAGTTGAATCCCCTGAAAAAAGCACTAATGGTGGCTCGCGCGTTGTGCACATAGCGCATTTCGTTTTCTTCTTTGGAATGAGGCCTTCTAAAGGCGTACCGCATGCCCTTCAAAAATGAGAAGGGTGCAGTGCACCAGAAACTGGCAGACTAGGTTTCCACATTAAGGACATTTGAACCTCTCCAACATGTGTGCATGCTGTAAAAGAACAGTATTTCACTGGATTCACTAGTGTAGCTTACTCATTTATTATCATTGAAAATGTGTAGAAAGCACTATCAGTAATGTAATGACTAATCTATAGCAGAACTTATTAGAATGTACAACCTTTTCTTTTACATTTTTTTATTCCCTGAGGCGAGAAAACATTAAAAAAAAACAAAAAAAAAAGACATTCTACATAGGGTATTTTGTCTCAAGGTATGGGAGGTGATTTGTGGTGGTACTCTATTTGCAGTATGCTAGACATTTGAGTCAAACCAATGTGGACTGGTGCTTTGCAAATCTCGAGATTGCTCTTTCACACATGTCTCTCTTCTTTTCATTCAAGAAAATATTATGTGGCCTACCACCAGTTTGCAAGATGGATTTTGGGGAGAGACTGAACTGGAGAACAAAGAGTGATCCCTTCAAGTGCGGTGACCATGATTAGGAAGCTGTTTCCATCGGAACGCTACACAGGGTTAAATTTCCCAACTGTGAGGGGTAAAAAAAATAAACCAGTTTTCAGTTTTTTCAAGCTTCATTTGTTTATACAGTGCACAGCTTGCAGCACGGATTACTGCATGTGGTACTGTTAAGCCGAAAAGCAATTAGTATGCCATGCAAAGACAGAAAAGGGCAACACAGATATACAACTTTTGAAACACTTTTTTTCAGGGCTCTTCATTTTTGGTCTTGCACTTTCCGGAACCATGAGGCCAAACAACAGCACCATATTGCAACACCGGGAAGAACCAAGAAAAGCAAACGCTTCCCCTGTGGCCATGTTAATGGCCATTTTTTAAATTCTGCTTAGCAAAACAGTGCACAGGGTGACGGAACAGAGTCATGAAGACAATAACACAGAACTCGCTAGCAACTGAATAAATATATTGCTTGAAGGCAAGAAATACTGCATGCTGCTTCACAAAGAGACATGCACCAACTGGCCAGGCTACTTTCAGTGATGCATTTTGGAAAGGCTCTTGTGCCTATGGCACTTAGGATACACATTTAGGTGTCTGTTCCAAGGCTCAGCCATAACAATACCTATATAGTGAGGCAAAAGTTCTGGCATTGCATAACTTTGACCAGCAGCTATGTTGACGCATGGAGTATTGCAGCTAGGTACGAAGAGCAGACCATGTTGAGCTTCCAATGTCGAGAGCATACCAAAAAAGAAAAAAGAGGTTCATATTCTTGATGTGCAAGATTCGACACCTACTCCTTGCTGCCAAGTATATTAACCCGGATAGCACTTTTGGAGCCACATAGATGGTAGGCAGCACTAAATGCAAGCAATGGTCACTCCAAATGCAGCAAGGTGCCAGTGACCACTTCACTTGGATGCTGGATGAATGCAGGGGCAGGTCTACAGCATAGGCTGAAGGATAATAGGAAGCGTGGCTTCTATCACTGTCAACAATGTCTAGAAGTTTTCTCAAATAGGAATCTGTGTTCTTGTCACCCTGAGAGACGGATAGAAATTTAAATCAACATGTGATCTGAGGAGATGGGCACCAGTTACAAAGCTACAGTTGAAATTTTCTGTGGAAGCACATACAAAGAAATAACAGAAAGAGCTTGTGAGCAGAGTTGTATCCTCACAGCTGCTACTTTAATGATGTCCAACCAAAGATTGGTGATGTTATCAAAAGACACATGCGGAATTTCCTGGAGTATGCATAGCAGCTAGACTTATATCAGAAAAACAGTTTACTTGGCAATTTTTATCAGTCATATATCTAGACAGAGATTTTCCTTTTAGCAAGCCAGTTTCAGAGAGGGCCACAATCTGGACCACAGGTTTTGTTTAAGAATATTTTCAGTTCAGGTTCGTCCCAGAGCAGCTGCACTGCATTACAACTGGCACATTTGCTGGTTTTGAGTTCTGCAAAGTTCAACAGGGTCATATACAGCACAACAAGCATTGCTTTCTAAGTGCTAATCATTAACTACAAGAAAAGCACAGCTGTAGGGAGTTGGTGAAGGTTCCAGGTAATATCGCTGGACATATGAACACAGGGCTTCGAACAAAATATAAAGGAAGGAAGGACAGATCTTCATTTCTGAGTTCCGTAATTTGCACACCATAATCCCTCACAATGCCGAAAAAAGATGCTGACTGGGACACACTGGACCACAGCAAATTGTTTGCATGCCACTTATGACATCTTGCAGCGGCCTGGTCCCTCAAGAACACGAACATATTTGCTACAGCCGTTTGAACTTGTTTGCACTTAGGGGACAGTGGAGACTGGATCAAATGCAGTTGGTCAAAAACATGAACACACTTTGCAGATGCAGAAAAACATCCATCTTCAACACACAGGCCGTGCACACGGTCGACACGGCACGGTTAAATTTTGGGACTGGCAACAAGGAACTTTCAATGGTGTAGTGGCAGCCAGTAGGAGCAGCTATCGAAACCAGCTGGATGGTCACCAACTGGCATAAAGTCCATTTTGCAAGTTTTGAAGTCATGGATGAAACCACACAATATGCAGCAATGATTCTTGGTACAAAACTTTGTCGATAAGACATTTTGCATCTAAGGCGATGGGAAAGCATTTCAGCAAGCTCGATGGCTGCAAGCTCTTTGAACCCGCAGTTAAATTTTCTGTGGCATATGCTGTTATGGCAAATGTCAGGACAACACAGTAGAACAGTGCATAAACACTTTGTAGCAGTCAGTGACCAAGGTCATTCTTCATGTATAATGTCATAACACCTTGATAACACATCTCCTCTTATGTGGCTTGCAGAAACCAGGCTTTCACTGTGATGTTGGCAATATGAGATGAGAAGAATGCGATTTGCTCTTCTGTACGAACATTCATGTGCAAGCCCTTGCATTGAGAATCAGCTGCGAGTCGGTGCTGATCCCAGTACTAGTACTATGGGCTCATAAGGAACATGATGAAGCTTTGCCTTTTGAAAATGATGCCTTTCGCCGTTGGAGCAAGTGTCACCGAAATCCACGCCATTCATTGCTTTAGACTCTTATTGTTCAGATTGCTATACCAGCCACTATCTTGTCACTTCTCGTGATCGTTGACTGATGTGGCCGCACTGAATTGTTGCTCATTCTCATGGTCTGGCAGCTCCACTAACCCACGGCCAATTCCTCAGCACTGGCCCCCTTTGGTTGTCACTGGCCCCTTAGAAATGTTCATGCTAGAGCAGCCATATCCTTCCTATAGGGATAGCACTGCCTTGAAGATGTGGCCATATTCCAAGTCTGCAAACACTACAATAAAATTGCAATTATTACCCCCCCCCCCCCCCCCCCGCTCTCTTGCATTTACCCACAGCCACAGCCAGTGTGACAAAGGAACTACAACTGGCAGCCAAAGTAGCAGAAGCGCTCATAATGTGAGTGCATCGCGTGAGCGCGTAAGCACACTTGAGAGCTCGAGCTGTGCTATGAGGAGGAATGGCAACGAAATTTTAAGGTCGAGCGCTGCGTGCAACCTCTCGAATTATATAATATTGGTCAACTGTCGATCGCATGGCTTGTCTAAGAGTGCGCAAGCTTGTCGTATTTTTTTTTTTTTTTTTTTTTCAGAGCATGGCTTGCCGGAGCTTCGACCGCATTATCGAAAAAAAAGAAGAGCAGGGGGGGGGGGGGGGGGGGGGGGTAAAAACGCGTTTCATCTGCTTTGTTGCGTCAACAGACCTGTGGCAAGGGACAGGGGAACGCGCGTGTTAGGGATGTACTCCGTCCCCCCCCCCCCCCCCCCGCTTTTTGCTCTGAAAAAAAAAAATCGACAAGCTTGCGCAAACTCTCAGACCAGCCACGCGATCGACAGTTGACCAATATCGTATAATTCGAGAGGTTGTACGCAGCGCTCGACCTTAAAATTTCGTTGCCATTCCTCCTCATAGCACCGCTCGAGCTCTCAAGTGTGCTTACGCGCTCACGCGGCCCGATCTGTTGACAGTCGAGAGAACAGTGAGCGGCTGCCAAGGTCGTTACTCGTAACAGCAGTTAAAACATTGAATCCTTGATCGTGTATGAACCTCGACAGACTCGCTGATCAAAAACGTGGTCATTGGCACAACTTTCACTGATCAGTCCGTCACGATACTTCCGTCTTCGACTGTTTTTCACAGAGCGCCTGACATCGTTGGCACCGCGTTGCTGCGTAGCCGCCGTTGCTTGTAGCGTGCGGATGCATAAGCTACCGATGAACACTCGAAGACGTCTGGAGTGAAGTGCGCCGAGCACGCACGCCGATTCGGTTCTTTCTCAATGCCCAGTGCTTCTAACCACATTCTTTTTCGTTCATTATGGGAAGGAAATCTGTGGTACGACACTCCTCCAACGCCTTCGTTGCTCGAGCAGCCTGGGACTGCGCAGAATTTCTTCATGACAGCACGAAATATAACCAAGCTTCACCAGAGAAAACCGATCGGCCTAGGCAGGACAGCCTACTATGGTACGAAGAACCACCTACAACAAACCACGAGGAATAAACAAACGGCAAACCACGTCCAAGGTCTGGCAAGGTATACGTCGCCATGTATACGTGAGGCAAACAAAGGGCAAACAGGAGCAACATGAGTAGCTATTTCTACTAGAGGGGAGCAAAATTCTTGGATTCGGGAAAATAGACAGAGCCTCTAGCGTTATTTTTGTAACATTTTATTTGAAGTGCTTTAATCTAAAATAAATATGTCGGTTTTTTAAGTATATTAGAAAACGCAAGAACATTAAAGAGCGTATCATTAATCATGAGCTCATTTAGCCGTGAATTTATTGTTCGTCCAAACATCAAATCGGACCCAATGTCGTCATATCCGCTGTCAAAAAATGGCCGCTGTGTGCCGGCACCATCAGTGGTCAGAACTCGCTTTCACGAACGAATTAAAATATTAAATACTGGATGATACACAAAACAACCACCGTTAATAGTGTCACTATAACTCAATCTACGTAACCAAGAGGCAAAACAATGTGCTTAAAAATCGTTTCGGGGCTCCTTTAAGCTCCATATTTGCTTTCCAGGAAGCCCGAGGAAAAAGTCACCTTTTGTCGCCTCCCGACCTTACTCCTATATGTGCTGGCAGAACACCTGAATCCACAGTAATCGGACTTGCCGACACACTTCTGGCTATCCGACTGTGAGATCATTTTAGGTCCATAGCTTGACTATCATGCCTGCGAGTACTCTGAGAAAGGCATACTACGCGCGGAATGCACCCCTGCAAGAGCTACCTGCAGATAAGCGCTGTAGGGGATCGCCCAAGAAGCATGCAGACTGCCGGCGGTGCGGCGGTCCTTTTCGGCACCGGTGTCGAGGCTGAAGGAAGCCGCCGGTTGTCAGTATAGATGATGGACAGTGTGTGGAGGCGGCGGTGGAACACGAAGCAACGGAGCGCGGCCAGCCTTTGCGTCGGACAGCTCTGTGCGCTCGCCCGGCTTCAGAGCCAAGAGCGTCCAGGTGCAGCCTGCGGGTCATTTGTCGCTGCCGGTGTCTTGCTCTCAAGCCTGACGTGTTGCAGGTGGCGTTGATTGCTGCTGCTTGCCGATCTATAGCTCGGCAAGCTGGGCTGTCGCCCAAAACATGCGGGAAGACGACGTGACTCGCGATAATGACAGCTTTCCATATTTCCCATCTTAGACTTTGTTCAGGAAGGCATATGACATATCTAAACTCAAATTATAGTTCGCAAAATGAGAAATTTGCAGCTGTGCGGAGAATTAGGGTTTGTTGGCAAGCATATCAACGGCACTGCTGTTTTGCATCGAAGCGGAGGCTGTGTGCACTGAATGAAGGCTTCGTGCTGAAGGGGTTCAGTTGTCTTCCTCGTATAAAATGGATACTTTTGACGGTGAAATCACACTGCGCAGAGGCTTTTATATTATGCATTTACTAGGTAGAGTCTACAGGCACTGAAAGAGGTGCGGCGAGACGATCGGAAAGAGACGTATCAAGAATGGATGTGCGCACTAGTTGGCACACAGCTGTCATATTTGCGCCCTTTGAGAACTGCTGCTTTGAGAATGACAGGTCCTTAGCCTGCTTTGTTATAGTTTACCACGTAGTGGTGCTCGTAACTTATTATTTATAAGCAAAGTCGGGAACTAAGAATAAGTAATGTCTTGGCAGTGGTCATAAGACATACTCCCAACAATATACAATTTGAAACGATCGGCGACAAGGAGGTTGAGGAACTGAGGTGATAAATGCTTCTGAAAAGGTTAATGAGATGTCCTGCATATTATTCGTCAATTCACCAAAGTTCTCGCTCGCGGATTTTAGATCTGGCAAGGCAGAGACATAGCATCGGTGTATATTTGACCTACCCTTGATTAAAACGTGAGGCGCGCTTGAAGTCTCGCTTGCTCTTCGCCAGGTAGTGCGTGCGTGTGTGCCACCTTGGACTATGCTGCCGGGCGCCCCACCCTGGCGGCTTGTGCAATGTGTCGCGCACGTGATATGCCTGCAATAGGACGCTACCTGCGCGCGGCCATGTATATACACCCATGCAACTATACTGTAAGCAACGGTAGTGGCCGCTCGCGTGCAGACATTTGTGTTCTGGACAGTGCTCGGACACTTGCGCGCGAGCGACGCGAACTCGTTCACCTTTTGTATTTTGTAAAAAATGTACAAAGTTGTCCTCTCCTTTTTTCCTATCACTCCCCTTTGTACTTCCCCTTGCTATTCTTTCCCTATAACTCCCTAAAACATTTGCTTTCCCGCCGGCCGCCGCTCAGGTGCTTCAGATTTTTAGACTGCAAAGTACCGCGGCCGGCAACACGCTTTTCCTTCCTTTTTGATTATTGAATAATAATAAACCACTACCACCACCATGCACGGGCTGCGATGTTAGCTACTGGATCACCTAGGAAATCTATTGAAAAGCTGCAAAAAGCAAAAAAAAAAAAAGGAGCACTGCCATGTTTTCCTGCAAGGGCCTCTAGTTAGATGCCACCATAGACTGGTGCCTTTGTAGACATCCTGCGTACTCATTGACAACCCCCTCTATTCACTACCAAAAGTCCTTCACTGGGGCAGACTGTCACTCTGCGTGGGAGATAATCGGTTTTGTTTTGCGTCCGCAGTAACGCAACGGTGCGACAATGCTACATTGTGCGACATCGTACGTGGCCCGATGAAAAACAATGAAGCCGGCCGAAACCGACACGCGTCACGGTCACACATTGGCAACGCAAGGAAACGCGGCGGCGAAGAAACAATTACCGTTACGAATCACTCGGGGTCCTAGCGTAAGCCGATCAGTCTTCATGTGCCGCCGGTCGAAGACGGTGCGAAAAAGAAGCAGGATGGCGACCAGAAAGGTGAACGACGGAGCTGGAAATATGATGGCGGTGGGGTAGGCCCGTCAGCCGCGCCTAATCAATGGACGCCGACACGGTGGGGGGGCCGCCATGATGGATTCGTCGGCGAGGAGGGAAGATCGACACGAGTCGGAGGCGGCTTTAACCAGCGCTGGGAGCAGTTGCGAACAAAATAAGCAGCAGCAGCAGTGGCATCGTCATCAGTATCGCTAGAAGGAGCAGCGTTACCAGCGTGCACGGTACGTGGTTCTGCGGAAAGATGCGTGGTTATTCGTTATACCTTTCCGGGGACTCGCCCGTTCCTCCGCACGGTGGCATCGCAGTTGCAGAGTCGACGAGGGAGCTCGTTTCCCGGCGCACGTGCATGACGGTAGCCGATCGGTGCTGACCCTTGGCCCGCACCAAGAAATTAAGCTAAGTGGCGTCGGAATCGTTCTCTCGCTTTTACCAGCAGATTGGTCGTTCTCGTCCCCGGGAAACTGCGGCCCCCGCGTACCTCGTTTGCTCGCGGGGGGTGAGAAAGTGGTCGCGAGTAGGGGAAAAGGGCGGACTGGCCAAAATCCATTAGTTCGCGCGCGAACACTCAGTCATTGCCAGGTGTCAATTTGGGCCGTGATTTGTAGCCGTGGCCTAGGGGCCCTCAGCAGCCGCGGCTGCTTCTACTCCTCCGTGCATATTGCCTTATTTTTGTTGTTATTACGGTTGCATGGTCTAAAGTATCTGGACGGAGGCACAGGAAACCGAAATTCCCCTTTAGCCGTACGGGACGATTGAGATACGGCAACGAAGACGGAGAACTTTCGAAATAATGCTTCGAGTTCATCGTCATTGGGTTTTCCTGCTTCAAGATTTAAAATGTACGCATTGAGTTTGGTCAAGTCACTTTGGTTATAAGCAATAATTCAAGTTGGAGGGAAGTTCTTTCTTCTTTTTAAGGGCCCTTTCTCACTTCGTCACGTTACGGTTCACAAGCTAAATTTCAACAAGTAAGCAACAGCTTAAGATATTACGTATAGGAGATAATTCAGAAATCTATTCATAAGTCGAAATGATGCCGCAGTCATTACATGGTTGAACGTCAAGCACTGCCCGAAATGTAGGTTTGTTTGTGGACGCATAAAAAGAAGCGTAAGCCCCGCTATTTAGCTCCATTTGCTTTAGAGCGTTATTAGTGCGTTAGCTCTACTGCTTTCATTTGCGAGTTTCGTGTTATTCCTGGATCGGCCCTGGACCTTGAATACTACGAACACGTGACGTCGGTTATAGAAAATATGCACTCAAATCACGTGACCACGACTATGACGAACATGTGACCGGTTGTAACATGGATTCATGCATACCACGTGATCTCGAATTTACCAAGCATGCAAACTCGACTATAACAAAGATGCATGCATACCACGTGATATCGGATATAACGAATATGGATGCATCTTTGTCATAACCGCGGATCATTAACGCTCAACATTCGTGTTCGAAACCGTCGAACTGCTAATTTCTTTTTTTTTATGTTTAGCTTCTGTACAGTTCCTTGGCTTACACGGTTTTCATCGCAGCGCTGTCGCGATCTTACCAGCAACACAGAAGCTCTCTTAATCACATTATGATCACATAGCATTGAGGTAAACCAGCCACAGCGACAATACATGAATGCTCTTAATGATGGCTGGGGAACCTTGGCCGCCGCATCTTTCTAGCAGCGGATAATAATCAACCGCTTTATTCTGGGAGAGATTGTTTACTCAGTCCGGCTGTCTTACTGCCTAAAACCTCGTTTTAACAGACGAACAATAAGCAGGCCCATGAAGCAATAAAAGCAAAACTGAATGGCTTGAGCAGCATTACAACGAAGGAGAGCTACATGTGTTATCCTCGTTCTTGCCTTACGCAAGCGCTGCCGACAGATGGCGCCCTGATGTGTACTCGCGTAAAGCCCGTCAATAAACTTTTATTGAAGGGCTTTATCCTCGCACAGGGTGCCTCGATGCCTTTCGCCTTCCAGGGGCGAAAGGCATTGAGGCACCCTATCCTTGCGGAGACGAAGGCATCGAGGCACCCTATCCTAGTGTAAGTTGCCTCGCTGACTTCGCCTCCGCTACTGGCCATCGAACACCTATGTGTCCATGGGCCCACGCAGCTTCGACTGTTATGCTGAGCAATGCTAGCAATCTGGAAAAGGACAGCTGACACGAAATGCTGATACGAAACAAAAATTAGTCTGCATGGCTAGTTTTACTTGTCAGTATTTCCACAACAAGACAAGCAAATAGAGCGCCATTCTGAGATATAGGAAAAGAATGAAGTTTATTAAGTTTCTGGGGTGGGGCGAGTGTTCATCCTAAGCCCAGTATACCGATGGCTTGGGCTGCCTCTTGGGCTATGGTGAGTACCGGTGCGGACAAAATTAAAGGGAGCATGCTATTTTATTCTAAAATTTTTCACGCGTTGCGTAAATGAAACTGACAGTCGTAGTAATGTTCGAACCAGGGGTAGACACCAGTGCCCTTTCACTTGGACAAATAGTGTTTTCTTATCTCCAGTACAAAAAACGTGATTTTAGTTTGAAGGGAAAAGTGTGCTCCGTTATTTACTCATGCGCGCACCTGTACATATAGATTTTTCTTCTCATGAGAGCTCCGCGAGGGTCAGCTTCGCGTTTCCCCCCGTTTTCTCCAATTGTTCGCGGTAGTTCCGTACCATGTGAATTATGTCCTAGACTTGTCCGCATGTGGTACATGTGCCCATGTCTGGAATGTGCGTACCATGAATTGTTAGCTTACTAGCATTGCAGTGGGAAGCACCAGAAAGGAGGTTCGCTTCAGGCTAGAAGGGGCCGTCGAAATTTGCGAAATCGGGATGAACTCCAGAAATAAGCGTGACAAAGATATTCTCGCCTTTTTCGATCTTCTGTCGCGCTTGGGTGGCGCTTCTGTCTTGTTTCGCTAATTCATCTGCGCAAATAGCTTATTTTCCGGCACTTTTCTCCCTTTAGAGAACACGTTATATCTTTTTGAAGCAGATCCCGCCTGTCCGTGGCTCGGCTTTCAATAAAGGCAAATTTACGGACGCGGACTAGGTCGTGCTCAACCCCCTTTACGCCAGCGTAAACCGCGAGTCACGGAAATTCTCCCCCTTAGGGCGACAAACTGTCCGTCACAGCAACGCTTGGACAAGTGCGGCGCGAGCTCGCTCATGAATAAGCAGTATACGGTCCACGTCACCGGGGCGACGGCCCCTGAGGCCTCACCGTAAATGCGCGCTCACGGCGACACGCGCACTCCAACGCGATTCACTCACGCCGTTCCCCGCTGTATTCTATTATCGGTCGGTGCCGCCGATGCAGTTAGGTGCCGGCAAACGAAGCCGCCAGCAAGACGGGGGACTTTTCTATGATAATGCTGCGAGAAGAGTCAATGCCCTCACTCTAATAAAAGAGCATTTTATGATTTCCCGAACCGCAGGCAGCGCTGAAGTCGAGCTAAAATCGGTGTCATAATGATGATTCAGTCTGTGATCAGCCTGGACCCAGTAACAAATTCCCTTGATTGCTCTATTGAATCGCGCAGTTTAAATGAATGTTAGTGCCTATTTTCAAGCTAGACGCTTTCTATTAGTCAGATTACAAAATTATGAAGCTGTTCAAGCTTCATCTTTACACTCCCCTTTTCCTTCCGCGAATTTTAAAATTATTTGTGTGCGTAATTCGGTTTTTGGAGAAACGAGGGGTAGTATTTCATCTCTCGGTGGACACTAATTAACGGCATTCAACTGGAGGTACCGTCTTTGCCAAAAGTAACCAGGCTGCGGGGTCTGCTTCTCGGCCGTATGGTACCACATTCCTACCACATTTCAATTTTTAGATATCTGCAAAGTAAAGGCGATCACCTCTCCTTACTCCTTAATGAGTTGGAATCATCTTGGAATTCTTACTGGCTTTATAACAATAGTGAGAAGCAAAACATGCAGCCTGGTTACTTTTGGCAAATACAGTACATATGTCGTCCGTTCGAATCCCTATCGGAAACTAGCCATCAGCTTTACTAACAGTTGGAGGGTAAATAGAAAGCAAAACGATGTGACGCCGACCTGAACGACGCAACAAGAATAGTCGCGTTATAGTTTTGACACGAGCCAAGCGTGTATCTTTTTCCGACACGTTTCGAACGATTCCAAGTTTTTATGCGACAATTCTGGAGTAGGCGACGGCTTTTTGGCACAGCGAGACTTCATTCAGTACGCCCTCGCATAAAACATAGAACCAATGACAAACTGGGCATCGTCGACTTTAGTAAAAAAAAATAAAAAATACCGTATACAGCGGTATTTTTTTTTCATTGTAATAATATCATTAATTGTAATTGTAATATCATAATTTCATTTGTTGTAATTGTAACAATTACAATAAATGATATTATTTCATAGTCGGTGATAAGTATGTGCAAAAACCCAAAAACGAAAGACATTAATCCGACAGCTAAATTTCACTATTTTGATATGATGGTCACGCATCTTACATGTAAAATCCGGAGGCAAAAGGTGTGTTTGTCTGTTTATTCCAACTACGTATGCCGAAATATATTTTGTGGAAAATTTCTAACCGCGTGCATTCTTCTGCGCCTCCTTAATTTTTCTCGATCCCCCTTTCCTAATGTAATGTTAATGTATTAATAATAATTTATTTTATTCCCATTCATGATGGAGGAGGCTGCGAGTAAAAGTTGCTTCAGAAGAGCCTTAAACACCACACTTAAAGATATCATTGCAAACAAATCGAGCTGGGTAGTTTTGTAGGCCTTCAAGCATGTCTGAAAGAAATTTGGTATGTGGGTCTGCACAGGCGTACTCAATATAACGCTTACGTTAGTAAAGTAGCTCTGTAATTTTGGGAAGTGCTTTTCAGAATTGCGTTCGTCAAAATTCAGCATTGCGCAAGCCTTGCTGATATATGTTCAACATACCTAATATAAGCTAGTTTAGAAAAAAAAAAAAAGAAACCCCAAGCTATTTGTATTCTCCAACCAGCGACAGTTCAACAGTATGCATGTATAATCATACAGTATAGAATACGTTAGAATAGAATAGTATAGAATAGTATAGAATACAAATTGGCACTAGTGTAAGTTCCGTTCTTGAATACGGAGGGCTTCAAGTCATGGGCCGTTAACACAACAGCGCTGTATACTTTGAGACAAGAAAAATGATGCTCGGAACCTGCCATCGGTGTAGCCATAGCCTCTTTAGTCTAACTCACAAAATGCGGAATATCCGCTTCATACTACAGTCCCCTTACAGGCAGAGCAGCACAGTTTGAACACAGAACATTGCCACTTTCGGTCTGGCTTTGCTTTCATTTGTTGATTTATACGACAGGTTAATTGAGAAACTGATATTATATAACTACTTTCTACCACTATGCATATATAGTAAAACATGCGAGAGTGTGTTAACAATTTTTCCTTGCCTTCAAGGGTCGTCTGTCCTTTTTATAAGCGTGAATAAGCTGGTGGTCAGTTAACTGATAGTTTGTGCTCATTTAACACCAAGACCAAAATGATTTCACACAATGCGACCCTGTTTATGACCTCTCGGTTTACGGAATTCATTCCGACCTATGCAACACGAAGTGTTCGACAGATCAATGACGGCACCTGTAACATTGGACGGTGCCCATTGAAATATGCCCAAACTTGCATGCAATGATTCCTTGCCTGAATTACTGCCGACGTTGTGGACTCTTTCCGATCGAAGAAATCTCCGGAAGTCCAAGCAGCCCAGGAGAGAATGGCGTTGTGGCATCCAGAGGCCTGTTTTAGCTGATACATGAGCAACGACCTTGGCGACCCGACCTTGACAGCAGTCTCGCCGGAGGCTGCTGCCGTCCAGAGCCTCGCTGCCAGACCGAAGAGGGGCCAGGCGCAGATTCCAGCGCGGCTGGGCGGCCGTGGCGCGCGACTAATCCTCCGGGAACCGCTGCCATAAGCTGCACTGCGCGCGACGCCGTTACCGCCGTGGGACGCCGAGTGACGCACCTCTCGCTCCTCGGAGCGCTTCGGCGGCCCGTAGGCGTCCTGCCCCCTTTCCTCGAAGCTGTCACTGTTCTCACCCGTGTCGCGCTTTTCGCCCAACGCCTCGACTCCCGGGAGGGGAACAACAACCTGTTTCTTCGAAGCGTCGCAGATTCCTTTCCCTCGCCCCTGCGAGGATCTGTCGCACGCCGATCGACTTGAGCCAGGAACGCTACTACATGTCGGGTTTGGCTAATACGCATAGACTTTTGAAAATATGGTACGAGAGGTGATGCGGAACGCTGTCAAGCCGGCGCTCATTTATGAATACTTGACAAATGTAATGTTGGGAATAGAACTGCAGAGTGCAGTAGAAAGTGCGCTTAATAACTTTTTATTTGAAATATAACTGAAAAGCATTGGTGAAACGTATTATACCAGTTTTCAACACACTAAGCCCGCTCAAGGCAGATGCGCCAAGGCTTCACTAACGCCTTGATTCTGACAAAAAAAAAAAAGGCTACTAAAAAAGGTCATGCAGGCTTGCCATCACTGCTTCTTCCGCCTCATCAACCGAACTGAACTTGCTATCACCGGCTGCCAGCTTAATTAAGCGGTCCGAAGATGTGATAAAATGTAAGTGGTAGAGGAAGAGCTTACACTAGGCTTGGAACATCCCTTTCAAGGTAAACTATGTGTGCAGCAGTGCACTGTCAAGTTTCAATCATACGTCGATAATCACGAAGCTGATGTCTTTTGATCTGAATGCAGTTCGCAGTATGAACCTTTGTCCACATTTAGCCCCACCAAGGTTGGTCCTGTACAGTCTGCGAACAATATAGCTCTACCAATATTGCACCACACGGGGTTGTTCGAAACTTGTTTCGGTGACGATGAATTCCACCATACCTTTCTTGTAGTATCTGTCTAGATGTTATACCCAACATTTTTCTCCTGCAATTGCTTCAGTTGGGAGGTTTATTGTATGTATGTATGTATGTATGTATGTATGTATGTATGTATGTATGTATGTATGTATGTATGTATGTATGTATGTATGTATGTATGTATGTATGTATGTATGTATGTATGTATGTATGTATGTATGTATGTATGTATGTATGTATGTATGTATGTATGTATGTATGTATGTATGTATGTATGTATGTATGTATGTATGTATGTGCATGTATGCATGTATGCATGTATATATATGTGTGTGTGTGTGTGTGTGTGTGTGTGTGTATGTATGTATGCATGCATGCATGCATGCATCCATGCAGTGGGGGAGGGGGCAGCCCATGTCCCCTCGCTCCCTCGCAACTCTACCTCGCAGCGTCACTTCCGCAAACCTAACGTCTACCATGTTTTAGAGTATGTACTGCCTTCATCAAAAGTTTACAGCCCAGGGGGTTTGCTTTTAAGCCGTATAATATGACTTCTGTAATAATCGTGGAAGTCCTAGCCATTGGAGAGGGTAGGACGAAAAATCTTCTTGCCTTCGGCAAGTATGGAAACCTGGGAATGCATTACGAGCCACGTAGTATCGCTCAGAAGTTGACCCCCTGGGCTGTAAACTTTGGATAAAGGCTGTACGCAACATGACAATTTTTCTGTGCACTTTTTCGCACTAATACGTACCAGCTGAATATCTGAGAATCTGAAGAAGACAACGCAGATCGTATATATTGGTTGTTACCGCGCTGTTTACGCTCAGTTCTTCCATATCCGACTATCTGAACACCTGTTGCGGGTGTGCGTAGGTTTCTAACTAGTCCTGTTGAGATCTCTGACGGGCATATTTTGGGCAATGCTTCGTCCACGCCAATTTAGCGCAGTGTGTGATTTAACTGGCGATTTATTCGTTCGAGTCCATAGGACTGCCGAATAAATATTCGGTAATGGGAGTACCAACAATTGAAAAGGTTGATATTGGTTGGAGTTTCTTGTCTATGGTTCTGGACCTATTTACGGCTGGGTAGAGCCAACATGCTCCCATCATTTGGGCCGGTGGTTTGTGCTACGTGGGTGTGTGCTTTGCCGCTGTATGCGCCAGATCCCCAAATTGTGAACACCTTGTGATAGAAATTCAAACAGGTGCGATCTCTTTGAACGACGTACTTTAATTGTGCTCGTATAACTTACCATTTCGTTCGTTGCTAAGGCCCCAAGGCTTCTTGGTGTGTATGCCGAAGGTTGTGAGTGACAGGCGTCAGATTTCGTAATCTGTTTCGCGCCTTTGAAAATGCGCTAGCCATTCGCAGGCGCTATCAATGCTCGGAGGTGAGTAAACCATCTGCGGCGCGCTCCCAGCCGTCTCGTTAGCGCCGCGGATTAAAGGCGCGGAGGATCGCGGCGCAAGGGGGCAGCTGTCAGGGCGGAACGGGCACGAGCCTTTATCGGCGCAAATCCCGAGATTTGTGGACGTCCGCGGCCTCATAAAGCGGCTCATGAATAAGGACGTCTGCGCCGCGGGGTGACCGCTGCGAGGAGGAAGAGGAGAGAGAAGGCAGCGTCGCCGAGCCGACCGGCCGCGCCTGGCTCAAGAACCCCGCAGAGCGCGGCGGCGTTCGTTCGTCTGTGAGCGTGTCTCTTGTGTGTGTTTACTCTCGGAAAGGGCACCTCCGGCTGTCTCGGATGGTGGACGTCTTCTTCCGCGCACCATGTGATTATAATGCACGGGGTGTATCATAGAAGCCAGTCAATACCGACTCCCGCGGCCCTTCACATTTGTATAAGAAAACAAGAAGCTAAGGGGATAAGTGTATTTGAACGCGAAGCATATAGAACGCGATGTTTAAAGTGTTGCTGATTTTCTATTTCTAAACTCACCGTGCGTGTATAAAACTTTTTTTTTTTTCATCTTTGCAATCGACCTTTAGTGCTTGTGCAGAATAGGGAAGTAAAGGCATTAGAAATATGGAGCTAAATAAAACAAATTTGGATGACTTTTTTTTTCTTTTTTGACAACAGCTTGCCCATAAACCCTGGAAGAGAGGAGTAGTCGGTCTGACATGGCTTCCAATTACCACAGCTTCCGCAACTTCCATTCGCCGTCTTTTGAGCAGCGCAACATAGTAGTGTCTTCGGCAAGCGTCAGGTGCAAGCGCCTGGGCAATCTCGTTCTGGATAGTGTCGATTCGGCAAATGACGCTATGGTGCATCACGAGCAGTCTCGACTGCCTCAGCCTATCGCTACGCTACGCATTCCGGCAGGCACTGATTTGACTATCAGCAGCTTCAGCTTTACTTACTTCACTATACGAGCTCGCAACGAAGCAAATAAAAATCGCTGTCTGAGTCAGCCTTCAAGTGACGTCATTGTTACGCACAGGGCCCCAATTACAGTATCGAATTACTGCAGAGTATTAGCACAGGCTGTAATGGCGAGCTGAAGAAAGGTTTTGCGCCTTTGATGGCATAGCGGTTCTATCTACTTCCGCACACTAAGGTTTCGCAAATCAGCACCCATTAGGTCCAGTTACCAGATGGTTTCAGGTTCTCTGGTAGCAGTTTAGTGAGATGGTTTAATTTGGTTTATGAGTTTCAATGTCCCAAAGCGACTCAGGCTATTAGAGAAGCCGTAGTGGAGGGCTCCGAAAATCCCGACAGCCTAAGGTTCCTTAATTTGCCCTACAACGTACAGCACATAAGGCGCCTATCTTCGTCTTCATTGAAAAGCGGCCGCCACTACAGGGATTCCATCCCGTGTCTTTGGGCACAGTGGTAGAGCGCCCTAACCAATGCACCACTGCGGAGGGGCCAGTTTAATGTGAATGTCTGGCTTTAGCTGCCCAGCTTTTGGCCCAACGTATGCATGCAATTAAACGTAAGTCATTATAAACTCAGATCTACTTTCAACTTGGTCTGGACAAATGTGCTCGCTAAGTTGTTTTGTAGCGTGAAGCTACACTACGCGGGTTAGAGCAGAGTTTCGCATGAGTGTGTGCCGCCCGTTATGCGCATGCGCGAGGGCCGCATGACGAACCACGAGCTCTGCGCCGCTCGCTCTTGGCTCTTCTTTCTTTTCTTCGGAGAAATTCTCTTTGTCTCTTGAGTAAATAAAGTGTGCTTTGAAGCTGCACGTACATAGATGCAACCATCCTTCAAAATCTTTGCCTCAATATATCGTGAAAACGCTTAAGCAGCTGCGCTCAAATTTTATATCAGGCTAGTATCGTTATCGTTATTTGAATTTTTTGTGCTCCTTCTCGGCAGTGGCATATTTTCTCAGAGCGCACATGGTGAAGACTACTTTTGTACAGTAAAACTACACTACACGGGTCAGAGCCCAGTTTCACGTAAGTGTGCTCCGCCCGTTATGCGCATGCGCGAGAGCCTTATGACGTCACGAGAAGCGCAGGTGCGTCGCCTCCTCGCCACAGCCGGTGCACGCTCCTCGCTACGGCCGCCGCCTGCGTGCGCTCCTCTCTGACGCGTGACCTTTAGCCGGAGCCGTGTTTACGACAGTTGCGCTGCGCGCTACTGCGAATGCTTTGCGCTACATATATCAAGGCAGCAGAGCTAAGCCACTGTCAATGTTTTTGACACAAGTAGCATCACAACACCATTTCGACGCGTTATTTGTCCTGAAAGAATCAACATCAGTGTTACGTTATCTACGGGTGTCCGCAAAAAAAGAGCAGAGCGCGAGGTAAATGAGAGTGGAATCTCCATTATTTGATTTTTTTTGTTGTTTTTTTGCTGTACGCCTGCAATGCTCACTTCTGTCAGCTCATAGATTTTGTACTTTTTCTCCCTGTATTAAACACAAGCGTTCTTGTGGCCTTATGCTGGGCACCTCATGTCGTTACTTTGCAGCATATTTGAAAGTCTCGTATAGTAGAATAAAGAAACCAAGAAAGCAAAGCTCCACCTGATACGCGGATACAAGAAAGCCATCTATAAAAATTCCGAATGAGCGTGTATACGGTGTCCGAATAGTTTCCTAAGCATCAAAGAAATCAAGAAGAAGTAACGCACAATACATAGCATTCCATTCAGCAGTGATTGCGTTCAAGGAGCCATGTATACCACCGCCTGCATTGTAGAAATCGGGGCAAACAGGAAAATGAATGACAATGAATTAATGAAAGAATGTGAATGGCAGGACAAGAGACAATGTATCATGACATTGAGTCCCACCAGGCAGCGATCTAGCCTTGCCTTTGTACACCTGCAAAATATTCAAAAATAAGGGGGGAGGGGGGGGGGGGGGGGCAGAACGAAAGAAATACGTTATGTATTCTCATATTTCATGAAGGCCTAGTCTCAAACAAGTAATAGCGGTCCTAGAAGTGTGCACAATTTATCAAGCAAAAGACCAGTGTATTGGCACACTGTTCGTAAGCCTGTCAATAAAGAAAAGAAGTCGCTTTTCTGCGCGAAGCCCCAGGAAGATATGAGGAAAAGATATTGGCGAACGAAATAAAAAGATGCATGATTTTTAATCAAGAATACAGTTGAGAATGAAGCTATATCCACGTCCGAACGTCGATCCTTTTCTCTGTTTCATTCTAGCATATTTCCTTCAGTCAACCTTAAATTATCCCGCACATCCTGCTCTAATATCTCTTCGCCAGCGTACTTGCTCGGGTTGAGTAGGTTCAGTGATAAAAGATTTCATTTTCTGTAAATGAGTTATTAAAAGAAACCGCTATGGATGTCCCATGGGGATCACCGCCTTTTGGACATACGTGGTAGCAATCACATGAAATGTCAAGTGTTCACTCTTAGACATGACTGAAACTGTCGCCATAGAAGCATACATACGATCAGAATTGCAACGAGCATTGCCTTCAACTTAAATACAACTATAAGAAGAGCACCCATTTTTGGCAACTTCATCAAAACATTTTCGAAGTAGGTGTAAGGGTGCTTGTTTATGAAACGTAATGACACCCTTTGACATGGAATATTGTTTTCAGGTTATTCTCCCCTGCCTTTCGTCTTCGAGTGAGCCAGGAACCCAGGTGCGGATGCATTCCTTCTATGTACGTACGGAAGGATAACGGAGTGATCACCTATACACATGCCCACCTGTATACATAGGCATGCATTTGAAAATTATCTATTTTCACTGTGGACATGTAGCCAGGTCACGTGCACAAGCAACTGCCACACATTAAACGGCGCTTGATATAGTTGGGCAGACATGCGCTTGTTCTCAAGTGTGATCTATCTAGAAACTCTAGCTTCTGGGAATGATTCTAGATTAAAAATAAACACACATATCATCTTGTCATCACTAGCGCAATCCTTTGAGTCCGCGTGCAGCCATGGACCGACCTCGCCGTTATGTGCGGTCTCGTATCGCGTGTCTGCCTCGTCGGTCCGACGTCTCAAGGCGCAGCCGCGCGGAAAAAGCGTAGCAAGGAGCAACGCAGAATGAAACGAACAAAGTGCAGCGGACAGCCGACTGTCGAGGCAGTGAGTGTTGTCACGCAAATGAACGCGTGCAAGACTCGGTGGTGGGCGCGCGGCGCGGCCTTGCTGCTTGCATGCGCGGCGATCCGCAAACGACACGGCCGCCGCGGATATAACAACGCCTCCGCGAAGCAGCTCCGGTCCCGAGCGCGTAATCTTCATTTCGATGCGGAGACGCTCGTGACCCAGAGACGGCGCGACGTCGTCCGCAGCGCGTCGGGGTCACGTCGTGTCCGCCGGGAGCCGATGGACGAGCCGAGACTGCTGCCGCCGGTCGCCTTGATGTGTCTCCTGTTGCCGCGTGGCGTGAGGACGAATGTCGATGCCGTCACCCCGTTTCGTTTTGTCTCGCGGCTACGTGCTCCCTCGTGGGCGGAAATTAACGACTAAAGACAAGGAGCCGCTAAGGCGACAGCTAGAATGGCAGTGAAGGTGCCGGGGACGGCACCTTTGGAGGCTGCATCCCAAGCCGTCAGGGACGAAGGCACTAGATGGCACGTACTCCAATGTCATCGTGGTGTAACCTGCGCTTTGCTTCTACAACGTTAGTTTGTCATATAAAGGTCATTACCTCAGGGCTTGGATGCCTTCGTTGAAATGAAGCATCGCATGTGATGCAACAAGTCCTTACCTGGCGTCGGTTCAGGAGATGATTTGTTGGTTTATAACAATGGGGTAACATACTTAAAAGGTACAGCCTTTTTTCTCAGCGTATTGATAGTCAGAAGTAACTAATTGCCGGTTGGAGTTCATGCGCGCTATTTGATTGAACATAACATTCCGACCATCTTTGGTTAGAAACCAGTACCATTTAGAACGCGCATGGAATCTACTGTCATCGTACAACTAACCTGACAAAGCACCTTGGAACCGTTTTATTGCGCTACGCTGCTTGGTGTATCCGGTTCGAACTCAGCTCACGATATGTAGTCGCAAGCGACGTAGGGATAACAGGGATATTCTCAGCAGCTTTAACGTTGTACGATGTTTTGTCCAGCAGCTCCACCTGTTCTCATGCAACATTTCATGGTAATTTCCCAAATTTGAGCGCAATCAAAACGGAGTAATTACTCACTTCCATCGATATTCTATACTTTCGCTCATAATAGCTAGGAATTGAGTATACAGCAACGTCCTTTTTCATCACTGGAACACGATCGGGCAAACCCATAAAGACGCTGTTCATATCACACCAGTCCGGCTGTGACAAAGATGAGCACTAAACTTGATGAAGGAGCAAAAGGCAGTCTGACCACCGGTCATTTATGGGTATAATGTGTCTCTGTAGCGCCATGTTTTCTCCGCACGCATTAATAGGATCATGATAAAGCGCCTTCGTACATTCGTCTGCTGGTGGATTCAGTATTTCCACATCGGTGACCAATTGTGACTTCATGACCACGAGACGCTGAACAGGTATTGTGGGATAGATTCGCTCGAACAAGAGAGCGACAGATGGCTTCTCATAGAAAACGAACTGCATGGAAAAGACGAAACATCGCAGTACTGTATTATCCTATTCTGTTCACGGCGTTCGCCTTTTGTCGTGCGGTTTATAACCCATCAAAAAATACTTTTGCATCAGGTTGCCTTAATGCCAACCATACAGCTGCTGAAGACCCTGCAGGAAAGCGGAATATGAGCATCGCAGCAACCTGTACTACCTTTTTCATAGCAACCTAAAACCCTATACTCTGTGGGTCCTCATACGCCATGCAGAGTAGACTATATATTGACGCTGTGGCGAAGATTTGCGGTCACAATATCTAAACTGAGAAGATGAGAGATCCGTGCAACGGGCGGCCCCAGAATATGAAACTCAGGCTCACCATCAAGCGGGAAAAAAATACTGCGACCTTATACCTCATGAACGTTTGTGACCACATGCGAAGATTCTACGAGGTTCATATCCTTGATCTCGTTTCAGGCGCGTAATCTACAGCGTCTCTTAAGTGTACCCATGTACCAATCTATATATCGAAGCGGTTGGAGCACGACCGAAGGTCAGGGAATTTTCTCCTATGGGTGACGTCTTGCGTTGGTCTCTTTTTTGTTGTTGTTGTTGTTGTTGTTGTTGTTAGAATTGTCCGTGATTGGAACAGTTTACCATCAAACATTGTGTATATTCTGTCGAATGATGCCTTTCACCATGTATTGAAATAGTATGTAACGTCATAGTTACCGTATGTAGCCCCCCTGCCGTAATGCCCTACGGGTAATGCAGCTATTCAATAAGCATTAAACAATGGGCGCAGCTGATCGGGGAGAGTATCGACAATGTTCATTGTTCGATCGCGATGCCACGCCGAGCGATCATGATGCGGGTTGCACGACCGACCATCATCCCCTTTTGTATCTTGTTGCTTATTGCATATTATGAATCAAGGGCATATTAAGAGTAAGTATACATGATCTCAGAAGTGATCGTAACCTTGGAGCAGTGGGCATTCCGAACCGATGATCCACAGAATTCATCTCCAGTTCGATTCGATAACGAAGCAGTTCGTTTAAATTTGCCGCAGCATTGCTTTCCGCTATCCTGGATTCTTACGTACGTATAGTCACATATTGTGGCGATCGCCACAGCAATGTGACTATACGTACGTAAGAATCCAGGATAGAGAAAGAAGATTACTACACAATATGAAAGAGCACTGAACAAGAGTAGAGCATTCGCTAGCCTAGCCACGTTTCAACAAGTGGACTTGTCTTCGTCTGAGGCCCAGACGAAGACAAGTCCACTTGTTGAAACGTTGGCTCGGCTTGTAAACTGAGGCTGCCCCTCTACCCTTGTTCAGTGCTCTTGCATATATGCAACGTAAGCGATTCAAGGTCGTTCTTCTAAGGGCTGCACTCATGAGATGGGATGGAAATATCGCATCCTATACGACCTTGGTCTCCATACCTTAACCGAGAGGAGATGAGATTAAAATACGTAAACCGGAGCCGGCGTACCGGCGTATCATGCAGCCATGCTTGCAATGAATCCGTTTTGAACCTTTAAACCCATCTGCTCAATTGTGTGCTGCACAGCAAGGTAAGAAAAAGAGATAATGCGAACCATATAGTGGCAAAACCACTACTGTAACGCAAGGTTATGCGACATATATTGTTGGTAGTTATTAATGCTTGGTAGTTACCATTTTTTTTTGGTTATCGCTAGTAACGTCACCGAGCTGTTTCTCGAGGTGTCAGTGTTCTTGGACCTCTCAGATTGGTCAAGTTGCAGTGAGGCCATGCGCGATGTCACTGCATGCATGCCGACACGTCCACGTGGCGCGGTGTTATGCCATCGCAGATTGACCAGGAAGCATGCCTTCAACCGCTGTCGCTTTCAAATGCCGCTGTCCCACATGCAGTTTCTCACTATCCGAACCAAGCACGGGTCATGTGTTCAATAGAGCCTGGTGCCAATCAATTAAATGTGAAACTTTGCAGACAAATATCAGTGACTCTTGGCTAGTCGGGTAGTAGTAATAACTTTATTAAAACAGGGGAGTTTGGGGCATGCATGCCCCTGGGCCCCCGCACGGCCCCACTACACTCATACGTTCATGTTCCTATGGTTCATGACGTCGGCAGCCCAGTCTGTGGTGATCTTCTGCCGAACCGGGTCCTCAGAGTGCAGCAGGGTCTCCCAATCCTCCCAGGTGGTAAGGTTGTTACGGACAGTTGCGAGCACTCTTAACATAAGGCATACCTTTTATACACTCGGGGCAGCGAAGTGCATTAGTCGCACTTCATACATGTCCTTACCAAGTGCGTCACCGGGCAGACGCGCGGGCTCACCCCAAGGCAAACAGGGCAGGAGTCCGACGTCGAGTTAAGCGTCACGCGACAGCGGTTTCGTAAGCGTTCGATTCGGCCTGAGGAGAGCAGACGCAGAGCGTCCTCGGCACCGTCCTTTCGCCAAGGTTCCCTGTCCGGTGCTTCCACTTCCGCCGCCGCCGCCACATATTTGGATCATCACGCAACGATTATACCTGCTTCCAGAGCGGTGACTGCGTGGAGGACGCCGTGTACGCTTGACCACGCCGGAACCATCTCGTCCCATAACATTCGTCCGGTCGCTCTCCCGATAGTTGTGCATTTCTTCCGACAGTTATACATGACCCGAAAAGCTTTACAGCAGGGCATAAAAGAGCACATTAAGACAAGATATTGGCGCAAAAGAAATCAAACGAACCATAACAAAGCAATAAGTAAGCGTTTGTTTATTTAGTGTTCATTGGAACAAAGTTGAGATCGAGGGGCTGTAACACCGACTGGGTAAAGAGGAAAACGAAGGACAAATGGAACGAATCAGGAAACTTTGAAAGCAAGTGAACGCATTGCGTTAAAGAGAAAATTAGGTAGCAGAACTGATTACAACATAACAAAAAACATCGATGCGCAATGGAATCAACGCCACAGCAAACAAGAAAATAAGAAGACAAAGTAATGGACGAATCAGTAAACTTTGAAAACAAGTGAGCGCGATCCGTTAAAAAGAAAATGAGGTAGCAGAACTGATTACAACAACAACAACAAAAAAAAAACATAGATACGCAGTGGAATCAGCACCACAGCAAATAAGATGATAGGAAGGCACAGTAATGGACGAATAAGTATTTAACGTGTGCAGGAATTGCGATATTAGGTTTCTGTTGCGGAAGCAGTACATTTTAAAAAGAATAAGCTTTATTAGGCAGCTGGGTACCCACTAACGTGGAACGCGATAGAAAGGCGCTATTCCCATTGCAAAATGATATATTTGGAGGAGGGAAAACTGGTTTGGTACGTAATAAACACATCACAAATCTAGTTTCGTGGACATAGTTCGCTTTGAGATCGTATATCAAACATATTGATAGACAACCACGTATTTATAATACGGCCCTGCAAAGAGACTTCGGAGACCTGTAAAATAAATATACCAGGAAGCTTCAAGATGAGTAGGAGAAGAGACACTTGGCAACAACAGGCTAAGTCAGATGTAAACATTATGTATAAGAAAGCCCGGGGGCGACAGAAAGTTAGGTGCGCGAATGAGGATAAGAAGTTCGCAGGGGTCAAGTGAATGCAGCTAGCACATGACCGGTTTAATTGGATGAATAAGGGAGATGCATTCGCCCTGCAGTGGGCATAGTCCGGCTGTTGATGATGACAAGAAAGGAGCGCCGATTCACAAGAAGGACACCTCTACCCATGACACCTCTACTCTAATGATGTGGAGAGGGAAAAAGCTTCGTCAAAAAGTCCAGAAGCAAAGCAGACACAGATAATAAAATTAAAGTAATTTAAGCACATTAAAATGGCTGCACACAAGCCTATGGGGCGAACCTAAAGATACATCTGTTGTGGTTTAACTCGGTTTACCCTAGTTTGAATTGCAATAGCAACGGCGCAAGCTTCTTTTGCCTGCTACATTATTCGCCTATCACGCCCTAGCTGTGTAAGGTGCTACATTATTGAGGACACTTTTAAGCTCATCCTTTAAGAGTATGACGCGACAGAGTGAGTTACCAGTCTACTTCATCTCCTCCTCCTCCTCCTCCTCCTCCTCCTCCTCCTCCTCGTCCTCCTCCTCCTCGGCTGTTCAAGGCCAGGCGTGGCCTCCGCTGGGACCATGCAACGGCTCTGACTTCATTCCTGTACTTAAGTAGGCATATGTGTCGCTGCTCTTCAATATGTGTGTACAAGAATCTCAAAACGCATTCGTGTACCATTTAGGGACCTGAGGTGAAATTTGTTTCAATGCAGGTCTGTTTATTTTCTTCATGTGGGGCACGCTTATTAATTTTCCGGGACTAAATGCAAGAAACTAGAATGAATCACTTCCTAAAGTTGTATTCTTGGCTAACAAGGGTGAAGCTGTGGTTTGAAAACCGAATCTCTTCTTTCGGCTTTCGACAAGTAGCGATTAAATTTCACAGGCGGAGAAACGAACGCTTCAAAACGAATGCACGGCCAGGAATAGAAGGAACAGGTAACAAAGCCAGCAGGCAGAGTTCAAAATATAGACTCTTCGTGAAAACAATAAACAAAAACACACGGTGATAATAGGCCCATTTTGTCACAAGTTCACAACGGTCCACAAGTAGCCAGCGAGGACACTATGTCACCATTTAGCTGCCCGGTAATGACACAGAGGAGCTTCTAAGCTTGTTAGAAAAGGAGGGACACTGAACCAGAATGGAGGGATATGAAGAACAGGGGCAACAGGGCGATATTGGAAGTAACAGTGTAGGAGCAAAACTAGGAAGGTGGTGTCAATGGTGCTCTCAAGTGAAGTTCGCGTTAGAGGCAATCACAGAATTCTCTCTTTTGAGGACTGGAAGACAAAAAAAAAATAAACTTAAAAGTTTCACCCGAGCACACAACCGAGAGCTGGAGGTTCTCTGGCTGCACACGCTGGGCGCAGCAAAAGGGGCGCGCGTGTCCGGTTCGCAGCAGTATGCCGCTTGCGAAAGTCCTTCCAGTGGAGGCGCAACGCGACGCAGCTCCCCGCGGGAACAAATTGAGCGATCCGCGGCGACGGTGGCTTATAGCGCGCCCACGGGGACTTACAGCCTGTTCCGCGTGTGTCGCAACGCCGGTCAGTGGGTCGGCCACCGACGCACGTGGGGCACCCTGCCTGCGGCCACACGGGACTGCCGACGAAAGAGGCGGATTCCTGCACCAATATTCCGCCTATCCGACCTGTGTCCCGACTCGTGCTCCAACACGCGCTTCGAGGTTCGTAGACAACCGCAGTTCTAACAGTAGCGATGTTTTCTCGGTGGACATATCGCTCTTGCACGATGTAGAGAAGAGAGTATGTCGCACGGACACCGTAGGGTTAATTTTGGGTTACGTGACAATGCTTGTTCACTTCTGTGACGTCAGTAGCGCGGTCCTGTCATCATATTTTACGTCATCTAACTTATCGCGGAATTTTCGGAATGCTGGCGCTCGGCTAATCCGTCACAGGTCTGCAAGCAAAGCCATTAATACCCCTGCATTTCTAGGGTCCGCGTGGCGTAAAGATTCAAGCAAGAAACTTACGGACTGTCACGAACGCGAACGTAAATAAAATCGTTGCGCAAGTTAAAACAATGAATAAGAATTGGAAAGCTACTGGTGTCAGCTTGCTCCAAGACAATGGCATCTTATTTTATTTGCCCAGGAATCAGCTCCAAGGTATACATTTGCCAAAGCTGCAAAAGCGCTTTGAATATCTTACTTCGTATCGCCTTTTTAAGAGTTGCCTGTTTTAACATATAAAGCTAGATTTAACGACCACCCCATTCTGTATTAAAAAAAGTATTTCTTTCATTAGCTTCCCATGCTCCCTTATATTATGCCTGGAACTTTTCAATCAGAATCAATTGCCTGTCTTAGCTTGTTCGCCCTTAAGTGTTTTTGTGTAGCCCCTTCTGCGTCTGATTATGAATAAAGATGATATAGAAGCGTCATTTGTTTAACATCCCACTAGCCAGTGATAATTATTCCTATTAGTGGTAAAGTTCTTTCTCTCCCTTGCAGTCCTCATATTAAGAAACAGCCCGAAGTTTATTTCTAGAATGTGCTGAATACATTCAAAACTCTCATAAACTTCAAGAAGAGAGTAAAAAGCGGCATTAATGAAGCATTCACTATATATGCAGCAAGCCTATCATTGAGAACAGTCATCTTCTATAGCCTCAGGGAGCGCAAAAGAAAGCACGGTGCATATAACAACTGGTTTGGTTTGTGGGGTTTAACGTCCCAAAGCGACTCAGGCTATGAGAGACGCCGTAGTAGAGGTCTCCGGAAATTTCGACCACCTGGGGTTCTTTAACGTGCACTGACATCGCACAGCACACGGGCGCCTTGCTTTTCGTCTCCATCTGAAAGCGGCCGCCGAGGCCGGGATTCGATCCCGCGTCCTTGGGAACAGTAGTCGAGCGCAGTAACCGCTGCGCCACCCCGGCGGGGTCATATAACAACTGGTACACACAATACGCAATACCTTTTTCATATGTTACATGACAAATACACAAAAACATGCGGAGGTGTATACTTCTCAAATGGTCGCTTTATACGTTACTTTGTGATTTATATTTCGAAGACCTGTCTGCTCCGAAGTCGTAGGCACAGTGTAAGCATCCTTCTTCGTTGTATATAATGGAGCATGTGTGTTGCCGCGCTGCATTCTTGCATTACGAATATTGCTCTTTGGGTGCAAAATACCAGTGCGAAATATGCATCCTATAGATCGTTGTGCTATTTCCTAAACGAAGAATGTGCTGATCTTGGTTGATTCATTGAAACGTTATGGCTCGCACAGCCCTGCACCGTCATAGCATCAGGGATACCATACCTTTCGTGAGGGTGGGATCGCTTTCTTTGGAAACGGCGTTATATAATAGCCTTGCGTCTCGACTTGAGTAGTAGTTCGGCGAGATATCTCGCGCTTTCATTTCAATATAGAAAGGAGGATGCGAGAAGGAAGTTATAAGTGTTAAAACAATAAAAGCTCACAACTACATACCAGATAATATTTTTATCATATTCTTTTACTCTATGGGAGAAAAGGCTCCTTTGTATAGTTTCAGAATCTACCACAGTACATAAATCAGAAAAAGCAAAGATAATCCTTAAATTCTGGTAATGAAATGGCGCTGTTTTCCGCATCCGGCGTTTACGCCAGTCAGACGACTCGAGGTCAGGGCGAATATGACACTTTTGAAAATGACAGACTCAGAATACGGACCTGCAGTGGACTAAGCAAGATAATGTCGTAAACCATTCTTGATACGAAGCATAAGCAACTTTGCCTAGCTAGGCAGTGAAAGTGGCTCCACGTTCGCATACATTCACTATACTATACTAGCTTAGACATTACTGCTTGATTTTTCCGCTATTGTCTCAAGCCTTCTAATTAGCATACAGTCTTAAGCTGCGGCATTGCCTGAAAGACCAGCCGAGCAGAAGTAGAACTTTATTTTAAGTAAACTTTATACGACTTTGCCTGCGTGGCCTAGGTGTATATAGCCTGTCTGACTCGGATTCCGAGAGACCCAGAAGGTTTGATTTCCAAATCACCGTCCCACCTCAAAGTAGCGGCCCGTGGTTGTAAACTGTGCTCTGTCATGGGCTCTAATGACCTCTCACTACCCCATGACAAATCATTGTCCATCCATGTCACCTGCCAATTTTTCCAGTTTGATGTTTTGCCAGCCATTTCCCACATCCCCACAGAAAATATTATATACCATTATAATAACATTCAAAGATCAAAATTAGTATAATGTTTTTTTTTTTTTTAGTATGTTCTGCTAATGTTTTTATACGACAAAACAATCGGCAACATTCTGGCAACTAGGCATTATTTGTTTGAAAAATAGGGCCTTCATCAGCGCTCCGTAGCATCCCTCAGCAATCAAATACGAGCGATGCAGAGTTTGATGCCTTTACTCGATGTATTTGTGTGGCACCGTTCATAGTGGTCTAAGGCTAGACGACGCAGTAATGCTTAGCTAAGTTTCCCAGGCTCTGTCATTCCTTCATGCCCACAAAACTCAACCAACTTGACCATTTAACGCTTGAGTCATGGCTCTAATGACCTCTCACTACCCCATGACAAATCATTGTCCGTCCATGTCACCGGCCAATTTTTCCAGTTTGATGTTTTGCCAGCCATTTCCCACATTCCCACAGAAAATATTATATACCATTATAATAACATTCAAAGGTCAAAATTAGTCTAATGTCTTTTTTTTTTAGTATGTTCTGCTAATGTTTTTATACGACAAAACAATCGGCAACATTCTGGCAACTAGGCATTATTTGTTTGAAAAATAGGGCCTTCATCAGCGCTCCGTAGCATCCCTCAGCAATCAAATACGAGCGATGCAGAGTTTGATGCCTTTACTCGATGTATTTGTGTGGCACGTACCGTTCATAGTGCTCTAAGGCTAGACGACGCAGTAATGCTTAGCTAAGTTTCCCAGGCTCTGTCATTCCTTCATGCCCACAAAACTCAACCAACTTGACCATTTAACGCTTGAGTCATGGCTCTAATGACCTCTCACTACCCCATGACAAATCATTGTCCGTCCATGTCACCGGCCAAATTTTCCAGTTTGATGTTTTGCCAGCCATTTCCCACATTCCCACAGAAAATATTATATACCATTATAATAACATTCAAAGGTCAAAATTAGTATAATGTCTTTTTTTTTTAGTATGTTCTGCTAATGTTTTTATACGACAAAACAATCGGCAACATTCTGGCAACTAGGCATTATTTGTTTGAAAAATAGGGCCTTCATCAGCGCTCCGTAGCATCCCTCAGCAATCAAATACGAGCGATGCAGAGTTTGATGCCTTTACTCGATGTATTTGTGTGGCACGTACCGTTCATAGTGCTCTAAGGCTAGACGACGCAGTAATGCTTAGCTAAGTTTCCCAGGCTCTGTCATTCCTTCATGCCCACAAAACTCAACCAACTTGACCATTTAACGCTTGAGTCATGGCTCTAATGACCTCTCACTACCCCATGACAAATCATTGTCCGTCCATGTCACCGGCCAATTTTTCCAGTTTGATGTTTTGCCAGCCATTTCCCACATCCCCACAGAAAATATTATATACCATTATAATAACATTCAAAGGTCAAAATTAGTATAATGTTTTTTTTTAGTATGTTCTGCTAATGTTTTTATACGACAAAACAATCGGCAACATTCTGGCAACTAGGCATTATTTGTTTGAAAAATAGGGCCTTCATCAGCGCTCCGTAGCATCCCTCAGCAATCAAATACGAGCGATGCAGAGTTTGATGCCTTTACTCGATGTATTTGTGTGGCACCGTTCATAGTGGTCTAAGGCTAGACGACGCAGTAATGCTTAGCTAAGTTTCCCAGGCTCTGTCATTCCTTCATGCCCACAAAACTCAACCACCTTGACCATTTAACGCTTGAGTCATGGCTCTAATGACCTCTCACTACCCTATGACAAATCATTGTCCGTCCATGTCACCGGCCAATTTTTCCAGTTTGATGTTTTGCCAGCCATTTCCCACATCCCCACAGAAAATATTATATACCATAATAATAACATTCAAAGGTCAAAATTAGTATAATGTTTTTTTTTTAGTATGTTCTGCTAATGTTTTTATACGACAAAACAATCGGCAACATTCTGGCAACTAGGCATTATTTGTTTGAAAAATAGGGCCTTCATCAGCGCTCCGTAGCATCCCTCAGCAATCAAATACGAGCGATGCAGAGTTTGATGCCTTTACTCGATGTATTTGTGTGGAACCGTTCATAGTGGTCTAAGGCTAGACGACGCAGTAATGCTTAGCTAAGTTTCCCAGGCTCTGTCATTCCTTCATGCCCACAAAACTCAACCAACTTGACTATTTAACGCTTGAGTCATGGCTCTAATGACCTCTCACTACCCCATGACAAATCATTGTCCGTCCATGTCACCGGCCAATTTTTCCAGTTTGATGTTTTGCCAGCCATTTCCCACATCCCCACAGAAAATATTATATACCATTATAATAACATTCAAAGGTCAAAATTAGTATAATGTTTTTTTTTTAGTATGTTCTGCTAATGTTTTTATACGACAAAACAATCGGCAACATTCTGGCAACTAGGCATTATTTGTTTGAAAAATAGGGCCTTCATCAGCGCTCCGTAGCATCCCTCAGCAATCTTATACGAGCGATGCAGAGTTTGATGCCTTTACTCGATGTATTTGTGTGGCACCGTTCATAGTGGTCTAAGGCTAGACGACGCAGTAATGCTTAGCTAAGTTTCCCAGGCTCTGTCATTCCTTCATGCCCACAAAACTCAACCAACTTGACTATTTAACGCTTGAGTCATGGCTCTAATGACCTCTCACTACCCCATGACAAATCATTGTCCGTCCATGTCACCGGCCAATTTTTCCAGTTTGATGTTTTGCCAGCCATTTCCCACATCCCCACAGAAAATATTATATACCATTATAATAACATTCAAAGGTCAAAATTAGTATAATGTTTTTTTTTTTAGTATGTTCTGCTAATGTTTTTATACGACAAAACAATCGGCAACATTCTGGCAACTAGGCATTATTTGTTTGAAAAATAGGGCCTTCATCAGCGCTCCGTAGCATCCCTCAGCAATCAAATACGAGCGATGCAGAGTTTGATGCCTTTACTCGTTGTATTTGTGTGGCACCGTTCATAGTGGTCTAAGGCTAGACGACGCAGTAATGCTTAGCTAAGTTTCCCAGGCTCTGTCATTCCTTCATGCCCACAAAACTCAACCAACTTGACCATTTAACGCTTGAGTCATGGCTCTAATGACCTCTCACTACCCCATGACAAATCATTGTCCGTCCATGTCACCGGCCAATTTTTCCAGTTTGATGTTTTGCCAGCCATTTCCCACATCCCCACAGAAAATATTATATACCATTATAATAACATTCAAAGGTCAAAATTAGTATAATGTTTTTTTTTTTTTTAGTATGTTCTGCTAATGTTTTTATACGACAAAACAATCGGCAACATTCTGGCAACTAGGCATTATTTGTTTGAAAAATAGGGCCTTCATCAGCGCTCCGTAGCATCCCTCAGCAATCAAATACGAGCGATGCAGAGTTTGATGCCTTTACTCGATGTATTTGTGTGGCACCGTTCATAGTGGTCTAAGGCTAGACGACGCAGTAATGCTTAGCTAAGTTTCCCAGGCTCTGTCATTCCTTCATGCCCACAAAACTCAACCAACTTGACCATTTAACGCTTGAGTCATGGCTCTAATGACCTCTCACTACCCCATGACAAATCATTGTCCGTCCATGTCACCGGCCAAATTTTCCAGTTTGATGTTTTGCCAGCCATTTCCCACATCCCCACAGAAAATATTATATACCATTATAATAACATTCAAAGGTCAAAATTAGTATAATGTTTTTTTTTTTTAGTATGTTCTGCTAATGTTTTTATACGACAAAACAATCGGCAACATTCTGGCAACTAGGCATTATTTGTTTGAAAAATAGGGCCTTCATCAGCGCTCCGTAGCATCCCTCAGCAATCAAATACGAGCGATGCAGAGTTTGATGCCTTTACTCGATGTATTTGTGTGGCACCGTTCATAGTGGTCTAAGGCTAGACGACGCAGTAATGCTTAGCTAAGTTTCCCAGGCTCTGTCATTCCTTCATGCCCACAAAACTCAACCAACTTGACCATTTAACGCTTGAGTCATGGCTCTAATGACCTCTCACTACCCCATGACAAATCATTGTCCGTCCATGTCACCGGCCAAATTTTCCAGTTTGATGTTTTGCTAGCCATTTCCCACATCCCCGCAGAAAATATTATATACGATTATAATAACATTCAAAGGTCAAAATTAGTATAATGTTTTTTTTTTTTTTTTAGTATGTTCTGCTAATGTTTTTATACGACAAAACAATCGGCAACATTCCGGCAACTAGGCATTATTTGTTTGAAAAATAGGGCCTTCATCAGCGCTCCGTAGCATCCCTCAGCAATCAAATACGAGCGATGCAGAGTTTGATGCCTTTACTCGATGTATTTGTGTGGCACCGTTCATAGTGGTCTAAGGCTAGACGACGCAGTAATGCTTAGCTAAGTTTCCCAGGCTCTGTCATTCCTTCATGCCCACAAAACTCAACCAACTTGACCATTTAACGCTTGAGTCATGGCTCTAATGACCTCTCACTACCCCATGACAAATCATTGTCCGTCCATGTCACCGGCCAATTTTTCCAGTTTGATGTTTTGCCAGCCATTTCCCACATCCCCACAGAAAATATTATATACCATTATAATAACATTCAAAGGTCAAAATTAGTATAATGTTTTTTTTTTTTTTTTTAGTATGTTCTGCTAATGTTTTTATACGACAAAACAATCGGCAACATTCTGGCAACTAGGCATTATTTGTTTGAAAAATAGGGCCTTCATCAGCGCTCCGTAGCATCCCTCAGCAATCAAATACGAGCGATGCAGAGTTTGATGCCTTTACTCGATGTATTTGTGTGGCACCGTTCATAGTGGTCTAAGGCTAGACGACGCAGTAATGCTTAGCTAAGTTTCCCAGGCTCTGTCATTCCTTCATGCCCACAAAACTCAACCAACTTGACCATTTAACGCTTGAGTCATGGCTCTAATGACCTCTCACTACCCCATGACAAATCATTGTCCGTCCATGTCACCGGCCAATTTTTCCAGTTTGATGTTTGCCAGCCATTTTTCACATCCCTGCAGGTAGACCGGTTTTATTAGATTTGCTCCACATACCGTTACAATGTTACTGACCACATTTTTAATTCAGAAATGCAAGCAAAAGTGCCAAATAACGCAGGTCCTTCATTTTTCACTCGCAAAGCCTACGCCGACAACGCCAACACTGTATTTTTCTGGATAACGACGTTTTATGCAGTTTCACATTAACGAAGTGTTGAACCAAACAGACAGCAGTGTCTGCACAAGAGGCGAGATGACAATGGCTTACTTTAAATAAAAAGACTGATCGCTTTATGGAGATGTGCTGTGCCTGACAGTTACCCCGTCGCTCACGACAGCGAGCGAATTGAAAGGAAAAAGACAAACAAAAGTTATTGAAGTTTGCAAAGGGGGAGTACAAATTTATTTTTATTTATCACATACCGGGGGGGGGGGGGGGGGGGGGGGGGGGGAGGCGGCGGACCAGACATCGTCCAATCAGAACAGGCACGGTATAAAACACAGTACAAAAAAAAAATAAAAAAGCTGACCGAACAGAACACACACCAAAGAAGAAAAAAAGTGAACAATGAATGCTTATACAAAACTAAATGGGGGGAAATCATGCATTAAAAGTCTGCTCTACTTGAAAAGAAACACTGTACAAAGTCAACAACATAGCGCATTAAGGGCAATGTCGATTAATGATGCAGTCATTCTTCGGGAACGGGCAGTGGGGAATCATGAGGCAGCGCATTCCAATCCGAGATCGTGTGAGGAAAAAAGGAGAATTTATAGACATCTGTGCGAGCAAAAATAGGTTCGTTATAGTGCTTGCGCTTATGACGAAACTCCCTTGAGGAGTGTTTAGTTACGTATTCTTGTGGATCAATACCTAGTTTCGAAAAATATGAGTGATTAAGGAATTTATTTCGCGAAATTTTCTGCGTTCATTCAAGCACTCCAGGTTTGCGTCATTTAACATAGCAGATGGAGAGTCTAGGCGTTTATAGCGGTTATAAATAAAACGAACGGCCAACTTTTGAAGTTTTTCTAGTTTTTCTATTTCTACCTTTGTGTGAGGGTCCCACACAATGCTCGCGTACTCCTAATTTATGGTCTCACCATGGCTTCGTACGTCTTGTTTCTCAGTGCAGCTGTTGATCTGCCTAATTTATGTTTTAATAAACCTAGTTTTTACGAGCTGAAGAGCACACGTTGTTAACGTGCGCTGTCCATTTAAGCCTGGATGTAATTGTAATCACTAAATACTTATATTCCTCAACTTGATTAATTATATTGCCATCCATGCTGTTAAGAAACTCCAGTCTATTTCTTATATTGGTAAGGCACGTGTGAACTGTTTTGTCAAAATTAATTATAATGTCCCAAATGTTACAGAATTCTACTAGCAATTTTAGATTTTTGTTTAGCTCAAGTTGATCAGAAAGAAAATTTATGGTTTTAAATGACACAGTCCTCAGCGAACAGCTTAATTGATGCCGTTGGATTCAGTGAATCGACGAGATCATTGATGTAAATATTATATAAGACCGGTCCTATATTGTAGATCCCTGGGGCACACCCGAGTAAACGTCTAAATTTTCAGAGCACGCTCCGTCTACCTCTACATACTGCTTTCGGGTAGTCAAGTGAGATATTACCCAGTTGATTATTTCAGGAGGTATGCATAGTGCTTTCATATTTATGATTAATTTATGATGTCCTCTAAGAAGTCCAGAAATATTATATCTACCTGACAGTTCTTATGTATACCTTCAACTAATTCATTAATGGTTACAATTAACATCGTGTTAGTAGAAAAGCCCCTTCGGAAGCCCTGTTGTGCTTTATCTATAATACTGTGTTTATCCAAGAAAGTATTTAGATGTTGCCCCAGAATATGCTCTTCCACCTTGCAAGAAATACACGTAAGTGAAATAGGTCGATCATTGCTAATTTCTAGAAGGCTACCTTTCTTAAAAACTTGAATTACACGAGCCAGAAGCCGGTCGGTCGGTACCTTTACCAGATTCTAAGGATTTATTGAAAATTATGACAAGAAATCTGCCTATAAACTCCGCGTATCTCTTAAGAAATATGGCGGGAATTTTGTCCGGACCAGTTATTTTTTCGCGTCTAGTCGTATAGTAGCAGTTAAATTACACCCTCCAAGGATATCAACAAAGTGCGTGATTCACTAGGTGCGGGAACAGCTTCGCAACACTTGCCTGACTTTGAAAACACACTTTGAAAATGACAAATATTTGGGCTATCTGCCTGCTGTCTGTAACCTGGAAAGAATACAGAGAAGAGCTGTCAGGTTTATTTTCAATAAATATACAAGGTCTGACTCCCCAACCACTTTAATGGAGACAAATAAAATTGAACTACTTGAACATCGAATTCTTAGCTTAGATTAGAATTTATTTATCAATTATTACGTAACAAACTCGGTTTGGATCCGTCATCATACTTAACGCCGGCACCAACCAGACAAACTCGTCAACACCATCCCAGTTCCCTAACCCCTATATTCGCTAGAACAGACGCTTACAAATTTTCGTTCTTTCCACGCCCAGTAACAGATTGGAATCAGCTAGTTAATCCATTGTCCCATGAGTTTTAACCAATTGTTGCTATACTGTGATGTCTTTTTTGAAGTGTTGCGTTTTCTTTTGTGCCTTGATTGACTTGTTCACCCACCCTGCTTGGACGCAGTGTCCGCAGTATTTTGTAAATAAAAAGAAAGATTACTGCAACATGCACAATCCGGCGATGAGCCTTGTTCCCAAGGAACTGCCAGAATTTTCGGGGGCTTTTTGAAGCGAACTGGCCAAGAGTTTCAGTGAAATAGCGTTCTCGAGATTCTCGTATTTTACATTCGAGGGTTGGTTTTAGTTCTGAAACTACATCATCATTAATTCGCTTCGATTTTCCACGGCGTTTTAGTCGGCGTTTTATCATGGAACAGCTGTCTGGTTACCCAAGGGCTCCTTCGACCAATCTTTTTTCAATCTCTAAGGAACAAATTTGTCTGTATACAGTATTGCCAGCAGGATTTGAACTTACTCCATATTGCTTCAATGTCATCGTCACGGAACGAAAAAATGGAATCCTCTAAATAATGCGTGATTTGGAGATCATCGGCAGCTGAGTAATTCTTGACAAAAACAGGTTTCGGCTTGCAAGATCCCGAGCCCCGTGGAAAAACGCAGGTGAAGTAAACGAGGCTATGCTCAGAAATACCATCGTGAACCTGTGTTGTACGATCCTGAATGCTGTTAGAACAAAATAAAAGATCTAAAATTGAGGAAACAGCATCTGTTACTCGTGTTGGGGAAGAACTGTTTGAATAAGGTTATATGCAAGCAGCATGTCAAGCAACACTTCAGAACTGTGGGCGTCAACTGATCCATACTTCATTTCCACCCAATTAATAGCCGGAAGGTTTAAGTCTCCAGCCACTAGAATATTTTGATCACGGTACTTTTCTAAGTGGTCGTAGAGTTTTAGTAAGAATTCTGGTGGGGATCCCAGTGGCCTGTGAACGCCCGCAATAATGACTGTGCTGCCGCTAAATTCAAGTTGTAGAATACGCTTTCGTTAAAATTGTCAACTGGTAACGCAAAGGATGAAAGCCCATTTTTCACAAGGACTGCAGTACCGCCACCTTTTGTTTCACGATCCTTTGGATAGCAGCAACATGAAGGCGGAAATACGCAGTTATCCGGGGTATCATCGTGAAGCCAAGTTTCTGTGATGATGGCTACATGGGGATCATATGACAGCAAAATACATTCAAGCTTTTCTGATTTATTGCGCACGCTTTGCGCATTCAAAAAAGCAATCCGAAGAAGCTTCTGCTCAGGCATCTCTTTAGCCTGTCAATCATATGATTTGGTATTTTTGCGAAACAAGCCTTTGCTGTTCTTATCACCATCTCATACATATACATCATCATTTAGAAACAACTTGTGAACAAGTTTCATTTGCTCATTCGGACCACTATCAACTAATTCGGACTGCCATAGTTTCTTTCTTATCTGTAAGGTTTCTTGAGAAAAATCGTCAGAAATTGATATGCCGGAACCCTTTAGTTTCGAACAGTTCTTAAACAGGGATATCTTTTCATTGTGGTTGTACAGGTGGACAGTCACAGTTCGCGTATGATCCTTTCGTGGCCTGCCAATCCTATGCATGCATTTTTCTTCGAAACCGGGCGGCGCAACTTCGATTTCCAATCCTGTCTATTTTCGTTCGAGCTTTCCTTAATACTAAAAACCAAAAGGCTTTTCCGCCGAGCACTGTCCTCAAAGTCAACAAGTTTTTTAGTCTGAGCCAACAGTGCTTTTTCAAGGTGGTGTATCGTTTCGTCTAGTTTTTTTGTTTGTTTGTTTTTTTTTTTTTTTTTTTTTGGGGGGGGGGGGGGGGTTCATTCGCTGATTTGGTAAGCTTTTTATCTAGTTCTGAGAGGGTAACATCAGGTACTCTACAAGCATATCTATTGACGTTCATCAAGGATGGCATTTAGTTTGTCTGTGACATTGGGACTGAGATTACTTTCAACATTGACACAAAGCAGAGGATAGCAAAACACACCAACACTCAATAGCAATCTGAGCACATCACCGAAAGCACGGCAGCATGACTAGCGCTCGAGAATTTCTCCGAATAGTAGAAAACGGATTGTAAAATCTAACCTGCACAGCGATCCAGATATGGTGAAACATGATGCTCGGAAGAGTGTCGCCGTGCCCTCTAAGGTGGTACTAAGAATCCGGGCCTTTTGTGGCATGTTCAGTCGACGTCACTGAGCAGTGAAGCCCGCGCGGTATTCTGTTTTCTGCAATGATAAGGATAGGGAAGTCTTGTGACCAGAGCGGTTGATTCCACGTGCTGCGTGAAGATACAGGAACCCACAGCGCATGCCTTGACAGACCAGGCGGACCAGGTCGACATCACCGGGATTTTAACAAGGCCTTTGCATTACCTTCTCTCCCATCAGCGAACGTCATGACAAGCGGATGAGCGATAAAGGATCAACCACTGAATCTGCGCGTACAGGCTTGGGTAAAAGGGCGAGATGACATCATGTGACTCGACACAGATTCGCGCTCGCACCTTCATTTGCTGGTACTTTATCGCCATCCGCTTGTCGTGACGTAGGCTGCTGGGGTGCGCAGGCCTTGTCAAGATCTCGGTGGCGACGACCAAGTCGGCTGAAGCTTGACGGCGGTGGCAAGAAGAAAAGAACCTGCACAGTGATCCAGACATGGTGACACATGATGCTCGGAAGAGTGCCGCCGTGTCTTCTCATATTTAAAATAAGGCTCAGCGCTTTGTTGGCATAATCAGGCCGAAGCGGACACTCAACCGAGGTAACTGTCTTAAACGCTTTCTTACAAATGAGCTTCAGTGAATAAACTGTATTGCGAAGTTGACTTCACTCAATTTGAATTTGGTTATTTTTTGTGGGCACGCATATGAAATACAATTTTTCACCATTGGGCGATTCGAAAAATATTTACATGCATCTTTGGTTGATATCTCTTAGCAGAGGCCAATCGACCACCGCTAAAAGTTGACAAACAACGTTTGCATAACATTGCTTTCCTTCAGCCAGATACTGCACTTATATTACACGGAGATTAACGACCCGAAAGGATACTTGGACCATACGAGGCGGTGGTGTCGCAATAATTCCGTCACTTTGAGTACCCTTAAATACTGTCACATCGCGGATCAAGCGTGTTTTTCGTGCGCGAGCATTATGGCATCTGTTTCGCCCATAAACCGTTACTTGCCTGGCTGCCTGCCTCCTTGTGCTCCTGGCCGCCTGCCCAAAATATCCATAGAGTTCCTCGTGCATATATGTTGATTGCTAGACGATGGATTCGCCACAGAAACCGCGTGGAACGTTTATGACATCAGCGTGTGCGCTGTTTAGTGTAAAAAGAGCAACGGACCCTAAATTCTCGGTTGCTTCCTCTGTTGTTCCTAGCAATTTGTAAGCGATTGTTTAGTACGTAGTGGCCGCAGACTGTGATCGCGAAAGGGAAATAACTAAAATGGTCACGGTGGTCCGGAGCGCATTCGAAAAGTACTATCATATATCAATGGCAGATTACCAGTATATATCCCCCCGAAAAGAAAGTATGTAACAGTTGCACCTTACGGGTATTCACCCGTGGGGCTGAAACTTGATGGCTAACGAAAAAGACTTCACCTTAAATTGAGTACCAGGCTTAGGTTATAGAACGGAAAATGGCAGGTGTAACATTGAGAGATATAGGAAGAGTCACGAAGAGGTCCGGAACAAATGCGAGTTTATGACGTTCTCGTACAAGTCAAGAAGAAATGGGCATATGCAGATCACGTAATGGGAAGGAAAGATTACATACATGATTCCTAAGGGTGACAGAGTGGACTCCAAGGGAAGGCAAGCGTAGCAGGTGACGGTAGAATGTTCGATGGGCGTATGAGTCTATAGGAAGTCTGCGCGGATCAAATGAATGCAGCTGACAAAGGAAGGGGTTAATTTGAGAGATATGGGAGATGCATTTGCACTGCAGTTGGAATAGTCAGGCTGCTGGTGGTGACGATTATGAGAGCGGTGATTAGGATAATGATAAGATACGTGTACGGCTACTTGTTATTTGCTTAAGACCAGAACTACTGTGTAATAATTATTATTTTTTTTTTGCTTGAGCTCGCTATTTCATTCTTTTAGCCCTTTGCAATGCCCAAGTCAACCTGGCTCAAGAATAGGAGTCCCAACGGCTGAAGAAACAGCAATTAAATATCTATTTTATTCATCCCTTACATGACGAGATTGATTGACCTTTGAGGCTAAAGCAATCGCTCGTTTGTTAAAATTGAAATTCATACATGTGAGGCAAAATATGCAGTGGCGTAGCTGTCAAGGGCACCTGGTGCGATATATAGTGCGGTGAAATGGTAGTGCGGCGCCAGGATTATAACATTTCGCATATGTCTATCATAGCCGATAAAGAAACGTGAGAACAGGTCGATGCGCCGTCTTGTGGTTCTTGTGCCGTCTGTAAATTCAGCATAAGGGGTATTTGATGTTTTGAATACGCACAAAACAAGTGCTCTTGATTCTGAAGGAATTACAAAAAATGAATGCGTAGTGTAAGTGCAAAAACAATGTTAGGCCATGTGACCACGCTAGCGGGGATTGAACAGAAAAGGCTAATAGCCAAAGGGCAAATCGGATACGCAGAAAAGAACTGAAGTTAAGAAATTAACAAACAATCTTCGCGAACTTCAATGGCGACATCGCAAAACAAGAAATAAGCTTGTAAAAGGGAGAAACGCATAATTAAGCCTGCCGCACATACGAAATAAGCATGCCCATCGATGCATCCAATAAACGATCAATAAGCGGCCGATGCAGTCGCATCGATCTGTGTTGTGTGCAGCTCTTCTCGTAGTATACCTTCTCAGTTCTGAGACAGCCGAACCAGAACCATCCGACGGACTGATTCCCTAGCGTCGAACACCATCATCCAGTCGAACGAACGCCGCATAGGCACAAATGTCGCCTCTGGCTTCCTAGGAAAAATTTAGTTCCCAAGCGTCGGAGGCCTGCAGACGGAAATGCTTCAGCTAGCCGAACGATGCCACGCTCTTACATACAGCGGTGCTCGCACTAAAAATTGCGCATGTATGTGTATTTCGGTGCAGAACGGCGTTTTCAGTCGTGTGCGGCGTATCCGTCTGCGCCGCACTTCACATGGATTATTATAACGCTTAAAAGCTGGATATACATAAAGAGCATATTTGTAAGCATGAATGATATTTTCTGGGCCATGGCTGTGTATGTAGCAGGATTGATTATCTGCTGATGGATTGATTTATAGGAAGGGAAATTATCCGCGCTGTCGAAGTCAGTTTCGGAGGTGGAGAGATAGGAAGCTGGTGAGTTTAGGTGGGGAAGAAAATGAAGACGAGTATGAAATGGCAGGCAGGTTTACGCGACAAAATTTCTTTACGAATTTCCTCGTATTAGATGGCCCCAGGCAGTATTCCAACACGCGAGCAATGCCATTTATTTATATATTTACAAATACTGGTGTGTCACGTGCGCGACGTAGCAGCAGCAGTTTCACGGAACGTCACGCGGGTGCATTCCCAAAAACTTTTTTAGGTTCCTCCTCGCCCTGCCAGGGCAAAGCTATCTAACTACGCATCCAACCAACACCTACTCACCTTCATACGTGTACTGTGTCATATGTTCTAAAAGAACCTAACTGTCCAGCTCTCGGCATATTTTCACTCGTTGGTGTACAAATGTGGGATGCATCTGTTTCAATAAAATCTCGGCATAGTATTTCTAGGCTCATAATTGTACTGGATGTCTAGTCCAGGATAAACTGCTCGATGCGAGCGTGGCACCTCCGTTCGAGCGATCCAGGCATAACGTGCCAGCACGCATGTCAGGTTTCCCGCCGCTGCGGAGGCAATAACATGTGTTCCAATGTGCTGCTTCCTCAGCCGTCATCGTACATTGGTCGCGGTTCGAACCAGCCCTGGCAACTGCCACCCCACTGCATCAGTTTGCTGTTGAACGATGCTGTCCTTTTAGAGCGCGTTCAAAAAATGAAAGCGCCTCTGAAATGTCGCAACCAGAAGTCCTCATCATGCTGCAACTTGAGGCGTTGGGCGTTGCTACTAACAGGGTAGCCGTATTAAACGCGGTCTCATAATGAGGATTCACAAAGACGCACCTTTTCCGCCGACCCGGTTCCTCCATCCGTTCAAGTGAGTACTTAAATAGATTTTCATCGGCCACAAACTGTGGCAGACATACACAGGTAAAACTATTTTACTTTGCATTTTCTACTTACGACTTCCGACATCATTCCACCAACGTGATGCAAGTTATGCCTCGCACCCAGCTCGAAAGTTGCCAACGCGTACTGATGTCACGCCAGCAGAATACATTTAGCGGCCAAACGGCCATTTGGAGATGGGGTGACGGTGAGCGATGTCAGGCTCGATGTTACGACGAATTGAGTTGTATTTCTCATTTTAACAATAACTTCTTTTGTTGAAAGAGAAAGTGCTAAGACCCACATGACGCAACATGTAAGTAGTCTTGCATGTTTTTTCTTGCCTATACGACTTAAAGCACACCGACTTGATTAAATGTCACCGTGATTCTTTGTTATGTGTAGTCGAAATTTCCAAAGTGAGGATGGAATGCCGTGGGTATAGAGGAGAAGGAGTATTCATTTCTGATGATGATCCGTTGCGTAAAAGAAAAAAAAAATTCTAGAGTGAATCGAATGCTTTTTGAGAGACAAGGGGGCATGAAAGAAGATCGATGCTATAGGTTCATATCTCACGATGATCCATCTCGTACTGTAGTAATCTGTTACGTGTCTTTACTAAGACGAAGATGCAAATCGAAATTGGTGTCTATATTTAGAATTTCAAAGCCATTACATCCCCCCCCCCCCCCCCTACCCTTGATTCCTTCCTTTCTTTTTGCCCTTTTTTATCAGCATTCATGTTTCAAACGTTTTGCGTTATGTCTACCCGAAAGTTCTCGCGTAGAAGGATATACGTCATGTTGCTGCCAACACCCAAGTTTTGGGTTCTTTAACCTCGAGCAAACTATCCTTCTTTCATCCACTTTGCATATTTGGCGACATTGAAACAATATTAATCGATTTGGACTCGCTTCATAATGAACTTTAATAGCCTTCTTAACGTCTCACTCCAGTCCGAACTCGGCGTGAATGCACATGAGGAAGCTATAAGTTTAAAATTTTGCGATGCATGTCAGCCGCAAAGAACGATATCGGTCACTTCGACTCTGAGCCACTTCGGCATGTTTTACGCTAGGTTTACTGGCGCGATCGGGCAATTCGACCTCATATATATCGGTTTCAAGGACTCTCGCGAACGATCGGGAAACCCTCCAACGCAGAGAACCGGGAGAGACAGGGCCATCTTCTCTTTCTCTCTTGCGGCCGCGCTGGAGGTCGGAGGTCGCCCCTCGTCCCTTTCCCGCCGCATTGCGTAATGAGGCTGCGGAGCACGCGGCGCGCACTTAATCTTCCCAAGAGCGGAATTAACAGGATGGAAACGAACCCCATTAATCAGCCAACAACTGATTGCGCTCGAGGCGCAGCGCAGCCGGGAGAACAAGCACGGCGAGATGGGGGAGGGAACGACGGAGGATGGGCCTCCACACTTTCCTGCGGTGCACGCGAACGTCTGCCGAGGCCCGGAATGAATGGACGCCAGTGGCGGATTCGTGTCTCCCTAGCGTCTCATCTTCGCACTTAATTTGGGGGAAATGCATCTGCCAAACGAACAAAAAATAAATCAAGAGCAGAGAGATGGTCGCGGAGAAAGAACGTGTTGCAATTAAAACTGTGCCTCGTGAGAGTTCACTTTCGGTTTCGTGCGCGTCACAGCAATTGCTGTTTATCCAGTGAAAAAAAAAAAAAAAAAAAGAGTGCTTGAAGATATGAAAAAAAAAATTGTTTCTGTGTAAAAGTGTAAGAAAGCTGCCGTTAGGGTTGGGCAAAAGTTCCAGGTCATATGATGAGATTTTCGCCGAATCTTAAAGCCTCTGAATGGGGAGGGGAATGCTCATTCTCACTTCTCAGAGTGTTGCAGTCTCACAGGCTCCGTAGTACGCGATTACACCGCTTGAAAGCAAACCAGTGGTCAGGGGAGTTTTCATCACCCGTACATTTTGCAAGCGTATCGAAAATTACACGACTAAACTATAATTGACTCATCTGAATAAGTGAACCTATATCGCGCAGTAAAGAAGAACGTTGCCCCAGGGACCTGTCTATAGATGTATAGTGGTTCCAGGCTGCCTCGGTTTAGCCGCAGTGGGTATCAGACAGCTGTTGTTGAAGGAAACCAAAAATAGTTCATTTCCATGTCCCGAACAAAATTAGCTGTAATTACGAGACCCATGTTGCAAGTCATTTTCTACCACCACACATTTTCTCATTGTAATAAGCGAGAAACGCCATCAAGCGTATAGCACTGTGTCATCGCTACTGTCATCATTGTCATTATCACTAACTGCAGCATCATCTTCTATCATCCTCACGGTAGACAAGAATTATGATCTTCGTTTCACGATCGCAACATTAGCACGAGAAGAAATCAGTACTATCGCGCTATGCGCTGAGTACTGGACTCGAGTACTTGAGGTCTTGTACGTACATATATAAGGAAATAAAGGTTTTTTTTTTTTTCTTAATGTATTTGTACATAGTCCGTGTACATAATACATTGTTTCAATGTAATAAACACCATATTTAGAAAAGAAAAAGGTCGTGGCGCAGTTGGTTAAAGCGCTTGCTGGGAATTCGAGGGGTGAAGGTTCGATTCCCGGTAGAGATAGGATATTTATTTTTTTGACGATGACAGCTAATTTCCCTCCTAATACACCCATATTAGCAAGTGACACATCAGCGCACAGATCCGATGCACAGATCACGCGCACTCTCACGCACAACTCCCACGCACGGGATTTCGTTCCATGAGCCTACAAGACTTTCCCCTTAAAACGGTGACAAAAAATTAGCACGGCAAAAAACTGAAGAGGATCAAACGACGAACGAATATACAACCCACATCTTACGACTGAGCACTCGAAAGTATACCTGAGTAAAGTGGTGGTTGGCATGTTTCTCAAATACTACTTGTAAAACAATGGAATGGCTAATTATATACCATTATAGTTAAAGTTTCTGCCGGCTCTCTGCACAAACGTTACGCATAATCTCGTTCCTATCATTCCTCGTTTGCTATTATTATGCTATACAGAGCTAGTCGCCGCAGGGCCTTCGTAAATATAAAAAGAGGAACCACAAAAATTGAAAATAATATGCGGCACGGAGTTGTTTATATCATTACCCGTAAAAATATCGTCCATATCATGGCAAAGCGTTCACCTTTCAAGAGTGTGTCCTCTCGGAGAATGCTGTAGTGCCAACCGTGCTTATTCCACACTCGTGCAGTTCTAGTGGACTAACGACTATCTGCTCAGCGCAATACATTTTGCATCTATTTTCTTCCGGCAGTTTATATATTCAAGCTGCGCTTCTCCATTATACCCGGTGCAGTTGCGTTAACTTTATCCCTAACCTTAATCCTACCATGCCGCTGCTGGCTCATTAGTTAGGGCACTCGACTACTCGACCAGGCGACTCGGGTCCAATCCCGGCAGTAGTGGCCGCAATTATGTGGAGGCGAAACGCAAGGCGCCCCTGCCGCGAGCGACGTCAGTGCACGTTAAAGAACCACGCGTTACCGAAATTATCCAGGGCCCTCCACTACGTCGTCTCCCGTGGCCTGAGAATAAAGAAAAACTTGCCATCACTCGCGAAGCTATCTCGCTTTATTCGGAGTGTTTTATTTGGTGCAAAGACTTCGACCAATCATATGTGAACGAAGATCTTGCCCTTACGTATTTACTTTCCGGGGGTGATTTGATGCATGCACACTTGCTCCGGGCAACAGCTCAGCTCTGCCGCAATACGAAAAAGCTGTGCAGAAAAGCCTGACAACTATTGGTTGTGATTTCGTGTTAAATTATAGTCTACAGTATTCACTGTAATAAACAAACAGCGTATATTACTAAGGAGTATATAAACAAGGACTATGCACGCATACTGACTCTGAACAAATTCTTTATTCACAAAACCTTTCGTACAGAAGCAAAGGACGAAAAGTATATAAACGGCGTGACGTTATTAAGCCCTCGGTATAACCTTGTACAACAAGGCGTTTCCTACAGGAAGCGTTTCGCATTTTATCATTCTGATGCCGTGCTCGTCGCTTACTTTCTATGTACTTTTTATACATAAAAAAAAAACATACGAATAAAAGCCTTCAGGTGCTGTTCTCGGCCTGTACACGTGTTTGCTTTTTAGCCACCAGTCTTCTGCGCTGTTCAATACAATGAAACGAAACCAAGTCGTCAAGCCTAATGTATTGCTATGCTCTCTCTAGAATACAGTAACGCAGGAATCACCTTATGGTATTTTAGTTTTATCGGTTCCTTCCGCAGTCAACCTAGTCACATCACGCTCAACGCCATAAGCCACGAGAAAATGAAGGTTTCTCATCCAACGCATGCTCATCGTACCATATCTAAGGTGAAAAAGTTCGTTTTCTATTTTTCGATGGCGCTTGTTTCCTTGTCATGACTGCAGCCAGCACAAGTTCTGGATTTAGTTATGCACTAGGTTTGCAGTTGCAGTTTTCTACGCTCGCACTGCATTACGAAGCCTTCAGCAAACCGAAACTACACGGAAATCGTATATTGCGCCATGCGCCACACTCATTATAACCAGCCACACGGCACACCGTCAACTACCAAGCGCCCCGTGCGTGCGTACAGAGCAACCAGCTGCCTTTCATCGCGCCTTCGTTCCGCGCAAAGCTGGCGTGGAGCGCCTCCCTCCCCCCCCCTCTACACTCCCTGTTCCCTCATGAGACAGATGGCGTCGTGAGGAAACGCCGTGTTATTGCCTCTACGCCCTTCTGGCATCCTTTCTTTCTTTAATGGTTCGTTCTGCTGTTTCCTTCTCCGCTTTACCTGTTCGGAATCCGAAGCGAAGCCAGCGAACAGGCTACGCAGAGTTGTGCGGAGATGACGAGGAGAAAGAGGAGAGGACTAGGCCTATGCAGTTCTCTCCCCCTCTAGGAGCGTTACCACGAGTACCTGGCGCAGCGCATCCCTTGCCGCCGCTTCATTTGCGTCGACGAGGCGCAGCGCGCGCGCCTGAGCTGCTGCAGCCTCTCCTGGCCGAGCCCCTCCGAGCTGAACCCGCGCCCTCATCAGGGGCGCTTTTAATTGCGAAACAATGGCCGTAATGAATTTACAAGTGGGTTCTGGTTGCAGGAACTAGTCCCTGCCCGAGTCATTAGCGGATGACTACTTGATGACTACCACCCGGCAGCGCGTGCGCGGACCCAGCAACGACGACGACGACGACTACTGCCGGCGCCTCATTTCCCCGCGGGTCTCCGACGCTGCTGCTTTCCTGCCATCGGCGAGGGCGTGCTCACGTGTGCACGATGGAGGTCGCCCAACTCGCTGCCGTGATTGTTACCGTGCCGGTTTTCCTTTTTTTTTTTCTCATTCGCGAGCAGTTCGTTCCGTTTCCTTTCTTTCTTTAGTTCTTCCTCTGTCGTTCTCATTCTCTCGTTCACTATTTTCCCCACGCCTCTTCCTCCCAGGTTTAGTTGTTAATCTGAAGCAATATCGGCCGGATCACGGTGGTTAGTTGTGCCTCGTTCGTGGTGCGTTTGCTACCAGTGACGTACGGCTTCGCATCTCCTTTGCGTATAGCCAAGGAGCACAGTCTTGATTTCGAAGCGGATCCGGAAGTTTACATCCCATATATCTCCTCGTAGTATATAGCCAAAGTAGTGAGGACCGTAATGAGATTGGCGGTAGGGAAAAACAGTCAGACGTTCCACTAGTGTTGAAGGACAAGGCCAAGAAAGCATTAGAAACTATGAAAAGGGGGAAATCAGCTGGAGAGAATCAGATAACTGCAGATTTGTTAAAAGAAGGGGAGGATATCGTGCTAGAAAAACTGGCCACCCTGTACACGAAGTGCCTGGTGTCATCGACGGTACCGGAACCATGGAAGAATGCAAACATTATCCTCATTCATAAGAAAGGGGACTCTAAGAACCTTAAATATTACTGACCAATAAGCTTACTGTCTGTTACGTATAAGGTATTTACTACGGTTATCGCTAATAGAATCAGGACAACCTTCCGGATCCGCTTCGAAATCAAGACTGTGCTCTTTGGCTATACGCAAAGGAGATGCGAAGCCGTACGTCAATCAAGCAAAGGATCAAGCAGGTTTTCGGAAACGGTACTCTACTATCGATCATATCCATACCATCAACCAGGTGATAGAAAAATGCTCGGAATATAACCAGCCCTTACACATAGCATTCATTGATTACGAAAAAGCATTTGACTCAGCTGAAACTTCGGCGCTGATGCAGGCATTGCGAAATCAGGGGGTAGACGAGCCGTACGTGAAAGTGCTGGAAGATATATATAGGGACTGCACAGCAACCGTAGTTCTGCATAAGGAAAGTAGCAAAATTCCCATAAAGAAGGGTGTTAGGCAAGGAGACACAATCTCCCCAGTACTATTCACAGCTTGCTTAGAGGAAATATTCAGAGACTTGGAATGGGAGCAGTTCGGGTAAGGGTAGATGGAGAATACCTCAGAAATCGGCGATTCGCTGATGACATTGCCTTGCTAAGTAACTCGGGGGATGAACTGCAAATAATGATTGATGACCTAGACAGGAAAAGTAGAAAAGTATCTTAAAAATCAATATGTAGAAAACTAAGGTAATGTTCAACAGCCTCGGGAAGGAACAGCAGTTTACGTTAGGTAGCGAGGCATTGGAAGTAGTAGGCGAATGTGTCTACTTAGGATAGGTAGAAACCGCAGATCCGGACCATGAAAAGGAAATAACAAGAAGAATAAGATTGGGATGGAGCGCGTTTGGCAAGCACTCGCAGATTATGACTAGCAGCTTACCGGTATCGCTCAAGAGGAAAGTATATAACAGTTGCATCGCACCTGTACTCACCTATGGGGCTGAAACGTGGAGGCTAACCAAGAGGGTTCTACTTAAGTTGAGGACAACCCAGAGGGCTATGGAACGAAAAATGGTAGGGGTAACATTAAGAGATATAGGAAGCGTGCAGAGTGGGTCAGAGAAATAACTCAAGCTACTGATATTCTAGTGGAAATTAAGAAGAAGAAATGGGCACGGGCAGGACATGTAGTGCGAAGAGAGGATAACCGGTGGTCGCTTAGGGTAACAAACTGGATTCCAAGGGAAGGAAAGCGTAGCAGGGGGAGGCAGAAAGTTAGGTGGGCGGATGAGGTTAAGTTCGCAGGGGTCAAGTGGATGCAGCTAGCACAGAACAGGGCTAATTGGAAAAATATGGGAGAGGCCTTCGCCCTGCAGTGGGCATTGTCAGGCTGAGGATGATAGGATAGGATAGGATAGGAAATACGTTAGTTTCTCTAGGAAGGTCTTGTGCTAGTAGCAGAAGAGGTCCATATTCCGTCTTCTCACAGGGTCGGTGCCCCTATTCCAGGGCTCCGCTGGGCTTCGCTGCTCGCTGGGCGTGCTGGATTAGACCTAGTTGGCAATCCAAATCGCCGCTGGAGAGCCGGCTCTCCCACTGTTCCGCACTTGGGTCTTTGCGAAAGCTATCGTTATTTCTACATTGTCACGTGATGTGATATAGCGAAGGCTTGCTACCACACCATGGGCAGGCGTCCCGATATTGTGACGGGTAAATTTTGCTTAGGATATGCAGGTTAGGGAATGTTCCTGTCTGCAGTCTTCGCCAGTACACTGCCTCTTGTTGTTTTAGATCCCTATGAGGCGGCGGATAGCGGATCCATACCCCCTTTTGGTAGTTCAGAATCTCTGAGTACGTAGGGCCGACTCGCTCGGGTAGATGGTCCGATTGGGTGATGATGGTGATGACGATATCTCCTCGGGGAGGTAATTTGCAATCCCGAATACTTCAGCAGGGGTTTGGGGAATAAATCAAAGTACGGTGAAATTTTCATTCTGTAATCTTTATGTAGCCGTACATCGTGCAAGAGAAGCAGGAAAAAAAAAAAGAACAACAAATAATTGCCGTTATAATGCTAGTAACTCTCGTCTGCAATATTATAGCTGGAATTGATTTACTGCGCCGACAGACAAACACGGAAAGAAACGACATGACACAGAGCGTATCATGTCACTGCTTTCCTTCCTGTGTTTGTCTGCGCTATAAACAATTTCAATAATGGACCAACTAGCCCGCAAATACGTTCTTGCAAGACAGCCGAGCTTCTGTACGGTGCCTATCGTTTTCTACCCTTTATTGCATGGTGCACTGACGAACAGCCCGAAATGTGGCAGAATTATCTTTTGTCTGGTAGCAAGGAAAATTATCTTTTGTCTGGTAACAAGGAAAAAAAAAAAGGCACATTTCGTTGAGGCTTCGGAAACAAAATCATGGACATCGCGTTAGGCTGAGATTGCACTAAGCGCGAGCAGCCGCGATTACGACGGTGTAGCGCAATGGAGAGCCAGGCAAATTCCGTTTTGATGATAGGAGATCAAACGCGAATCTATTGAAAGTATAATAGAGATGACATTGGCAAGGCCAAGGAGTCAACGGCACTAAGACGTTCCGTACAGGTCATATTAATGCGAAGACATTAAATGTCCCATTACTTTGGAGTTCCCATTGTAGTTCGCCGTTCGTGCCTGAGATGGTTAGAAAAATACGCCATCGGCAGCTGCATAGCACGAAGAAAGAATGACGTCATCAAGCGGCTCTTATGACACTACGATGCATTACTAGACAATTTTGTTTATGCCATTAGTGTATATGTATTTCGCACGGTGTTCCTGGTAGTGTCATAAGATTTCTCGTTTCATTTAGCTACATGTCCAAGTGAAGTTGGAGGCTAGCTCGAGACAGGGATTCGAACCAACAACATATTTCCAATCGCATGCTTTCAAACCGATGTTCCGGCGAATACGGCTCGCAGACGCCGGATGAAGCATGCCACTCTGTGTGGAATGCACGAACACTTACACCGAATAGAATACCAGTCGAAATAACTTAAATGCATGACGTAAACCTGATTAAAAAACATTTCACTTGCGAGACTTCAAATTTCGCAATCATACACGGAAGCAGTCTTTAGTGCCGCTGTTTTCTGTATTATTTTTTATTCTTCCAGATAAGGAGAATGAGTAGGCTATACCGTAAACAGCATTTACAGTTCCATAACTGAACGAAGCTTGTTTTGGGAGCGGCCAGTGCACCCTGAAGGATGAATATGCCTGAGAACGTATATGTTTTTTTCTTTGCTTGTACAATTTCCCCAAACATTGTCGTAAAAAAGAATCGATGGCTTTATTCTTGCCCTCTCTCTCTCTATCTCTCTCTAGAGACGTACACTGGGCCATAAATAAACTAAGTTATGTGAAAACAAGTTATTGACAAGCAAACACACAATCGAATCGTCCATGAGCAGAACCTGCCCGCTGCGATGGCTGAGAGGTTCAGACGATCGTCTGCTGATCCATATAGGTTGCCGATTCAATCGAAGTACGTAGCACGTTTTGATGGAGGCAAAACTCAAGGCGCTCGTGCATCGTGCGATTATACTCAAGTCAAGTCACTTTTATTTTCAACATTTACAATGTTGACGGTCTCCAGGCAAAAAGCTGTAGGGACAGCTTGACGGGGCCTGGAGGCCGGCGGCAGGCAACAGTGACAGCAGTCAGTGACAGCAGTAAAAAAAAAAAAAAATGAGTACAAGAGATCAGTTGCTAGTTGGGAAAAAAAAACGCATATTTTATCACAGACATACAAATGAGACGAATGAAGTGAAAATATAAGTTATATCAGGGTGTTATATAAAGACTAGCGTTTACATACACAAAATATTACAACAAACCGATAATTACAACATGACGGACACAAAAACTCAATCTACTATGTATATTACACGCGGTACCATTTTACACTGGAAACAAGCAAAAACACAGGTCAGCCTATAAACATTGATCGTAAAACTTTGCGTGTTAGTACAGCGTTACTAAGAGTGGTTAAATTGAACTTATTTAGCAACATTGGCACTGTATAACTTAATGACTGCAGAAGGTAATTTGTTCGGTGGTGCGGAATTGTCCATTTTTCAGGTGCACGTGTTTTAGCAATATTGCAGCGTAATGTTGCACCCGAGAGCGTAATTAGAAATTCTTTATACTTTTCATTAGCAAAATGGAGGTGGTGGAGAAGATGGTAACTATAAAGAGACTGAATATTGATTATATGATGCTGACGGAATAGCTCAGCTGAAGGATGCAAAAATGGTACTTTGTTTATGCAACGTATGGCTTTTTTTTCTAGACGCAGAAGTGTACTGATGTTTTGTTTGGTGGTCGTCCCCCATACTAGCGTGCAGTAGTTAAGGTGTGAGCGGAAGAGGGCATGGTACACTTGTAGTCTGACAGACATAGGAAAGAGGTCGCGCGTTCTAAATAAGGCACCTGCAGCAGACGAAAGTTTTTTAGTCACTTGTTCAACATGACTGTCCCATGTCATCTGATTGGAAAATGTCACACCTAGGATTTTATGCTGTTTAACGATATCTATTTTAAGGAGACCTAATTTTAGCTCCCGACTACAGGCCAGACGTTTGTTTTTAGGAGCAAATAAAATTGCTTTTGTTTTTTTCCCATTTATTTCTAAGCTGTTTACTTCGGACCATTTCAGTACCTTTGACAACGCCCTATTCGCCATTTCAAACAATTCGGCTTCATTAGTTGAGCTAAAGAACAAACTTGAATCATCCGCATATAATACAAATACGGCATTATCATCAGTACGCATAAGATCATTAACGTAGACATTAAATAAAAATGGCCCAAGAATACTGCCTTGTGGGACACCAGATGAAATTGGCTGGAAAGCGGAATAGTAGCCATTAATGTGAACACACTGGGATCGGCCGGCTAGGTATGACTGCAGAAGAGTATTTGTTAGCCCACGGACACCATAATAATCTAACTTGTTAAGGAGGGTTGTGTGACATATTGAATCAAAGGCTTTACTGAAGTCTATATAAATTCCCAGTGTTAACTTATTAGCTTCAATGTTTTTAATGATGATTTCTTTTTGCAGCAGAAGAGCAGATTCCGTTGACCTACCCTTCCGAAAACCATGCTGACAGTCAGATAAAATATTGTGCTTAGTAAAAAAACCGTCTAGTCGGGTGAGCATAATCTTCTCAAGACCCTTAGAAAAGACTGGAATTATAGATATTGGTCTGTAGTTGCTTAGATCGTTCCGGTTTCCACCTTTGAATATAACAGAGACTTTTGCACGTTTCATGTCGTTAGGAAATGTGCCAGATGCTAGCGAAAGATTAAATATATGCACTAAGTACGGACATAAGAGATCAAGGACATGTTTGATAGGTTTAATCTGGATGCTGTCAATGTCAAGGGCTTTACTATTCTTCAGGGAGAGAAACGTGTTGAACACTTCAACACCATATGCAATATTATGCTGCACCGTACCGTAACGTATCATACCATACCATACCACGCCATAACACGCCATACTATACCATACCATACCATACCATACCATACCATACCATACCATACCATACCATACCGTACCATACCATACCATACCATACCATACCATACCATACCATACCATACCATACCATACCATACCATACCATACCATACCATACCATGCCATAGCATAGCATAGCATAGCATAGAATAGCATAGCATAGCATAGCATAGCATAGCATAGCATAGCATAGCATAGCATAGCATAGCATACTTAACCATGTCATAACCTACAACACCGTGCCGTACTGTATTATCATACCATTTCGCAGGATACAATATAATAGCGCACCATATATCGTACCATGCCATATCCTGCCATATCATACTGTATCAAAACATACCACATGGCACCATACAATATCATACCCTACAATATAATACCGTACAGTATACATTAGCCGACCATATCATACCGTATTTTAGCATACCACACCATATCATAAGGAAAACGGAGAACAGTAGTTGTATCTTGCGAAGACAAACTGTTTCACAACTTTTCATTTGATTTTTTTTTTACTCATTGGCGCATTAGTTTGACTAAATAATCCTAGTGCACATTTCTTTGTAACGCATCGCTGTCCGCTGCTCCTCGAACATAACGTTTATTTGGACGCAAATGCATAATCAAGTGCGCATATTGATGGGAATGGTTTGATCTTCCAACGCGAGCGAATATGGTGCTCCCAACATTGTATTCTGTTCCCATGCGCCAAGTAGCTAAGAATGCTATTGCAAATTAATTGGTTGTATGTTTGGTAAGAAATAGCAGAAGGTGAATACATTCCGGAAAATTAAGAGGTCTCGGGTTGTACTGATTGGTACAGCAGTAACTTAACGATACGCAAAAAAAAAAAATCTCACTTATACAACTTACCGAGGAAAAATGATATTCCCACAATTTCCCGGTATATGATATCTACGAAGATCGGAAAGTCAAGTCACACGTCTCAGCGTTAAATTTGAGGTTATGCAGAAACCTAAAACGAAGAAATCTCGCCTCAACCTTCATACTTCCTGCAGTGCAGATCTTGTATCTTTACCGAGGCGATAAATATTTGATTAACGTCGTGATATTTTTAATGGGTCCAGGGCGCAGGAATGCTGAGTGGAGCAGGCCATGTACAAAGACGCCGCGTTTCCATGGCTGCCTTGCAATCTTATGTCGTTTTCCGAGCTATAGGACTGGGAGAGTTGATGATGGGGAAAATGTCGAATACATCCAATATTCTCACATTCCGCAAAAGAAGAGAAAAATACCGAAAGACAGAAGAAAAGGGAAGGAAAAATATAGATAAAAGAGTAGGAAAAAACAAAACGTGCGCTGCCTTTCCGTGTTTTTCGCTTGCCGGTTTTCTTTCCGTGCGCCAGAAAGCTTCAATTTCCGTCCATTCACTCACTGGCCGCCGTTGCGTATATCTTTTATTCTTTGTCGTTCGAACCGCGGCCCCAGTTTGGACGCAGGAGTATTCGGGCGACATACGCATGCAGCCGGAGCCGCCACGGTCGGAGCCGTGCTCCGCTGTCTCGTTAAGCGATGAGCGCCGGCTGGCGGAGCTGTAATTGGCCAGGACTGTGCTCACGAGCGGGCCCTGCACGACTTTGCTCGTTAGGCCAATATTGTGTCACCCCTCCCGCCGCGGCACCGCTCACAGCGCTGCCAAATTCAGATTCCTGGAATAGAGTAGACAATAACGGTTCGTTTACAGTGCGATGAACGGGAGTAACAGCGTGAGATGATCGACCAGCAGAAAGTCCGCCGCTGGCTGTGCAGTGCGCACCGCAGGTCCCTGGTACTATGCCGAGTACAAGAGAGAAAGAAAAAAACGGCGAAGAAGCTAGCGAACAACACTTCAATCATTTAATAGCACCCACATGTTAGAAAATCATGCGACGCACTCTTGCTTTTTATACAAACACTTCGCAAGGAGTCGATCGGGAGTCATCTTTTGCATAATCAGATAAAAAAACGCGACAAGGTTGCTCCATGAGTCCATACATATATACTCGCTCCAATCGAAAACAGATAGTCGTCTTTGCTGTCTGAAGTCTATATTCATACACTACCACTTGACGCCTCTCCCCCGTTTAATTTCTTCGGGACAGAAAGGTGCGCATTCCTGTCCATCACTGACGTTTTTTTTTATATAGTTTTTTTTAGCATAGTCCTATCAACATTCTGCTGTTACGATCATCTTACGCATTAAACCAAGCAGCCTCGCAGCCATCTGAGCATGATAAGACCTGGGGAGCGATAACGCTATGCTAAGACTCTATTTGTAGCTCCACTTTGGCGCAACGCAGTGAAAAAAAAAAAAAAAAAAAAGTTGTACTAGATACCGTTAAGTGAAGAGGGGAACTCCTACTTCGTCAGCGCACATGATCTTGTAGTGCGCAATGTTGAACATGCGGCAACACTCTCAAGGCGCGAATTTACGACAGTTTTGTTTTTTGTATAAGTGCTTACGAGTTTCAGATAACACAACTGGAGGAAACGACTTCTGGTATCTGCTAGTGTTTTTGGCAGGCACTGCCAAAGCAGGGTCTCTTGCGCCGCAGCTTTGAGTGACGTTGGCTTTGAGCGCAACATGTGGTGCCACCTGGCAAGAGCGGGGAACTTTGCCATCGCCTCGAAGCTCGACACCCGCTGCCGGCATCCCTTTTTGTCGGCACGGTATCTCGCTCTGGTGGCTCGGAATCGTGGACGAAAAAAAACAAACAAAGGTGGTGGCGACATCAGTTGTTGCGTGTATGATTGCCGAAATACCTAGAGAAATACTGCTGGCAAGACTCCGAAAATCAAGCGATTGTTTGCTGGTCAAAGAGAGGCGGTTGTTGCATTGTGAAAAGCACGTTTTTCCGCAGCAAGCGCACTATTTTTTCGGCTATTTGTCTTTTGTGCCGCACACGCAGATGACGCAGACATGCGCCATGTGTGTACTGCAAAATAAACCAAAAGCATAGCATAGCATAGCATAGCACAGCATAGCATAGCATAGCATAGCATAGCATAGCATAGCATAGCATAGCATAGCATAGCATAGCATAGCATAGCATAGCATAGAAAAACAAATAATCAGACCATCAGGATGGAGGCCTCGCACTCCCGTCCTTATCAGACGGCCGAGATCCCTTGGAACCTTGCAGCTTCGAAGGCTTGTCTGATGGTGTTTTTTTTTTTTCCTTTTTTTCTTTTTTTTGCTCTTCGAGGTCCTGGCTGCGTGACAAAACATCCCATGACTTCTTGCTAAGCAATAAAGTTGTTGATTGGGCGCATTCTGGTATCATATGGGCTAAGGTGGCCCGTTCTCCACAGGGTACATTTACCGCCGTTTAAGCCAGGCAGTAACCTATTTTCAACGTGGCTGGGTTCAGGAAGTGCCCCCTCCATGCTGTTTCCTCCTTCTTGCTGAGCTTCTAATGCATTTCTATAGATATTGTCTTCTACTAGCCATGTAGTACTGCGTGATATCGGGGAAAGAATATAGCCGCTCGTTTCCTGAAATGTGTCCATCCTCGAGGGCAGTCCGAAAGTAGTCGCTACTTGTTCTTGCTGGTCGGTAAACTTTCGTCCACCGACACACAGCACATCATTCGCTGTCAAAAGAGACGGAAAAGCCGCCAGCAGAAATTGATGGTTTCTAGTTCTTGTTGTTGCTCTTTTTTTTCTGAGGTCTATCCGGCACACGAGCAATGTGGTATTTTGAATGTAAGGAGTTAAATAAATTAATGTAAACAAGTGTGCAATGTACTGGGTTTTTTATTAGTGCCAATGTGTCGACGGCATACTAGACTAACCAGACGTGACGTGAGCTCCGAGAACAGCTGCGCATGGTTGGTCAATGGAAAGACGGGTAACAACAACAACAACAAAAAAAAAAAATCTATTCCGTTGGAGGTTGTATCTGGGGATTCTGTAGTAGTAGTAGTGCTTATTCATTTTTATTTTCATACGATCATGATTGCATGCATGTTTGAGGTTTATGTCGTACAAGCTGCTCAAGAGCGAGAAGAGATGTGCCCTAAGGCGTCAAGCCGGACATGCTTTTTCGGCGCTTTCCAGCTCTGGCGTTGTTTCTTTCCCCTCGTCTGCAAGCGGCTCGCGCTGAACTATAGTCTGCCCGCGATGCGTAAGCCGTACTCCTCGGCATGGTGTCTCGCTCGGATGGTTTGGTTCGGTTTTGTGGGGTTTAACATCCCAAAGCGGCTCAGGCTTTGAGAGACGCCGTAGTGGAGGACTCCGGAAATTTGACCACCTGGGGTCTTTAACGCGCACTGACATCGCACAGCACACGGGCGCCTTGCTTTTTGCCTCCATCGTAAAGCGGCCACCGAGGCGCGGGATTCGATCCCGCATCCTTGGGATCGACCTTGAGCCATCCAACCCTGCGCCACCCCGGCGGGGCTGGATGGCTCAAATTGTGAAAGAAAGGTGGCACCGTTTATGGTTGCGTGTACGTTTGTATCTGCTTATGCTTTCATTATTTTTACTGCAATGTGAGTTTCAGGTTTTACCCTAATTAGCAATATAATTAGTAAACTAACTGCAATCAGTTCAGTGCAGTTATACTCGACGTGAGCTACCTAATGATATATGATTTCATAATGTACCGTAAGACCAATTTTTAATCACAAATAATTTTAACCTCAATTTAAGTGCGGCTATGCTGGCAAAAGAGACGCCTAGCTAAGAAGCTGCGCGATATTGTACACCTTCAAATAAACTAGTCGGAGCAGCCATGCATTTGTTTGTACTGCCTTGAATGAACGGCAGCATATGTGTGAAAGCGCACCTAGCATTCGAAACTTCGAGGAGAACGTCATTCGTCGGGCGACATTGGGGGAGCGATTTTAATGTTTTATCAGATAGACCTTATCATAAGGCACTTATTCTGCTTGCCTGAAAGAGATCCTTAATATGATTTTTTTTTTTTTCGTATGCAGGAACCGGGTGTCGGGGTACGCTGGTAACAGTGACCGAAGAGATTCGGAGCGTGGGAACGCGGTTCAGCTCTTCTATTGTTATCCGCAATGGTGGCGACTCGGTTGAGGCCGCTAATTGTTGTGATCCCAGGTGCCGCCAAGGACACGAGCTTCGGGGAAACTGTCGCGCAAGCGAGATTGCCTTTTGATGCGTTAAATGTTCTTTTCGTTTTCTTCCGTCGAGGAGAGAGTTTTTATAACACAGTCGAATTATAGGGCGTGGCGCGTAACCAAGTGGGCTAATCATTTCGAGGCCCATTCGCGAAATTCCGATTGCTTTGAAACGAATTTGCGGTTCTTTTGCACTGTGAGTGCTTCGGAGGAGGGTGGTGAACATTACAGAAATTGGAAGGCGTGCCAAAATTTTTGTAAACCAATCATTTGTGAGTTGATGTGATTGCGGGATTCGAAATTTGGGTGGGGCCCGAGGTTGGTGAAACCGGAACCTGCGACCTGGAAAGGTTGTTCTGTGCTAGATCTATGCCCCTCGACCATTTGGCAACGCCGAAGAGTTTAGCCGGCTCCACGTTATTGTGCCCTTTTATTCAACCGGTTGTAAATACGTACATTCCTGTACTAAGGTTCATTTCATTTCCCTTGAAGTCCAATGTTACCCGATCTCGTATACTGCATCGTCCCTGACGGTGCATGGGGCACCCCAGACAAGGTGGTGCCGAAGAATACAACATATAGAAGGAAGAACCATCATTAACTCTATAACATTCCTTTTCCCCGAGCCGAACGTTACCTGTGAAGATTAAAACATCAAAAAAAAGGAAAAAAGAAGAAAGAACCTATGTGATTAAGTGAAAAAGATCTCTTTCGATAAAAGTAAGCATTCGGAAGAAAAAGAGAACCTTCTAGAACAGAATGAAACAAAGAAGCTCATTGGACCGATATGATGCATGTTGGTTCCCGATATCTCCTTCTTCCTTGGTTTCGTTCAATTTTGTTTTTTATTTTTATTTTTTTATCCAAAGACTCTTGCTCGCTGTAAGACGGTCTTACGGCTCGCGTGGCCAAAGCTCATAGATCGCTGGTCCGCGTGCGTGATCTGCGCGCGTGGTACTCTCTGTGTATTTATATCTATCTATCTATATGCTCACGTACACGAGAAGCGGGGCCGCCCCTTTCCGCGGAGTCCGCCATAAAGAACATCCCCAACTCTCGCCCCGCGAGTTTACGCGCTTTCCTCGGCCAAAGCGATGGAAGCGCGAACGCCGAAACGCGCGTTCTTCCTCCCTCGGCTTAATCTCCAACCTGGAGACGCTCTGTATAACTCAGGATTCCGCTAGCGTTATAAGTCGTTCTGTCTCCGTCTCTCTACAGCACGACGCACGCGAGCAAAGGCGCATGTGCGTCTCACTTTGCTCGCGTGACGAGCGATCCATAGCCGCATGCATCCGCGGAGAGCATAACCGGCGCGTATTATGGACATCTCAGCAATGAATGATGGCGCTTGGCGTGATCTCGTTGGCCCGCGCCAAGAACCGATTCGACCAGCGCAGTGAGAAAGGGTCCGTATCTTTCGTATTCTTCACAAGGCCTGGCTGTACATACAAACGTGTGTACGTGATAGGTCTTCATTCCCTTACGTTCAGCGTCGGGGAGTGCAACTACTGTTAAGGTAGGTCTGCGCTCTTCCGTCATCGTTTAATGAGAGTTAATCCGGGCTCACGTTATTCTTCCCTGGCGATGTCACCACGGGCTGGCTTTCCGACAGTGGCTCGCAGTTGGTTTATCTAGAAGCGGGCCGGTGTCGCTCGCGGCGCCGACCGCGACAACCCTGCTAAGACGATTGGTCAGAAGAAGAGATAACGTCGTCTCTTAACTGATTTATTTATAACTGATTTATTTATAGGAAGGGAAAGGCGCGGTAACTGTCTCACGTCGTCTCTTAATCGACATTGCAAAGCGTTTAGCGCGAGGTTTAGCTCGGTAAGCTCGCCTTGGGAACGCGTGACGGTCGCTAGTTTTGCCGGACCAAAAGCGGATCTGCTTGCGGAAGCATGCGACGCCACTTGCATGCTTGTTGTGAACGTAATGCAAGTAACTGTGCGCTCATTTCTTTTTCGAAAGGCACCGGATGTCGCCGTGTTGAAAAAGTAACTAGGTAGCAATGCTAGGATTATTTATCGGGGTACACTTTGAGAGCGTCAGAAGGGCTTTATTATTCTTAAAATACTAACACCAATTCCTCGTGGTCACTGCCTTATGTGAGTAGTGGCGCCATCTAACGGCTTGTCTAGTCACGAAAGCCAGTCTTGGGCGGCCGAATGTCGCTACATTTGGCGAAGCTGGAGCAGTGCCTGCCTGCGCTTCAGGTGATCGCGTTATTTTGAACTTATTTGTATTGCAGGTGGTTGTGCGAACAATATTGCATAAGCAAAGTTCTCGTGGAACTTGAATCGTTTCTATAGCGCTGCTGTCACTGGCACGACGGACTTCTGGGCACATGGAATTTTCGGCGCGGGTAAGAAACAAGAGCTTATTGTAAATAAACGGCGCGGGTGATAAGCAAGATGCTGACGGCGTTTAATTGGCATGGCAGTGATTTGGTGATGAAATAGCGGTAGTACAAGACGGCATTGTATACAAAACGCAGGGTAGCAATCAACAGTAACAATGCATGTAAAGAACATTTTTTTCTTTGTTCTCGCGAATATTTATAGATAATATAAAACTAAGTCGTTGGTATGGACGTCCTCCAAATAAGTGTTTTTGGTATTTATTACCTTGTACCACTGATACGTATGCTATAAATCGAGGAATGCATCAACTGCCGGCGGATATAGGGCTCATTTGGGGAATTCACGTATAATCTTCCCGCGTGTCCCCCTCCCCCCCCCCTTCTAGGGTGGGTGCAGGTACAATTCAAGGACATTTCGTGCGCATGAAGGCTATAATGTGTGTGTGTGTGTGTGTGTGTGTGTGTGTGTGTGTGTGTGTGTGTGTGTGTGTGTGTGTGTGTGTGTGTGTGTGTGTGTGTGTGTGTGTGTGTGTGTGTGTGTGTGTGTGTGTGTGTGTGTGTGTGTGTGTGTGTGTGTGTGTGTGTGTGTGTGTGTGTGTGTGTGTGTGTGTGTGTGTGTGTGTGTGTGTGTGTGTGTGTGTGTGTGTGTGTGTGTGTGTGTGTGTGTGTGTGTGTGTGTGTGTGTGTGTGTGTGTGTGTGTGTGTGTGTGTGTGTGTGTGTGTGTGTGTGTGTGTGTGTGTGTGTGTGTGTGTGTGTGTGTGTGTGTGTGTGTGTGTGTGTGTGTGTGTGTGTGTGTGTGTGTGTGTGTGTGTGTGTGTGTGTGTGTGTGTGTGTGTGTGTGTGTGTGTGTGTGTGTGTGTGTGTGTGTGTGTGTGTGTGTGTGCGTGTGTGCGTGTGTGTGTGTGTGTGTGTGCGTGTGTGCGTGTGTGTGTGTGTGTGTGCGTGTGTGTGTGTGTGTGTGTGCGTGTGTGTGCGTGTGTGTGTGTGTGCGTGTGTGCGTGTGTGTGCGTGTGTGTGCGTGTGTGTGCGTGTGTGTGCGTGTGTGTGCGTGTGTGTGTGTCAATACGCGATATTTCCCACTGCGTGAGCACAAATGAGCTGCGTTTACGCGTTGTTTGCACCTAATTATTATACTTGGGAACGCAGTTAGGACGCGGAGGCTAAATCATTGCGAAGTGATGTTATTTGGTTTGTTTACTAGAAATTCGGTTTCATAGATACATTATTGCTCCACACTCATAGCTGTGTCCTATAATATGTATGCAACGAAACAGCCATGATGGGATAGGGTGTACTAGAAAACGTTAGGGGTATGCTCAAGCGTCGTCTTAAGAATAATCCCGGTAGCCCCTTTAACACGGCCTTTTCATTCTGCCAATGTTTTATACTTCTTATATTGGTTTTTGGGGAAAGGTATACGAGCAACACGTGTCTCACTTTTCGTTCCTATGCAATGACCTCTGCACTTACAATTAACAACATACCATTGGAGGTGCATATGTCATCAGCTCGAACCCCTATCGCAAACTAGCCTCCGTCTGGACTAGCATGGTGGATGCTGAATGGGAAGCGAAATGTTATGACGTCACCCTGAACGCTGCACAAAAGACGGTTACGTCACAATTCTGGGACAAAATGGCGCCCGTACTTTTCCTTTACAGCCACTACATCGACGCCGGCTTTTCTGCGGCACGAGGCCCTTACGCTGTTGCATAAAACAACCCGTTTTGAAGACCCACGCTGATTGAGGAGAGCCTGCTGCTCGGCTCAGAGCCGTATATCCCGAAGGGGACATACGGCTCTGCCTCGGCTGCCTCCGCACCATCCAGCGAGAGAAAGCAAGATCCCTATCCAGCGAGGAACACGGCGGCGCCCAGCGACCAATTATTGGAAACGTGTACAGTGGAACACATATCTCCCGTGAAAATGGTCTATTTGAGGCCTCATGACAGTGCAGCGCTCTTTGAAAGCATGTTCGGTCCGTGCACATGAACACATTCTCCAGCCGTTACGTCCATTGAGAAGCAAGGAGAGTTTCTTTCTGTTGTGCTAGTTACATTGCTGCATTTGGCTGGGGGCAGAGAAAAGGACTGATGGAAGTAGAGACGGACACACCTCTGGCTTGTATATACGTATACTTCGTCTCACAAGATATCTGCAGCACTGCGAAAGGCAGAGGAGTCCTTGCAATTGAGTTCCTAAGTGCATCTCTCCCCTGTGCACTACAATATAGAATTGTACTCCTATTGTCACCCCCACCAAATGAAGGGTGGGGGGGGGGGGGGGCGAGAGGCGCGTAGGAGCACAATTGCCTATTTTGCGCGTGATGCTGATTGGACTGGGGTGCCCCTGCCTTTCGCAATGCTGCAAACTTCTTGTGAGATAAAGTATAAATGGCATTCGGAAGGTTACCCCAAAGGACGGAGGAACCCTAACGATCCTACAACGCAACGAAGTCAAAACTCAGACGACTTATGTGCAGACCAAACCAAGACTGAAACAAAAAAAAAATTATTTTGCTTTTTGTTAGCACGTGCTCTAATTTGCAGATTGCTTTGCAGCTGCAGCCCATAGTATGCAGGGAACGAGAATAGGGAGCAAATTGAAAGCCTGCGCTTTTTCGCCGTTTTTCGTTTTGCAGCAATCGATTGTCCTTTACATACCTACAGGAGTGGGCTGAGTTTATCGGGCGAAAACGGGTTCATGTAAACGCCGTCGGGTCGGGTCGACAATCGAGTCGAGTTAACTCCGTTGCAAAGGGGTGGGATGACTCGCTCGACACTGCTGCAGCAAACATGTAAACGCGGTTGAGTTGAGTGAGGGAATAGTGGAAGAGTAAAAAGTATGGAAAACGCTTGGCATGAGCTGGGGAAAAAAATCGGAATCGGATGCCACCTGCTCGCTCTTCGTCTCGACGCTAAGTGCCGCCGTAATCGCCGCTCACCTAGGGTGCCTCGATACCAGCGCCGCCGTACAGGGTGGTGACACCCTTTGGCATGCCTCGTGCCGCCGCGCTCGCCATCTTGGGGCAAGTCGCTTCGGGCCGTTGCTGCGGAGTGTCCGAAGCGGTTGCGCTGTGCGCTGGGTGCTGGGCGATTGAACTGTGTTCAGTCGCGAAAACTAGCATGCCAGGCTGTTGTGTTCCATTGTGTGCTGGCTCAGCAAAAAAGAAAAAAAAAAGGAGCCAGATGTTTTCGTTCTTCATGGGATAGAGACTGAGAAATGTATGGGACGCGAAAGTGAAGCGTGAAGACTGCGAAGTAAGCCACAATACCTGTGCTTCTTTTATGCATTCATAATTTTTTTGAGCGAATAGGTGCATTTCAATCGTGTAAAAAGGTCTAGCGCAGACACAGACCACTAAAAAGATGACGCACACACACAAGCGCTTGCGTATGTGCGCGTGTCGTCTTTCTTGCAGTCAGTATCTGTTTATACGAAATCGTTTTAAAAGATATTTTTGTACTCGCCCAACGCAGTTACGCACTTCTATTTGGAATGACATTATCTCACGCCGCTTCACCCATCTGCTTGTAATCACGAGCTTTGTGCGGTTTTTGGCTTCCCCATCTAGCATTGTGCGCAACAGATTTTGGTCTGCCTTCTTCAACGTTGAAGCAGGTCGAAGCATCGCATTGCCTGGCATCGCGAGCAGTGCGCTGTGTTTTTAAGTGTAAATTTTGAATTTTTAGCGTACGTGAGGGCTTATAAACTAAATATATGGACAATTGCGTCTGCTTATGTTGTAGTCACTCGTGGAAATTTAGTGTAACTTTCAGTGAGTGACACTCGACTTTAATATCATACGCGTAGTGTCACAATAATATCTGTTGTTGAGGATCTGCCTTTCTGTGTTCATAGCCGCACCAAGAACACGTGGAGAAGGTCGAGCCTGGTATTTGTCAAAGGAATGCACCATTTTGCCCTTTCGATCGCTCCCCTTTACACTCGATCTTGAAAGCTGGTGGCAACCGCCGAGGCTTCAGATTCACACAGATTACATTTCCTCTGTTCTTCTCGGGAAATAATACATTGGAGAGCGACGGATGGCATGTCATCTCGCGACAGAGTAGGAAGTGAGACGCAGTTTGTAACAATTATTTTGGTCGAAAAAAAAAAAAAAACCCGTGAGTTGGCCGCGCTTGAATTTGGCAGGTGGACTTATCGTTAGTACAATATTTCGCGAAACCGAGATAACAGGTCCCCTGAAGCCGTTCTTTTTTAATTATACACAGGAGCAGTTTTACGCGAGGTTTTTGAGATTCGCAATAATATAAAAAGTTGGGTTCTCACGAAAATTAGGTCGTTTTAAGCATATGATCGGCAGCTCGACAAGTCTCAAAGAAACTGCTCTCGTGAGCTGAAAGGTGTAGCGGCATCATCTTGTGAAAGCGGTCGTGAGGAAGCAAGGTTCAATTGCGCAGTACAACAGTTCATCCCGAATGCAGCTTTTCCTTCCCTGTATTATAATTACGCATCGCGAGGCGATATTCACACCCTGTTGTCACCGCAACTACTCGTCGGAGGTTAAGCCAAATTTAGGTGAAGCTAAATTTGACCGCCTGACACCCGAATTAGTGCAGTCGCTGGTTTGGCATCCATGGAAAAATTTTGCGATCGTACATGTAAATATCGCATTGCTTCCATAATGTTTTTATTATTTCATTCATTTGCGTGCACACTACAAAATACGCAAAATGACTGTTTCGTCGCCTATCTCATTTCAGCGCCAGTTCGAGGGAAAACACAGTGTATGGACGGTGACTCCTCAAGTCAACAGCTGTCCCGACATTGTTTGATTGCGTGTAAAAATTTTTGCGCGGGATACCCAAAGCTTATGAACAGACTGTTAGTGTTAGAGCGGTTTGGGACGATGCACTTGCGCATTTACTTCAGTTGGCTAAGTCAGCCAGAAAAATCGAATGATGGGTACGGCAGCAAAACTGTAGCTGGCGCCAACTTTTATTAAAAGATGTCTCCTAGGTGTGCATCTAAAATCAGCTTCAAAGTCTTAATGAGGATTGTTTTGGAATAAAATGCCCTGTGCATCAGCATGCGACACAAAGGTTGATTTACGCATCGTTTTTTACTATGTCTTTTCTACGGTTTACGATGGGCCATTGCGATACAAATTATTTTCGATATACGGCTCCCTGAAACGTACACATGGTTGTTGATCTATAGCAATAGACGCAATTGAATGTTATGCACCTCATAAACTCATTCATGTCCGGCAGTGCAAAATGCATTGCTTTATAAAACAGCCAGTCGTCAAAATAACCGCATTTGAACATCCGTGACGACGAAAGAGTAAATGATTTCCTCTTAGAACTACGCATGCTAGCAAGCAGTAGTTGCTTTCACTTTTTTTTTTCGAGCAAAAAAGCGCCCAGGATTGCGAGTATGTGTGTAAAAACGGTACACAGTTGAGCTTGCTAGCGCAAGCGCGTGCTGAACAAGAAATCGGACCGACGCTCCATAGCCCGCCGTATCTGAGCTTGCCCCAACATGGCGCCGTCGAAGGCGGTGTCTCCACCCTGTACGGCGGCGCGTTACATCGAGGCACCCTACGCTCACCGGGTCATGTTCATGTAAACTCGGTAGGGTCGAGTTAACCCAACTCTCCTGACTCGACCTTCGCAGTCGGGTCCTCGTAACATATGGCATATATGACTTCGCAGCTGATACTCATACACAGGAAGCATTATCAGCCTTCAGCTCCGGCACCACAGGCGAGGTCCAGCAGCATAAAGGAAAAAGATGACTCGTGGAGGATCCCTAGTTAGAACATATGCGCGGCTGTATAGTTGTGTACACGCCATTAATGTTACAACTGAGCGTATATATACACCTACCCAGAGCTCAAGCCCCGTCCACGCAATCGGAGGTTGCGTAGTTGTAACGACCTAGAAGAGAAAAAAAGAATAAAGGAAAGGGAGGGCGGATAAGTATGGATAAACGGGGAGGCGTGGTCGCGAAATCGGCTGCGGGGCCATGCCTCTGAGGCGCGGATTGCAGTGCGTTGCCCGCTCACACGTTCTGAGCCTCCACTTAGCGAGTAACAGGGGCTACAGCCGTTATGAACAATACGTTATCCAATAACGATCGCCTAGCACAAGCGGGTGAGAGGCAATAACGCCACGATTGGCCCCGAAAAGAGAAAGGGAGGACTCCGTTTGGACCCGAACTTTCCACCTCTTTACTTCACCGCCATCAAGAAAATCGCGGACAGGATAAACACGCCTCCCTGTCGTCCGCCGCCGGCCGCAACTGCGGATCACGACGAAGGCGTCCCAAATTGTTTTCTTTTCCGCCAAGCAAACCCCCTCTTGTCCCCCCCCCCCCCCCCCCTTCTCTCAGGCGCCCTCAGCCAAAACTGCTGACCGGCCGGCAAAACGCTTTGGATTAAGTGGTCAGAGCCCGCACGGCTCTTGGAGCGACACTATTAGCCCCGCAGTAGACACTCACTCTCTTGCCCAGCCAAGCGTACGGGGACATTAAGAGGAAGAAAAGAGGGTATAGGAAAGAAAGAAACTGACCGTTTCCGCGTTCAGCCCCCCCTCTCCCCCCCCCCCCCCCTACCTGCACCTGTAGCCTCCTCTGCGTCCTACCATTGGATCGTTCTGCGTTTCTATTTCATTCTTTTTTTTTTTTTAGCTGATTCGCCGTCGTTGTATCTATATAGTGGCTCCGTGTCTATCCCGTACACAACTCTTTCATTACAATTTTTGCTCTTTTTTGCTCACTTTGAAACGAGTTTCACGCGGGTTTGCTTTTCGTTTTCTTCATTTTCTTTGTCTTCACCGCCCGTCACCTTCTTCCTCGACAAAGTCGTGATGGAGCCGTTGAGCGGCGGAATGTTTTGAGGGAGCGGCATGTTTTTTTCTAGGACGGACTTGAAGCACTCTACCCCCTCCCCATGTCTCTCCTTCTTCCCCTCAACTGTTACGTGAGCAAAGCACTTTTTCGTGCAGAACGCGTTTTTTTTTTTTTTTCTTTTAAGGTGAAGTGTGCTTCGCGTTTTTAGGGGAGTGCCGTATAGCACCGCTTTGACGGAGCGGAATGGCGTTCTCGTCAAAGTACCACCGCTTGTCTCTTCCTGATAAAATGTACATGTATACATCTGACATGCAAACATTTATTTCTGTTTTTCTACGCTGCTCGTTTTGCTGAGAATCGCAAACGATGCACGTAGCCTGAAAACCGATGAGAACCCCGAAGTCTTCTGAACCACGAGGCAGAACATTCAGGTAAGTCATCCTGAAAACGCATGCAGATCCCGTGGAAGAGCTTTCGGGAGAAGCAACTCTCCTTTTCCTTGCGCGGGCGGGACATATGATTGGCAGTGTACACAAAATGAAATTTCTCACACTGCTGTCGTCACCAAATTGTCACTGTTGGTGTACAAACAGCCCCCCCCGATGTAACATTCCATTGATCTACACTATGAGAAAAAAAAAAAAAAGAAAAGAAAAATAACCCTGCCGTGTAGTTTCCGTTATATTTGCTCTAGTTCCAGTAAGTGACACATTTATTGTTCTGCTAATTGAAGCACGCATATATGCTGCTGGCGGGCAGTTTGGTTCAATAATAATAATAATAATTGGTTCACAGGAAGGGAAAGGCGCAGTATCTGTCACACTTGCTCTGTGGACACCTGAACCGTTGCCCCGCCGGGGTGGTGCAGTGGTAAGACGCCCGACTACTGTGCCGGAGTTCCCGGGTTCGAACCCGACCGCGGCGGCTGCGTTTCGATGGAGGCGAAGCGAAGAGGCGTCGTGTGCTGTGCGATGTCAGCGCACGTTAAAGATCCCCAGGTGGTCGAAATTACTCCGTAGCCCTCCACTACGGCTCCTCTTTCTCTCTTTCCACTTCATTCCCACCCTCCTCCCTTCCCCTACGGCGCGGTTCGGGTGTCCACAGAGCAAGTGTGACAGTTACTGCGCCTTTCCCTTCCTGTGAACCAATTTAACTTTAACCTGAACCGCGCCGTAAGGGAAGGGATGAAGGTGGGAGTGAAAGGGGAAAGAGAGAAAGGGGAGCCGTAGTGGAGGGCTACGGAATAATTTAGACCACCTGGGGATCTTTAACGTGCGCTGACATCGTACAGCACACGGACACATCAGTTTCACAGTGTGGGATGTTGGTGGCCAAGACAAGATTCGTCCACTTTGGCTCCACTACTTCCAGAACACACAAGGTATGTGAATGGCATGATTCACGAGGACATCTGTGGTGTGCCAGCTGGCTTTTTCTTTTTCCTGGACTCGTGTTAAAGCTTAGTTGTGATTTCACATGGTAGCTAGCAACAACATTTCATCAGTAATGTATTCCTAACGTATCTTCATACACAAATTGCGAGAAAGGACACATAAAAGGCACTTCCAGCCTGCGTCACTTGTGCACGGGTGATAAGCTTTATAAGCTTATGTTGGGTCCTCTAATCCGGAGAGGAAAGGCAGTGGGACAATACTTTAGAACATTTATCAGCTACAATAAAGTCATGTTAAATAAACGGTATTTATTTTGAAAATTCGAACTAAGAGCATGAGCTCGGCCGACGCCAGCAAGTCTGTGGTGTCAAATGGTCATTTATTCAGACGTGAGCAGATCACACCAATTAAATGGGAAGGTGGGCACATCGAAAGATTCACGCAGCATTCAATAATGCAAACATTTTGTCTTATTTCTTGAAAGCTGAGTTAACAAGACTTCGTGGTCAACAACAGAATGACCCAGTAGTTGCATGGGGCTAAAACCATGGTGTGCAATGTTTATCCAAGGCATATCATAAAATAAATTGCTTCTGTGTTAATGGACAATACACATCTGCGCATTCATGGCCTGTGCGGCTCTGCGAATCGAACAAGTCTGCGTGTTCGTTGTTTCTGCTGTCTGGCAATGTTGTGGCTGTGTGATGCCATGCTTCTGGTGTTGCACATGAAATCGGCTTGGTGTGTGTTTCATGCAGTGTTGTGTGCAACTTAGACCAATAAGCTATACCATGCCGTCACGGGCAACCGCTTTCCACCTACGAGTGGCGTGTGGAACGTGGTTTCTTTAGTGAGTCTGTGCTGGCAAATAGTTCTAAATTTTTTGCGAGTTCCAGCAATAATACATACCTTGACTAAATTCGATCGATAGTCATTTGCTCACCATCGTATAACAGGCGAAGCGACGGATTCTGATGGTGAATTTCAGCACTATTGAGTTGTAAGCACAATGAGGATTCAGCATGCCGGAAGTTGAGCCTCTGAGCATCACCGTGCTACTTTTGATATAATCTGAGCCCTGTGTTGTTGCTCTTTGTAGTCTGTTAGTTGCTTTTAGTGTACATACTAGTATCTTCATCTTGCAATACTAGCCGTATCTGCCATCCCCACTCTCGCCACACGTAGGGGTGGAATATGATGCCTTAAGATTTCATGCCATCGGCAATGAAATTGAAATGGCACGTGAGGTGACCGTAGCCTGAACGTTGCCATGACGCTAATGTGATGTCAAGAAAAGAGCCAATAAGATCATAAAAGACCCGCTGAAATTTCTTGCTTTGCCTTTTCTTTGCAAAAGATCATAAAAATTAGTTTATTTTTGAATAAGTTCACTTTGCAAACGGCTGTTCACTTGAATATATTGAAAAAAAACTATGAAGAGCTCATACTTGCAAAAGGACTATAGCCTCTTTTACAGCCGACGGTATGTTCCGGATTCAATCAGTTTTGCAGGCTAAAACAGCCATGTCTGGTTATGATCAGCTGGCGGCTTCATAGAGTGCAGTTTGTTGCGATCGACGTTGCTAGAGGCTCTCTTGTCTGCGAAGCCCAGCAGTTTCACATCAATAACGAAGATCCTGAGGGTAGGTCTTGCGAAGGAGTACATGTAAAGATGGCACAGTAGCCTTTGCCACACAGTCAGCCTTCTTTGTACCCTTTGATGCGGCTGTAGCAATGAAAATGCCGTCCACGTACCACACGATGCCAAGGATGCTGCCATGCCAGAGGTAGCCTTCCTTCAAAGCTTTTTTTTTACCTTCTTGGGCGTCTTTGTAAGTGAGCCTACACTGCAAGCCAACATGGGCGATTACTTGCGCGGTGCGTCTAAAACCACAGCTAGGTACTCGCAGAATTTTGCATTTGTCCAAGGGATTAAGAAACATTGTAAAACTGGTAATATTGAGGAATTTGGTACGCAAGTATTTGCCAAAACTAGGTTTAACTTTTGATTCTCACTAAGGCAGTTCGGTGATATTTAATACTGTTCGCAAATGACTGCTCCCATCGCCTAGTGTTCCTGTCATACCATAGTAGAACATGGCTAGCAGCTTTGCTTGTTCTAGTATTGACGATTGCCAAATGTGCCGTGCCGTCTACTTCTTACCCCTCCACGAGGTGTCTGAGAAAGTGATGACTAACGGGCAGTGTAAACAGCTAAATGTTCTGTAAAGCAAGCAGGTTTTACGACAGAATTGGCTGTGTAGTTAAACAATCTAGTAGCATCCAGTAAACTGCCAACTCTGCCTGTATTGCATACAGATGCGGCCGCATACTAGCAGTGACAAAAAGAAAAGCTTGAGGAAGCAATGTTTTGCAGCAGTGTGATAGAAATGGACCAATAGAGGTTACTGTCCGGCTCTTCAGATGGCGTTTGGTTAGTCTGCCAGCATCTGCAGCACTCATTGTCTCTTGCAGGCTTGATATTTGTAGTGGACAGCAACGACAGGGAGCGTATTGGTGAAGCCAGGGAGGAGCTGATGAGGATGCTCGCGGAGGATGAGCTCAGGGATGCAGTTTGGTTCAAGAAATTCGGAATAAGGAAGACGAGTGTTTTAATTCAGTTTTGTTCCGAGTCGCATCTTAAGATGATTTTGCGTCTGAGGTTATTGAATACAAATACTCAAAATAATGAGAATACTTTCGAAGTATTACTACGCAAGAAAATGCAAATGTTAGAAAAGTGAACGCGTATTTATTTTATTTTTTATTTTCTACACGATTACATGCATTAAACGTGTGCGACAGAGCGCGCGTTATTTTTTCTACGTATACTTTGCTCTTTTCATATGTCCCATGCAATTTGCATGTATTTCAGGCCCCTCCTTGCGAAAGCGTGGCTGCCGTGCTTCTTGCGCTTTCTGGGCGTTTCAGCCGCTGTCAGTAACATACTGAGAATTAGCGACGCATAAAGGTAAATTCATTCGCAGTTGTCGGATGAAATGATCGCTAAAAAAAAATAAACTTGGAACACTTTTCTCTACGGCTGTGACACACAGATCCTTATTTGTTGCTGCTTGGAACATTTCGAAAATGCATGAAATATGTCCCTACTCCATTTCCCACACTGCAGTAATCTTCCAACCTTGAGTAAAACAGTACCTTCGTACTTCGCCCTTCCTTTCCTTCGCTGGCCTGGAAGATGCTTGGGTCAGATTCAGGTTTAAAAGGCTTCAGACACAAGCGACGTCCAAAAGCAAAAACATTCTTAGCGCGTCCCGAACGCAATCGTATAGCTGGCGTCCGCCAGCGAACGGACTTGGACAACATCGCGTAGGCAGGGAAACAGGTGACGTCACAGCGTCCGAGGAGCTTTAGTTTCTGGAGTCACCACCAGGGGCACCAGCTCAAAAAAATATGACCAAAAAATGTGCTTATAGCGCTGATTTTGTGCAAGGGACAATGCGATTTTAGTCAACTTCAGAAAACCAGCTTTCTCTGCAGCGCAAATGTATAGGTCACCTAAAGTTTCATGCAGTATCTTAGCGACAACGTTAATGGCGCCCAGCTGCGGCTCCCATTGAAGACCCTTGTTCACGTACAGGGTTGCCCACTCTTAGGGAGAACACGCGAGCACGGGGCCGCTCTCTTCAAAACTCCATTGCTCCCGACCCGGCCAAGTAAGGAAATAAATTGGCAGGCATTGCGAATGACCAACTACTGCTGCCTGGGCCACTTGGCTTCGATGCATGCTTTGGCGTGCCGGACACAGCTGGGCTTTGATGAGAGCGCCGACCTGCAGAGTGTTCCACCTTTGAGTGGCGACCCTGTACCTGCACTCTATTACTCGCCTAGTCCTTTGTGCCTCTGCTGTCTCACGCATGCTCATTTGCATGCAGTCTAAAGCTGTGCATTAGATGAGAGGCTATATTGGCATCGCTATAAATCCCGCTTGGGGTATAGTGTGTCTCACTCGGGATTCAAGGATCCGGGTTTGATTACCATCTCACGCAACTTACCCGAGCAGACAAACGTCAATCAACTGGACGACCACTCAATGTCTGACCATCTTACTTGTCAACTACCACTCGCCTTAGTGGTGGTTTATTTGTTGATGTTTTTTTTTTTGCTCACAATGTCAACACCGCGTCGCCAGAATTTCAGCTTAATGTGGCCTTAACACTAATTTAAACGAATGAAACAATGCAAAAAATCGGGGTTGAAACACTTGAATGAAACTCAGCCAATAACGTTTTTTAATAACTTTCTCTGCTTGCGGCGACGTCAGTCCTGTCCACCCCTCCACATTCTTCGTATTCCTTTCTCTTCACTAGCTGGCTATCGACTTTGAATGACGCGCTACGGTGAATATTAATTCACGCCTGTTTTTATACCGCTGGAGGAAAAAAGGTTCACCGCCACATCAGTGAATATACGGTACTCTCTTCACAAAGCAGAGACGAATGCGACGAGTGACCACGGAACGTTAATCTCTGTGCGCATGTGTCAAGAAAGACGGTCACTCGGCGTATGTATCTCATTCGCTCATAATATTCTTCCTCGGAGCTGCGTCGGTTCAATGAATCGCGTCACACCTTCATCTTGTTCCTTTTTCGTTCCTCTCTTGATTGCGTTCCCCTACGTCTGGCCAGCGCATTCATGGAACGCTCGGGCGTGGAACAAACATGAAGCGCTTTGACCGACGTGATTCCCCTCACTTGCTTCCTTAGCCACACCTCGCAGCCGCACCACCGCTCTATAGAATACGCTATCAAACGCGAGATGTGGAGATCGCTTAGCCGTCGCAAACGATAACTGTGTGAGCATAAGTAGCAGCTAGCCAAGGCGTCGGGCTATACGTGCCACCGTTTCTGTTCGTCCCGGGTTTCCCAGTGCCCAGAGGCTTCCCGCCCATGGGCTCATACGAGAAACCGCGTCAAACACCGATCCAATATGCAACACCCCGCCATCCACCGGCGTAAACATGGGCGTCCCCAGATGATGCACCAATGACGAGTAGCTCTTTTTCGGCGCAGGGAGGGGACTCGGCCAAGGATTCGGATGGCTTCGACGACTAAGGCTTCCTCAATTAGACGCGGCTGAATAGCAGAGAAGCTCCATTGTCCCCTTTATGCGGAGACTGCCAGATTCGCGCACGTGAAAGAAACTCCAACAAAATATCTCTATGGAAATAAAAGCGAAAAATGCTTCATCGCTAGCGACTTTAATAATAAACTCTGGGTTCTTGACTTTTCCCTTTTGTCTTTTTCTGTTTTCGTGTTACATGCGAAGAACCATCACGCAAGGTCCAAAACACAAGTGCCGTAGGGGTGTGAGGCCCCGTCTTAATGATGATCCTCGCAACTCGTGCGTGTTCCCTTTACTCTGGGGCCCGGAGATGGAGGCAATTAAGATGCACGTGGACACTGCAACCGTAGTTTTTCTTCCAAACTCCTCTTCCCCTGACAAATGCACTGACCTTCCTGATCACATAATCAAATCTGGCACTTCCTGAAAGGCTCGCTCTATCAGTTTCTTGCGGCTAAGCGGTCCAAGTAGCCGAGACAAAATTTTCCAAAAAGAAAAAAAAAAACACTGGAAATATTATTTCACAAATTTTCATGCCACATTCCTGGTTGCTAGATTCTCGTTCCCTTTGGATAACAGGGCAGATCATCTTCATCTTGAGCGATATGAAGATGAAGGTGACGAAGATCTGCCCTGATATTCAAAGGAAACAAGAATCTAGCAACGAGGAATGTGTGTTAAACATAGACACCCATTTGTCAGCTACAAGAGTAGTGTTGTGTACAGGTTTCCACTCACTTGTGGAGCCTGCTATATAGGATAGGCAGGGCGGTGTATCAACAAGAGGCTACAGAAACACCGAAACAACTTGGGAAGTGGCAACGACAAAACTTTTCTTGCCTCCCATTGTCATTCTTGTGAGGCAATGAAGAAGGAGAAGAAGTGTGCTTTCCTATTTGACCAAGTGAGAATTTTATATCGGCATATAGAAAAGTTGACGCGAGAAGTGGTAGAAGCGTATTTTATTTCAAGGGACATCAAATGCGTAAGCAAGACTTCTCTTGCTCTTTCAAACAAAGATGTTTTTTTTTTGCGCGAATTTTTGTTTAGCAGATGAACCCAGGGATGTTTCACGCGAAAGCGTTTTTTTTTTTTTCGTAACATTTGCTTTTGTCTGGGCCTTGGATTAAAGGCTGACGCTGAGTTTTGAGTAAGCGCTCGTCCTGTAGTTTCCTTTTATCTTGTCTTATGTCTTCCTGTTTCCGCTATTTTTATTCACAATGGATGTTTACCAACTCGCCCAACAAAGTATCATGGATCACGCTCTAAAGCATGGTGCGCCACCTAGGAGCGAATGAGTTATCAGAGTTTTATTTTCTGGGAGTAAATTCTGTCTATTTTTCTCCTTGAGATAGATTTTTTTTTTTTATTGATACTGTTAACCCTCGTTTGAGGGTCGACACAGGGAGGGTACAGTACAATGCATAACAGATTAATAACGTTAAGTTGAACGTACTCGACCCTAAACATCAATGGATCGTTTGAATTTGTGTACATCCGTTCGCTCAACAACATCAGCTGGCAAAGCATTCCAAACTTCTATGACATCAGGAAAAAGAGAGTTGCGAAAAACATCAACACATGTGTCAATAAGGCTTGATTGCTCTAGTCTTACTTTTTTTCGCGCTCCGTTTTCCCGGGGACTGAATATATCATTCTTTTCTTATTTTTAAATGTCCTTGGAGCATCCGAAATAAAAGGGCTCTTGATGAGCAATAGTTGAAACGGAGGAGTGGTTCATTCTCGACAAAAGTGGATTTGGTGCTTAACAGGCTCAACAGTCCGTCTTGAAAAATAAAGCTCGACTGAATGTGGCATTTGACTCTTCGGTCAATTCGGGCGGAGTGAAGAGGTGTTATTGAGGGTAAACAGCTGCCAGAGGTGTGTGAACCAAGGTTTACATTAGGCGTTTACCCTCTTGCGATTCCAGCGCAGAAGTTGCTCTATCCGCAGCCATGCTCATAGGAGCAGGCAGACACATAAGGGACGGACTGCGGCACTCAACGCACGAAGCTCTCCCCATTTCGATTCGGCTATATATTACATGTCGTGCACATAACACAAGCCGGGACACGAGCCGGTACAAACTAATGCCGAATCACACAGCCGAAATGTCACGGCATCACGAGGCACTTAACTGTGAATCAATTTTCGTGTGCAATGTTTATACACAGCCTCGGCTCCCCGCCTGCTGATTCTCCACGAGGTGAACTGACACCTCACCATCCCATGCCGTTACATTTGCCGCCAAAATAATATTTTGGCTGGAGGCACCATCCTAAGCAATTTTTGGCCAGGAACCGCACCACACCGCCAACCTATGGAGGAAATTCGAGTCGTGTTTTCGACACTGACAACTATGTATGGCTAGTATGTTCCAAATTGGATAGACGGAAAGACAGCAGCTCACAGAGTCTATATCATATATCTCGGTTATTCAGAACGCAAGGATCTGCGAGCGCTGAAGTAGAACGATGTTTTAAAGTTTACAGACAGTGGGTTTTACTCTAAACTGTTACGCGCCGACTCTCAGATACCGACTGCCCGCGAAACCGGGCAGTGTACTTTCACGGTCACGACTTTATCGCCGCAACCGCGAGGCGTCCAGAAATGCTTCAGAGTGATGTATGGAGTGAGCGCTGGCGCACGCGTAAATCTATCTCACAGGGCCACGCACTATACGCTGCTCCGATCATGCAAACTACGCGCGATGTAAACATCTCGACTGTCACGTTCCTCGATCGTTTCGACCTCGCGCACAAAAGACAGCACGGAGGAAAGGAGAAACAAGGAGGGAAAGAAAAGGTAGGAAATAAAGGAGATTCCAATCCGTAGGGACCACGCGCTTTCAGGTATACGCGCGCGCGGTGCAGAATTATTTACGCTGGCCGGTTTGCTAAACGGCGGACAAAACCGTTTCGCGGCGCGGAACAGCCCACGTTATACGGCGCGCACGCATGGGACACGCAGCACGCGCGGTTTTTTTGCGGGCACGGACTCGCTTCGCCCGCCTGCATACGAGCGCCATGTCACCTTAAAAATATCGCCTCCTCGTGTCTCGTAGCAGGTATCGGCTTCGTTTCTCTTCTGTTGCTTTTTGCCGCATCCCGCCCCCCCCCCCCCCCCCCTTTTTTTTTTTTCACCTTGATAACACTCACCCCAGCCCTGTTCTCTTTTCTCTTTTTTTGTTTTTTCTGCTACAATATAACAGAGAGAAAAGCAGTCTCTGGTTTTCACCCGGCGTTGGTCTCACTCTTTGCGGCATCGTTACGGCGAGAAAAAAAATGGCGGCCGATTTAGCGTGGATCTGTCAGGAAAGTCTTAGTTCTATAGCTTACTAAAACGTCCAAAGGCAAAAGACCGGCAATGCGCGGTCGCCTTCTTTTACTATCCATGATTTAACTCTCACTTTAGCGTTGTCTAGTGTGCTCATACACCACCGCCCCGAAGCTACTGCGGTCCAGTTGAGTCTCAGTGTTGGCCAAGGGGTTGACCTTCTTTCAGAGGCACGCACGCACAAGCACTACGCCGTGTTAACGCGTATGTGCATCCTCCCCTAGGCCTTGTCTTTGTAGTGTGTCAGATATCTGCAGACGGATTACCTACAAGCCCAAATCGCCATGTAGTAACCCCTTGCTCACACCATGCAGGACTACCTTTGTCATTACAACGCAATCATCCCCCTCTCCCCCTTCCACCCACTGGACCTTCCCTCGCCCCTTTCACTAATGTATCCAATGCTATGCGCTGTTTTCAGACCTCATATTGACGCGTTTGCAGTTAACGACAATACTTAATTAAGACTGTCTCATAGCCATGCCTCAGTACACGAGTGTCTCGTGCCCGTTCGCGTTTGTGGCGCTTCTACCGGTGTGGCTAAAAGGAGGCTGCTGAAATACGCTTACAGACCGTCTCACAGATGACCTGAATGAGAAGCAGCTCTATAGCTCGAAGAATGCAGAGAAGTTTCATTTTGTTCGTTTCAGAATCTGTTGTACGCAGTCTGTCATTAAATTCTCACCCCAACGGAACCGAACGCCACGTCGGCGATGGTTATTAAAAGAAAAGGAAATTTCCTCGTAGTTCAAGCTTAGCTGATCTGACGCTAATTCATTCTTCTGCCCTGCTGAAACAAAAACGGATCGGCATCAGGGAGTCAGCGCAAATATGACGGGTTTACTCGCCCTTGCGGTATGCCGCCTGTTTGTAAGGTTGCGACAAAATTTCGCAAACACCCCGCGAAGGTAAAATTTATTGTGTTCTGCAAGAGCTCTGCTATTATACATGCCATATTACTGGGCGTGCAACTCAAATTGGTAAAGTCAAAGCTGCAGTATATTTGCATATAAATGTGCCAAGCACTTACCCGAAATGTTCGCCCCACTTGTGGACGCTGTGCGTGCCCCTGCCACCGCGAGATGTACAGAACAGTTTTTTCGTGCGGCTGAAATTCACTTTCAACGATTGTATGAGCAGCCAGTGGGAGAACGTTTGACGCGCATAAGCGTGCTACATTTATACGTGCCCTCCTCGTTTCGCAGTCCAGAGCCATCGTTTAGCTGCGGCGCCTACAGATGGCTCTACAGGAAGCAAAATGGCAGCGTTCAATTTGCTCTCCGAGTTCTGGCCCTATACCCGTGGCCGCCACGTTTGGCAGTCCAGGATCGTCATTTCGCTGCGGCGCTTATAGATGGCGCTACAGCACTCACAACGAGGTGGCGTTCAAACACTCTGAGTCCTTGTCTAAACGCACTGGTGTCGCCAACGGGGCGCAAAGTGTGACCACCCTTATTATGGCTACCTAAACCATAATATAGAGCTGCAGACGGTACTGAAAGTTTCATCTGATGGTCGCACGAACGGGATGTTAAGTTGCTGTTTTCTCAACCCGCCATGATGAAAAAATACAGAGCAAAGAAGGACAATGTCAAAATGAAGACTTCATGTGTCTTCATTTTGTCCTTGCCCTAGTTTGCGCTGTATTTTTCCGTCATGAATAACCTACACGCCCAGACTGCTACGGTATTGAACTTCATTTCTCAACCCGAGCTCCTTTCTCCTCACAAGCCACCGATAATAATCCAGCTTTTGTAGTTTTATTTTTAATGCTTATAATGCATAGAAAAACGTCGCTCCTGCTGACTGAATAACTGGGTAATCGCCATCGCTGTCTGCAGAAAGGCTTGTCAGACGCTATTTCCGTGTATACTTTGTGCAAAGAGTCACAGATACAGCCACAACGCGAACGGCGCGGCGTCTGGCGAGAAGACGCCATGGAGTGACTTGCTTATATATCCAGAGCAGCAAAGAAGCGGTGGCCTTGTGGTAGAGCATCCGCTTCGCATTCGGGAGGTGCCGGGCTCGATCCTTGGTGCCGCCAGGTACCCACCGGTTTTTCAATGGGTACAAGCTTTCCCCCGGCCTGATGCTCGGCTCTTCTGGGGTGTAACTATCATCAAGGAGCAAGAGGCAAGTCCGGACATAAATGTACAAACAGCCCATCGTTACTTGTATAGATTATTGATTACTGCTATATGAACATGCTGCAACTTAGACTCAAGCCATAAGCTTCCCGCTCGAATTGTGCATGTTTAGCTTAGCTCGAAGAGTCACCAACCTCATCGACAGTTTTAACGAGGGGCGAATTTAAGGAGGAGGTGGTGGAGACAATTGACATCTCCTCCCCCAGGGAGATATTTCGCGTACTTAAAATCACAGTAACCCTTTTTGCGACGAAAACGTCCCAAGAAATGCATATTTCAAATGTATCCCCTCCTCTCTCTCTCTCTCTCTCTCTCTCTCTCTCTTTGCCAACCGCTCCTAAAATGCGCCGTTCACCACAAATTGGTCGATATTTTAAATGCGCCATTCGCATGGAAATTCATTCGACGTTTTCTGTGCGGGTAAGCGATCAAAATTATATGCCACATTGCTTCGAGACCGCTATACGGTGTACGTTTTGGGCTCAGGTGCTGTAAAGCACCATCTTCAGTCCGCGCTGTTCCTTTCCAAGCACAAGAGAGTTCGAGACGCAGCCTCTGACCAGGTACTATTTTCCTAGACTAAACGATGCACGTGAGAGACGATTTTACCCGATTCGCCATTGCCGAGTTCTGCTTGGTACGAAAGACAAAATGACTGAAACAAAATGTTTTTTTTTTTTTTAATTTAGAGGGTCTCTTAGATGTCTCTTAAGAGGTTAACGGCAAGTTTCCTCTCCTAAATTTGCCTCTCATTGTTTGCCTCAGTTGCGGTCATTTAAAGTAGTCGTTTGACATATTGGTCGTTTCGTAGTCAATAGCAGTCATGATGAGAGATGACTATTCATTGTAGTTATTACCACTCATAGCTAAGCATTCTTATTCATTTCTAATCAGATGCGGCCATTACAACTCGTCCTTTGACGTATTGGCCGTTTCGTAGTCAGCAGCCATGATGAGCCTTGCTTAGTGATTTTACTGATTTCCAATCAGTTGCGGTCATTTTCAGTCGTCGTTTGACACATTGATCGTTTCGTAGTCACTAGCAGTCATGATTAGTCATGCCTAGTCATTATAGTCATTACCACTCATTTCTATATAGTTTACTAATCTGCGATCAGTTTCGGTCATTACAAGTCGTAGCTTGACATATTGATCATTACAAGTCATTTTAGTCATTATTGACCATTATTAGTCATAAGCCTAAGTCATTAAATCCATCGATGTCTATTTATAACATGTATATATTACCTACCGCTATCAATCGTTTTCATGCTTAATCTCCACCCTGACACGTCGTCCGCTATTTTCGAGTGGCACACCAGCGTCCAGGTGCCACGCACAGATCACGCGCACAGCTCCCGCGCGCAGATTTTCGCTCTATGAGCCTATAAAGACTTCCGCCTTAAAAGACTGGCTTCTACACTGAAACCACGTAGGCGCGTACTAACACTGCTAGCATTTGTAGCAGTCAGCCGCACTAAAATGGCGGTCGTACAACACTCCGTTTACCACTTACATGTGGAGTCTATAACGCGACCGGCAAACCGCTGCTAACAGTCTCTACACGCAGCGGCGCTCGGAGTCAGCGCAGCGCACTTCGCGGCACTCGATGTTTCCGATATTTGTTTTTGCAAACAATCTTGGCAAGTGTTGTCGTAAAAGTGGCGTTAGACAAGACGGACAATATAACGCGTCTTTTTTCCTTTCTTCCTATAGCTCGCGTCAGCAGGCAGGGGCGAGCTTTTTTAAGAAAACGAGTTGTTAAACGTGCATACAGAGACCATGCATCTTGCGGAAGAAGTTGTGCAGATGGTCCGACGGAGCGAACTGCGGAGAAATTTTACTGCTCTCGCTCTTCATGCTGCTTTTCAGACTGCTTGTTCGTGTTTGTTGTATTTGTTTTTGTTTTTTTCATATCCGCTGAATAAAACTCCGTGCCAGGAAAATGTGAGTCGATTTCGTCGATGCTGTTTTCAGAAAACAAAACAATTTGCAAATATCTGCGCAGTATGAAACGTACGCAGCAGACAAACCCTGAAATCCGATATGTCATCCCTCGTTGCATCTTTTATTTCTTTTTTGCTTTTTGTGTGTGTGTGTGTGGGGGGGGGGGGGGGGGGGGGTATCAATTTTAATTCTGCAGTCGTGCCATTGTGCTCCCGCGGCTCACAGTTTTGGGCGTAGAACTCCAGCGCCATTTATTTGTTGCATATGTGCCAATTCGTTCAAATAAGAAAATCGCTATTCTAGAAAAATTAATTTTCGTAACGTGAACTCCAGCGCCATTTATTTGTTGCATATGTGCCAATTCGTTCAAATAAGAAAATCGCTATTCTAGAAAAATTAATTTTTGTAACGTGATTGACCAGCGGGTAACTAATTTTCCTCAAACCTATACCTTTACCTTGTGCACTGTTCATGGCTTGTAAGTACTGTATTTGCCAAAAGTAACCAGGCTGCGCCTTCCTCTTCTCAGTCGGGTAGCAGAGAATTCGTACTACTTCTGAAGCTGTAAATCTGTGCAAGGGAAATGCGAGCTCGACCCTGTCCTCAGTTTTCAACAAGTTGTGATCCTTTGGGAATCCATGTTGGCTTAGAATACAAGCGAGAAGCAAAACATGCAGTCTGGTTACTTTTGGAAAAGACGGTACATATTTTACGTCTCACCTAGCAGCATTTTACCATCTTGCCGACATTTCTACAGTGACCGTGTACTGTTTGCGAAAGTCAATGTGATGCCCATTGCACTTTTATGCCATCATACTTGTAGTTTACGGCCATCCCCTTCACTTGGAGCCTGCATTAAGCTCGTGTGCTTCTTTATAGCCGACATCAGTAGTAAGGCCGTGCAATAGGCGATCGCACCAAGTTAAGAACTTTATTTCCATCTTGATTTTTTATTTACTTTTGTTCTCCATCCTTCCCCTGGTGGTTATACTGCTCCTGAGTAACCTCTATGCTTATCGTTCTTCTCCTATAAGCAGGGCCCCGCCGGGGTGGTGCAGTAAGACGCCCGACTGCTGTGCCGGAGTACCCGGGTTCGAACCCGACCTCGGCGGCTGCGTTTCGATGGAGGCGAAACGAAGAGGCATCCGTGTGCTGTGCGATGTCAGCGCACGTTAAAGATCCCCAGATGGTCGACATTACTCCGTAGCCCTCCACTACGGCTCCTCTTTCTCTCTTTCCACTTTCACTCCCACCTTCCTCCCTTCTCTTACGGCGCGGTTGAGGTGTCTGCAGAAAACAAGTGAGGCAGTTACCGCGCCTTCCCTTCCTATAAATCAATAAGTTTTTTTTTTTAAATCAATCTCCTATAATCAGGGAGGCTCAGAGCAATCTTTCAAGGCTGAGTAGATTTAAGATAGTGCAATTATTTTTCATTACCGCCTATTTGAATCCAGCAATTTGGCTGCTAATTTGATAATGCTAATGAGTCCTTATTCCCTTCAATCCACCTCTCACCGTTGTTTATGCCCTCTGTATGCGGCACGTTTATTGGACACCTTTAGTTGGACATAGTAAGTGTGAGCATACGTATCGCTAACTGCGCAAGCGTGCGCTGCAAAAAGCAAGAACAGACCTCGGCGGCTTCGTTTCGAAGGAGGCGAAACGAAGAGGCGTCCGAGTGCTGTGCGATGTCAGCGCACGTTAAAGATCCCCAGGTGGTCGAAATACTCCGCCCTCCACTACGGCTCCTCTTTCTCTCTTTCCACTTTCACTCCCACCTTCCTCCCTACCCTTATGGCGTGGTTCAGGTGTCCACAGAAATAAGTGTGACAGATACTGCGCCTTGCCTTTCTGTGAACCAACTACTACTACTATTATTATTATTATTATTATTATTATTATTATTATTATTATTATTATTATTATTATTATTATTATTATTATTATTATTTTGGTTCGCCATGCCGCAGGTCCGTCAAGTGAAGCGTGCACACCGGCGCCATCTATTGACAAGATGTCAAAACAGAAGAGCGCTGGGCTGAAAAAAAAAAGATATCTGTAATTACCTATGAGAAGAATAGCCGCATTGCCAGCCTTTTTATTTCAAGAAAAAAAAAAACGCAAGAGCTCAAGAAAATGGAAACGCCGAAAAAAAAGGATGAAAATGCATGTCTTTGCTATGGAGATGACATGCACAGCTCACAACTACGCTTCCCAGCTTTAAAATCGCCAGTTTATCTGGAAAACAAGGAATACTTGTAGTGTAGACTTTGTCGTGTCGGCGAGTTTGCGGAATAAAACTGAACGCCACCATTCACAGTTCATAGCTATCGCTTCTGTGAAAGCAGCAACGAATTGTATCCACTACGGGTGACCAGTGCGCCGTCGTGTTGCCACGCATGCATCCCGCAACTTGCGCCGCAAAGGGCGTACGCCGAGATTTGTAGCGTGCGGGCGCCCTTATGACGGGGCGAAATACGTACGCATTTGCGCATACGCATTCGATACCAGCATCTTCGAGGAGTACGTAACGTCACGCGCACGTCCAACTAAATGCTTCTATTGAACCGGTATGTTCCATAAGGTCATAAGCAGTAATGTATATTGGGAAGCGCCTATCATTCACACTAATTAAGATGGCCACGTAACGTCATGCGTACGTCCAACTAAATGTTTCTATTGAACCGGTATGTTCCATAAGATCATAAGCAGTAATGTATATTGGGAAGCGCCTATCATTCACACTAATTAAGATGGCCACGTAACGTCATGCGTACGTCCAACAAAATGTTTCTATTGAACCGGTATGTTCCATAAGGTCATAAGCAGTATTGTATATTGAGAAGCGCCTATCATTCACACTAATTAAGATGGCCACGTAACGTCATGCGTACGTCCAACTAAATGTGTCTATTGAACCTGTATGTTCCATATTGTCATAAGCAATAATGTATATTGGGAAGCGCCTATCATTCACACTAATTAAGGTGGCCACGTAACGTCATGCGTACATCCAACTAAATGTGTCTATTGAACCTGTATGTTCCATATTGTCATAAGCAATAATGTATATTGGGAAGCGCCTATCATTCACTTTAATTAAGATGGCCACATTGGGACTTTAACGTCGGTTTTTTTTACCTGCTCTCACAACACGCCATAGCTTTAACTGTTGAGAGGGATAATTGTAACCTCACTCCGAAAAACGTCATCTAGATAGACATGGCACTCAAGAGCCATAACATCGCACTGCGTCACGTGTAGTTAGGCGCAGTACGGGCGCTTCTTTTTCCATGAAAGCTTGATAGCGGAGCTCATGGTCTGCTGTGCACATGGAGTGACCGTATACTGTCGGCTCAACTGCATTCGATTTCGCGATGCACAATACCAGCATATGCGCAGATCCTGCTGCGACCCTAACTGTATTGTGAGTGTCCTCACAACTTTTATGAGTGAACTTTTATGACCGAATTTCACAATCTTTCAGTGGCCGCTTCGTGGAGTGAACTCCGACCACGTGCTTAGCAGTTTACGGGTGCCACCAAGTGTCACGAAGGCAAGAAAGAAGGCAGAATCTTCGATATTGAACCATTTCATTTCATTACCTGCTTCCTGTGTATTCGCCTGACCACCAGATACTAAGTTTTGTTTTCACATCTGCAACATACTCTGCAGGAGTGGATGCTCTGTTTCTGTATGAAATACATATGCTTATGACAACTATTTTGTGGGCACTTGCTGACAGTTCGAGTTAACCGTGAAGAGAGTGAATTTATTCGTTTTACGTAGTGTTTCTCCTCCATGTAAATGCAGACGTTTCCGCATCTGACAGAGCTACTTACCAACCGCTTCGCCATTATCACGGCATGTCTCATGTCCCTTCGGCGAGCAGTTGTGTCCATGGGCGCAGAATGCTGGCGAATAACTTACCTTATAGTAGACTGGGGGCGAAGTGTGTTTCAATTCTGAAGCAGCAGCCTCGTAAGCGTCACTGTTCCGAACACCGAAAAAAAAAACGCAAAAGAACTGACAAAGAGATTTCCAAAAAAGGAGCCGTATTATGCAGCTTCGTCCATGCAGTCCTGGCGTAGTCAAAAGTTCCCAGGCCACAGGGTCTGTTTTTAAATAGAATAGTCTGGCACCTACAACGCCCCCAAATCTCAATATATATGTGGAGGATATAACCTCTGAGATAGTTCATAGCTTTAGTGGGATCTAAAGTGCCAGGATATGCCGACCGCATGCAGATCCTGAGGCCTGGGAACATTTGGCTACTCCTGTACCTCTGTATATGCGTGTATCACAAACTAGGCACAGTCGCTATCCTGAGGACATCTACTTATGCGTCGCAAAACCCCAACAACCAAGCCAGCCCTATACAAACCCATGGCTCGTATCCCCACACCCATATATATCCTATAGATACAGAGATGAACATTTGGTCCTCGTCGCCACCCAGCCTATTGCTGAAATTTACCACGCTACAATAAGTGTAAACGTTAAGGGAATCTTTATTTTTTTCTTAGCAAAAACTACATCCTTGGCCGGCGACCAACTCTATATTGAGTATTAAATAGTATACAATGAAGTCACTTCCAATCTGGTCCTTTAATATCCTCGCTCCATGGGGACGAGCTTTGCCTAAGAGGACCCGGGTGGCGAAAACGACCGCCGGCGACCAGTGAAACGTAATCCTATAGAGAAGCCATGGATGCTCCCCAGAATTTCCAAGCGCACTGCAGAATATGCAGTGGAGAAATGCGAAAGCCTGAGCGTTGTTGCTTCAGGCGGTGGATCGCGCGCCCCTCGTCGAATACAAACACCGTTAAACGCATCAAAGTTCACCGGCGTTCTATAATTGGTTTTCAGGAAAGGAAAGGCGCAGTATATATCACTTGCGGAATCCCGCTACTATCATACTCACGGTAGACAAGGGGAATTACGATATGCGTTTCCCGATCCCGGCGTGGCCCTGTGGCGCTAAGATTATAATAAATAAAAGCTTACCCGAACAATTTCGATTAACCGTTTTGCCCGACAAGAACGTCCACTTTGCCCTCTTCTTGCTGCCGTATATCTGGAGCAATTCTGTTTAAAAGTTACTCAAAATGAAAGGATTGAAGGTTTCAGTTTGCTGTACAGTGAAGTAAAAATACTATGTTACGCAGTTGATATAGCCATGTTCTGCCGGAACAAAGAACAAGTCAGCGAAGGTGTGTAAGATGCGCGATTTTATTGTAAGATGACAGGCAACGCTATAGATTGGGATAAGTGTAAGCTTTTGGCATGTCATGTGTGCCAATATGCCAGTTTGTTCTGAAAGCATATAGTGGTCACTTGCACCGAAATATTACCTGGGTGTTCCGCTTCAGCATTACGAGAACCCTGTAGAGCTAGTACTAGAATGACGAGATAGAAAGACTGCGTCATAAAACATTAAAATGGGGCGGTAAAAATGTGTCCATGTTTGCTCGTGCAACGGTTTTAACAAATTTCTTGTGGTTAAAGTGTGGTACTTAAGTACAGTGCAACAGGTCAGGTTGCGCGAATACCTACCTGATTTTGTCGTGTCTTCGTACAGCGTTAAAAGGGCAGGTGTACCACCTTAAGTGGTGGACGCTTTTAATATAATAAGGGTGCGTTTTTTATGGTAGTATCTGTGTGCTGTTTCCAGACAGAAGCTCTACAAGGACCTTGTTGATAGCATGTTGCCAATGCCTATATCTATCCTCGAGATATTGTGTGTACGCCAATAATGACGTTTTGAAGAGTTATAATGATGCCTGTTGGACCCTCTGTCCAATAATTATTTTTTCAACTTCATGGTGACCCGCTCATTGTCAAGCCTTGGCTCCAGGATAAAGGGAGTTTCGCCCCTTGGACGGTAAGCTGTCGTCTTTGTTGGAGGTCCGAAACAGCCGATATATTTTTCTCGAACGTTGGGATGCCGTTTTTCACTGGGACATCCTTAAGCGCTCTTTAAAGAAAGAACTGCCCATAATGCCATATGGTGTCCGTTTCCTCCCCGTGGGTGACGATATGAGCCTGCCCTACGACATGTTACGGCCTTGAGTTTGCATGCCATGTGTGAAAAGCATATTACTGTGCACCACATTGATGTTGAAATCCGATCTGTGAGAGTTAACTTCGTTTAGAGTGTCATATATGTTCGTGAAGTTTTCAAGACTCAAAAAGAACCACCATCATGGTTTTCTGTGTTAGACGAGTTGGCTACTCTCAAACGCTTTTAGTAATGTAACAACAGCCAAAGAGTGGTTGTTATTTTTAGAATGTCTGTTTATGCTTTTCTTTTCGGCTGTGGAATCGAGTCGGCAATAAAGAAAAAAAAAATACCTTGCGTGGTTCGATTCCCGGTGGAGACAGGATTTTTATTTTTTTAAAGACGTCATCAGGATGATTGACAGGGGGAATCCCGCAGTATCCCGCGGAATCTTGCGAAGAAGTGGGGCATTTCTGGCGGACGATCGCTGCTATCTCACGGACTCGCTGTGGTAACGAGAAGCAATCCACGCAAGGACTGGAATGGAGACGTTCCCCTCTGAACATGCTGCAAATGACAAAAAAAAAAAAAAAAGAAAAAAAAAAACAACTTTCGGCAACTTTAGCTTTCCGCAGACGTGTTCATTATTTTTTGTCTCTATTCGGAGACAGCAGAAATGAACTCCCATGGTGCCTTAGAGGAGCAAAAGCGGGGGCTGCAATAAAAAAGGAAAGAGCTATAGGCACCTTTCTTCTAGGCAGCTAAAAAAATACAGGAGCAGTGGAAGGCAGCGCTGTCCAGCGAAAGCCTGGAAGAACAGCCTGAGGGCTCCTTGACTATATGACCGCTCCATCCATCCGCTCAAAAACTTTCAAGCCAAAAATAGCTACTTCGAAGGTAAACATGGTAGGCAGCAAAATAATCAAGGTTGACTTGAAAGAAGCACAAAGCGATGAGGCAGAAGGGATGACCACTCGAGTCCATTATTCCTTCATTTCCTTCTGGTCGTTGACCGCCTCCCCAGTGTTGACACCTGCCACTAGACCCCTAGAAAACAAGAGCAATACTCAATGTAACAAATTAATGTGACGTGATGTGACACAACATGACGGCACGTGCAACGCGGGGAGAAGGCAGCACTGCCTTTGTTATACGTGTACTCAATAACGCTTGGAATACTCATCGTGTGCAAGTTAGGCGTGTCCTGCTGTCTAACATACAAATGTACTCAGGAGACATTGGGTTCATTTCGAGTATTTTCTCCCACTCTCTCCAGCCAAAATAAATCTTCTCAGCCTTCGCTTTATTTGTTAATGGTGGAGCCTAGACGCTGCATGCACTCGAGTTTGCAACAACATTAGCGCGACTCCGTGCATTTACATGAATGTTTTCTTTAATGGAAAGCGTGCTGCGAGACATCCAGCATCTCGTATGTCAGCAAGCAGACGCTACAGACCAAGTTCAGTCGTGTTGAACCTTGCGGTGCTGATAATACGCTAATAATATGAGAATCCAAATACCATGTAATGACGTCGATGGTACTCATTTACCCCTCCTCACCCCTCTCCTGTTCCCATCAAGTCTGACAAAAAGCGAGACTGCCTTTTTTCGGCTGGGCCGCAGAAGAAGCTTGAAGTCTTCCTATTCTTTCTCTTTTTTATTCGTAGGTAAGTGAAGATACTGCCATCCACAAATTTCGCTAGAACCTTATAAAGGCAGACTTTGTCACGCATCTGTGACACGTCTGTGACATCCGTCGCTGCACGCCGACCTTCGTATGGCTTTTTGAGACCTAAAAAGTAAACCGCAATCAACGCCAGTGAGCGCGCGGGATAAGGTGTAGCTTCGTCTGCTCGTAAGTGACGCCAGCGTCTTCCCACTATGCAGTTCGAGTGCGTAGAGTCAAGTGTGTGGGACTTCTGTATAGCAACGCCATTGGCAAAGCAGGGAGCAGGATTGCTGTGAAAGTAATAAAAATATGTGTCACACTTATGCTTTACGTACAGAGGGTGCATGAAACATATAGATTAATTGATGTCATATGGTAACGCTATTTCCATAGTTCCGTTCAGAGCTGCTACATTTAAGTTGAATTCAGATCTGTAACATGCGGTATTTATCTCTATTCGGAACTATAACTTACACTAAGCTATATTTGGAGCAGCAAGATCCACTATTGAGATCTAATGAGAGCTGTAATTAACTGACACTATTTAGTTCTGCTTGTAGCTGTAACATACACTATATATATATATATATATATATATATATATATATATATATATATATATATATATATATATATATATATATATATATATATATATATATATATAATGAGAGCTGTAATTAACACACTATTTAGTTCTCCTTGTAGCTGTAACATACACTATATATATATTCGGAGCTTTGTATGCACGCCTAAGTTGTTGCGGTTTCAAAATACGCCCTCAGCTGTAACATGCACGACTAAGATCTTGTGGTTTAAAAATCCGCGCTTAGCGGTTATCCGAAATGAAGCGTATTCTGAACGGGCAAACAACGAGCTCACTCTGTATAGGCCTACACCCCTTCACAGACCACAGACGGACGTCCTAAAGGCTCTTGCGAGCAGAGGGTACAGGGGTTATGGCGTATCACTTTTCGCCCTTGTTGGCGGCTTTCGCTGAGATAGTGCGGCGGCGGTTTAAGCGGAAAATGGCGAGAAATTGGGAACGGGAAAAGTTGAATGACTTCTGTGCTGTATCGACCGGCCAACTGCAGCAACGAGATCACATTCCACAAAACGAAAGAAATAAAAACACACAAGTAAGAAATCGCAACCAGAGAGCGTTGGGGAGTTTCAAAAACAAACCGGGGCAACTTCGAAACTACGCTGGACGAACGCGCCGCGGCTAAAGGCGACGCTAGCTTCTCGTCGGCGACCTCTTTTATTTCTTCCCTTCGCCATTCGCCTCTTCCACCTGCCATTCCACGTCAGTGCTGAACAAGACGATCGATCTGTCCGCGCATGTCAGCGTAACAGCGAAACGCAGACACGCGCCAATAGGTCAGTGGCATTCGAAGAAGAAACATTGAGCACCATGCAGGACTGAATAAAAACGTAAAGTGGGATAATAATACGAAATTCTACAGCAATATTATTCTACGCTTATTTTGACAAATAATTGCAACTGCCTTAGGCGACGTCGACACTCATCATTAACGGAGGATGTGCCACGGCTTTTAGTCAGTGACGGAGGCCAAGAGAAGTCGTATAAAGTTGGGATACAGCCGTCACATATTATGACCCCACCGCGGCTGAGTTCAGTGGTGAAGGACGGGGAGGTGGTGAAGGGTGGCAGTTTCTGGCCCTACGGGGCTGGGACGGTAGGTCAACGCCGCTTGCGGCGGTGGCCAGCCAGCCACCGAATTTTATCTGTTGTAGGCAGTCATTGCATCCGCCACTGCTTCGGTGGTGGACGACGGCTGTTGTTGTGGCGCGCGTCTTTCTCTCCCTCTTCTTTTTCTTCTCTACTTTCTCTCTTCTGTCCGCACGAGGCAGCGGACGTGGCTCAGCTACAGAGCCAGTAGCAGGCCCGTGCATTTTCCTTTCCCTCTTCCTACAGCCACAACAACAACATTTCGTCGAAGGCCCAGTAACCACAGGTGGTCACAGGAATTTGTGAAGCCATACTCCGAGCAGACGAGGCTTGGCCTCCACTCACGCCCCCATGGGTATAGGCGTGCGATATGCCTTCATGACAACTAAGCGCAACTGGACTTCACTCCTTCTTTTAACTTTCTATCTCCTGCATTCCATTCCCTCTCTCTCAACGTATGCCTTCTGGCAAACGTTTCGAAAAAAAAAATGCCTTCATGATGTTCCACTTCTCAACACGTTCAACTCAACCCACATAGCGCGGTTTGTCTCCACGAATACTGAAGAAGTTACTGCTGCCCTTCCTCTCCTCCGAATTCCTCGTCCTATTTATCAGCATACACCGACCTTACTGACGCACACGTACAGTAATTAATTGCCGCCTGGAGTACACGGACATATAATGATGCGCGCGCAAAACACGAAATTTTAGGTGCCAACAAATGGTTTCGGAATATAAAAGTTTAAATTACTTTCCGGGCAATTAACGCATGCAGGCAGTATTTGATATATATATATATATATATATATATATATATATATATATATATATATATATATATATATATATATATATATACCTGCACGCACACACCCACACACAAACGTCGCTCGGAGTCGCTCCGACCGCCGGGGCAGCCTAGCCGGCGGCGCACGCCGGCGCTTCGTGACGCAGAAAAGCAGGCGCCCAGAGAACAGCGGCAGCTCTAGCGCCATCCGGCGATGCCCTCCGCCGTGGCGTCGCCGACGTTGAAGCGGAATACCGACGGCCTGCAGCATTCACCCTCGGACGAAGATGAGCAACGGAACGACCCGTTCCTAATCCCGCCTCCTCACCCGCACTTTCCTTCCCTCTTCGCTTCGCGGGCGGCTACGACGAGGATCGGCGCTGCACGCACGCACGCCACAGACGGAGCACGCAATGTCCGAGCGAAGAACAGTACGGGGGGAGGCGACGGAGCTGCCTGCTTTATTCTTCGCGAGTTCTGTGCTTTCCGCGCGAGCCAACGGATGCACGAAACGCGAGTTCCGCTAATGGTGCCCCCCCCCCCCCCCCCTCCCTCTCTTCTCTCTCTTCTCTCTCTCATGGGCAGAGCTCTGTCTGTGGTTTCCTGGCCCTGACCCTTCCTCCAAATTCTTCGACAACATCACTACCCCCTTTCATGCTTTTTCCAATAGTTCAGTTCTCAGCTCGTTCTGTTAGCCATTTCACAGTCTAGCTTTCCTCTGCGGAGCATGGTTCCCATGGTTCCCAATTATTTCCCGCATTCCTTTAACCGTTTTACTGATATCATTGTTCTCATATTCAAATAGGAAGCGACTTCGGAGAGCGAGTACTTTGTGCTACATGTTCGACAAAAAAAAATGAAAAAACAACAAATGGATTTCCGAGAGCTTGCACAAAATTCGTATAAATTTCCAAAGTATTATCCATACGATCTACAAAGTTTCTTTATTTCATGCAAAGCAATATTATGGGGCAAGCCGTGAGCGCTCACAAACCTTCGATGTAATCTCGGTAGAATACCGCACTGTGCAGGTCAGCTCAAGCTACGGAGGAGAGAGGATACAAGCATGCAAGAAAATGGCGAAGGAGAATGGACGCTTTTGCTGCTATCATTTGCCTATCATCGTTTGCCTCTTATCGGCGTTCGTTGCAGTGCTGCATATAATTATAATTGGTTTACAGGAAAGGAAAGGCGCAGTATCTTTCACACTTTCTCCGACAAGTGTGAGTTTGGACGTCACAGCATCGCTCCTGTCGCGTGGCGTTGGCTCGCAATCAACTGTGGGATTGCAGATGGCAGGAACGATAGACAAAAAGAACATATCTCGCGGAATCTCGCGCACAGATCCAACGCTTCGTAATAGAAGGCGTTGACAGATCTCGCGCACAGAAGTTCGTTCCATGAGCCTATAAAGGTGTTCTCCTTAAAAAAAGGAGAGGAAGAGGAACACGAAGACTGAGCTCCCGTTTCCAAAGGGCAACAGAGTGAACGGACAAGCACTGTCATTCCATATGATTCAGATTCAGTAATGAGTCACCAACTTTGTATGCATTCAATGACAACTGAAAATTCACCGATTCCAGCGCAGTTTCTCAGAATAACAGCTTGTGGGGTGAGTTGGTGCATAGTACCCATAACTTCGGCGCAACGTAGACAAACACGTATAGAGAAATACAACACAGGCGCACATTACCAACTGTAATATAAAACGGAATCCGAACTTTCTCTTTCACACTCAGCCACAACTTCCTCCTCTACCCCCAAGTATACATCACACTCCCACACCTCTTCCATCTCAAACAGATAGATATATGTCTATCCAACAGTAATATATTTCTCTCTACGTGCTTGTTTACATTGCGCCGCTGTCCTGGGTTTCAGCAGTTTCTAGAAATGAAACGTTTGTTCAATATATTTTTCTCTCGGACATTTTGCACAACGTTTTTGGTTGAGGTATCTACCGGTGATCGAGAAACAACTGTACTTGCAACTCATGTGGGTCATAACCTCAAATTGAGTAACAAAATAGACAGGCACCTTGTTTGATCCTTTTCCTTTCTTACTGCTCCTTTCTCTTTGATTGTGCGGGATAGCCCATTCCTCACGTACAGAATACCGATTTTGATGAACGCATTTCACACACGCTTTCCCATGTTCCACTGCGTCAAAGACTGCCAGTGTAAAAGGGAAGTAGCTATTGTCCGTATTTTCTAAATGCACTTAACAGCCACATATATAGAGGTATCAGCTCGTGCAATAAATTCAGCCCAGAAGATTCGAAAAAGCTTCGCCAATCTTTTTTTTGTTGTTCTTCCGTCAGGCGCCACTTGCTTCGCCGAATCTAAACGCGAGGGAAAGACGCGCATCGCTCTCAAGTGCACGTGATGTTCGGAGTCGGCATGCAGGGATCGTTAATAGCTCGCTGCTCCGAGGCACAAACCATATGGGCCGCGCTCTAAACGACCAATTAAACGAGGAAACCTGCCATGAGCTTTATGAGTTCTGCCTCGCGTTTGCCATTGAGAAAAAAATTGGCGCTAGAAACGAAATTTATGGGCGCCCATAGCGGAGAAGCAGAGAGCACGAGGGTCGTGCGAAGTTGATCTCTGCTGCCTAGTTTGTTTACAACGAGCTGGCTGGCTGAGAAGAAAAAATTAGAAATTAAAAAGAAACAGAAACAGAAAGCGGTAATGAATTTCGATGAAGCGCGTTTCGTTCCTTTTCTTTGCTGCTTTTACTTTCACATTACTTTGACACAGAACAGTATTCGCTGCCGTAGCTGTCAATGCAGAATTACAGGGGTTGAGTTGTCGCTGAGCTTCTTTCATACGCTTTGTGGTTTGCAATGAAGAAAATTTGGGACGCCGGTGCAAGCGGCTGGAGCATTCTGTTTTAAGGTCATGAACTGACATATTAGTTTGCGACTGATTTCTCTTTCCTTTGTGGCTGGTATTCACATGCGGGCAACTGTTCAGGAAGCCTCCCAATACATCACCGTACGTAGTGGCTCAATGGCTGGGCGCTCGAGTACTGAGCCGGGCGACCCGGGTTCGGTCGCGGTCGCGCTTTTATGGAGGCGAAACGCAACGCGCTAGTCCAGTACGCGATGTCAGTGCACGTTATAGAACCCGGGGTGATCTAAATGATCTCGCACGCGCCCTCCACCATATACTCCGCCTCACATATCGCGAGTCACTTTGGGGTGTAAAACCCATATTAATCTAAATCTAAACCATTGTCTGATTGTCATATAATGACAGGTCTGTAAATTTGAGTCTCGACAAAGCATTACTTGAACAAAGCGGTTCACTTAGCTAGTTTACGGGAAAACCTGGTATATATAGCGTTACAAAACTGGGTGGGCCATTACCTGCACCAGTGAGTGAGAAATGAACGTTCGTCATCGTTTAAACAGAATCCGGATCTGAAGGACATTTGCACGTTCTTATACGCGCGGCATGTCCACGCCGCGCCAATCCTGTATTCAGAGTTGTGAACGCGTGCACGGCGAAAAGCAAACGACCAAACTGTCAGAACAGCACTCAACAAACAACAAAGGAGCAAAGCAGCACAACTGCACGAATTAAAAGAACACACCGTCAAAACCGCGAGACAGACCTGACCGGGCCGAAATTCTAGCAGCACAAAAACACAGCGACAACCATCGACTAAAAAACAGCTACGGGGCGAGTGTAGACGAGAGCGTGCCAAGCCGCGAGAGCGATGCATGGACTCAGAGGAGCCGCACGGAGACAACACGGTGTGAATAAACTTTTCAACCTCAATATACAGGAGTTTATTGTCTTCACACAAGCTATTTTTGATCCGTTCGTTCCATGTTCTGTAGCGATTCAACTTCACTGCGCAGGCAGAAAAAACTCATACGGCTCCCAGCTGAATAATGGGAGCTCAGAAGCAGGTCCGCTGTAGAAGAAAACACACGTTAAACATGTCGGAATGATTTCCTCGCACACATTTTTTTTTATTGTTAGGGTTTATCCATTCGTCCGGATGTGCATCTGGAGTGTGCTTACCATCCACGATGTAATCAGACATAATGTACTCGTTAGCGAGAGTTTTAGCTGCATGTTGACCAGTTTTGAAGCAGATAAGTTTTGCATCTGTTTTTAAATATATACACATTCGCTTGCAGGCTTTTAAGCTGCCTTGTTCGATGCGGGCGGCCGGTCACAATTGTAATCATGGCACGTATGCGTTTATTTTTGTACTTTTGCTCTGATTTTTACATTTTCATTTTTATGCGACACCGATTGAGTGCCCTTTCTTGATTTTTTTTTTTTTTATCATGCAAGGTCTTCGTTTGCGCAGATATTACATTTGTATGATGCTATTTTTTTTTAAGTCTTCAATAGGTATAGATTGCGCTGTTTTATTGTTTGTGATGTCGACTATATATGTCGTGTAGCAGAATTTTATGTTGGAAGTACGAAACGTTTTAAAGGCACAGCAAGTACAGTTAAAGTAATCGTTAGCGGTGGGTGAAATTGCTCGAAGAAACAGAAAGAAAATCGCGTGTTTCCAGACCCTCAAGAAGGGGTAGAACAACGCTTAGCGTTTGCTATATACGCAGGTTAGCTTTCCCATATGATATACCGGTATATGGCTACTTAATAGTGAGATTTACTAGCTGAATATACTGTTTCCACAATGCCTAAGGGGGTAACACTTGAGTTGCAGATCAGTATGCATATTACGATAGCAATCCATAAATGGGTACACAAATCAAATGAATTTGCAAGTGCTGTTTAGTCTAGTATATAAACTAGAGATGGCAATGTCACCAGGCGCTTGAAGATCACCGGTTGACATTGCTTGTTCCTGGGAACTGCTCAATCGCTTGGAGGTCCTTCGAATGAAGGAAAACAGGCTTCACTGCGTTGCAGGAAGATTCTGACTTCAAGCTGGAGATGAATGCACTGACAAAATAAATATGTGTTAGGGAGAAGACAATAGGCTATACCCCGAAGACGAGAGCTGCAGTAGGTTTTATAAACTATAGAAAATCACCGTGACTTTTTCCGTATGCTTTACGCTACATATATGGAGGCGAATGCAATGCTGCTGGGGCAAGAAAATCATTTTTGTGAAAAAATATTGATAACAGTGGAGAAAAATAAACCGGCTGTACAAGGCCGAAAAGGGGAAATAAGAATCACTTGTAATCCCTAACTCGAGACAGCCATGCAAACGAGGCCCACAAGGTATACGGCTAGGTGAGTCCAGTCGGAAAGGATGAACTTGAACACTTTTGCTCGCCTGTTTTATGTCTGCTTGCCTGCAATACACCTTTCGGAAACACCAAACTGTAACGATAGATCTGGCATATTAAACACGTAATGTGCGAAAGTGTTTCAGTGTTCACTTATTATATGGTAACAGGGGGACAGCACATTCGAGAACGCTGAAAAATACCTTTCCTATGTTAAAGAATTCGACGCATATCCACTCTGGGTATTCCATAACCCGAGTGTACCGAGTAGCGTGGAGCCAGATTGGTGCGTTGAAGGTGGCAGCAACCACGCTGGACTTCTAATACTGATCAGAACTTTTGTCGCCACGTGGTTTCCATTGCGGAAAAGTTTGCACCATAATAATACGCACCGACGGAAGAGGCAAGCACATTCTCCAACCGAACGAAGTCTGAAACTTCCAAATGGCAAAAGAATCGTATCGGAACACAATACATGCCTGGATCATATTTCGCTAGCAGTGAAAATTTTAAACACTGCAGAAGGAATTCAGCATGTTAGTGATGTACCTGTATTGTAATTCGGCCTGTGCTGGACAGGTTTCACTTGAGTTTGCGGTGCCACACTGACCAATTGTACCCCATGCATGATGACGGAATTGGTCACTGGATGCATGAGTCAAGATGAAGGAAAAAGCATCGCCGGAGGAAAAAAAAAGCGCTTGTTTCATCACATACCTTTTGTGTCCGCTGCGGAAAAGGTGTCTTCTTTCTTTCCCGAGTGCGCCACCTTTGCTTGTAAAAAGTGGGCTTAACGCTGTCTACTTTGTTTCTGTTTCATCTTTAATAAATAAATAAATAAATTGGTTCACAGGAAGGGAAAGGCGCAGTAACTGTCACACTTGCTCTGTGGACACCCGAACCGCGCCGTAAGGGAAGGGAGGAGGGTGGGAATGAAAGTGGAAAGAGAGAAAGAGGAGCCGTAGTGGAGGGCTACGGAGTAATTTCGACCACCTGGGGATCTTTAACGTGCGCTGACATCGCACAGCACACGACGCCTCTTCGTTTCGCCTCCATCGAAACGCAGCCGCCGCAGTCGGGTTCGAACCCGGGAACTCCGGCACAGTCTATAGTCGGGCGTCTTACCACTGCACCACCCCGGCGGGGCTCTGTTTCATCTTTTGTTGTTGTTTTTCGTCCTCCGTGTCCTGAGCACAAAACTATACTGAGGTATAGTAAGAAACACCCGCGATTGTTTGCGCGTATTTCTCAACTGAAATGCTCGATCGATCCATTGCAGAAGGGTGGAAGGTTTGGGAGGGGGGGGGGGGGGGGGGTTGTTGCATGCACAAGCTATACTGCTCAAGAGCCTCCATCGAAATTGAGAGGTACATCGCTTCGCACTCCAGGGCAACTCAAGCAACCTTGAACCTGCACCAAACATGCAGCAGGAATACTGGCGTTTCGAAAATTAAAGCAGACAAAAACCACAGTCGGTATAATCACCCGGAAAGACGCGCGCTCAAATCGCAAAATGCCGCCAAAGCCTGACTGACAGAGGATGGCGCCAAGTGAAGTTCCGCCGTGTTTTAATTAGCGTGTTCATTTGGAGAGCTTCTTGTCTTCATCATCGCGTATCATCGTCGCACGTCTGTCTTTCGGAGTTCAATAGCGAATGCTTCCGAAATGGAGCCGGCCGGCGAACGAACTTAAAACTGGTTGCTCTCAAGTATGCGATTATTTTTGCCAGTCACATTATACGGCTAGTCGCGCGCATCTCTGTTGCTTGCGAGGGAGAGAGACAAGGATGGCGAGAGAGAGGGGGGATCACATCGCTCGGTGTTATTCGCAGAAAGCTCGGGCCCAATTTGCGTTCCCCTGAATGCAGCGGCAGCAGCAGCGTGCGCACGATCGGAATCGCTGTCGCAGCTCCTCCGGGGAAGCTCGACGTCTTGCGTGTCATCTCATGTTGACAAACGCACGCTGGTCCCATCTGCAGTCTCCGCTGACGCGTAATCACCGGAACGTCACTCACCGAGCAGTACACCTCCCCCCCTCTGCCTCCCTTTCCTTCGCTCGTTCGCCTGGCTCCTCGATCGTCGGCGGACGCGGGCGCAGAGGACGAGGCAGTGATCGGACAGGCTTCTCTCAACTCTTGAAAATGGCTGTTCGTGAATGTGCATCCACGTGACGCGTCTTGTACGCAAAGTGACGCATTTATTCTTTTATTTTAAAAGAGCGCTACAACACGGATAGACAGAAAGAGACAAACACACACTGCCCGTGTTCTATCGCTGTTTTAAAATAATGTTCAACCAACTCGCCCAACAAGCCACCAATCTGTCTCTCTTTTATGTTCTACTGGCCGGGAAGGTTTTTTGTTTTTGTTTTTCTTTATGTACTCGATTAGTCTGACACTGTGGAAGGAATTGGACCTTTTTCTAGTAGCTCTGCAGCGCATGCGCGGAGCCTCCTCGATCGCGATGTTGTGGCTGTAGGAAGGAAAATAAAATGCACGGGCCTGCTACTGGCTCTGTAGCTGAGCCACCTCCGCTGCCTCGTGCGGACAGAAGAAAGTAGAGAAGAAAAAATAGAAGAGGGCGAGAAAGACTCGTGCCGCAACAGCCATTGTCCACCACATAAGCGGTGGCGGGTGCAATGACGGCCTACAAGAGATAAAAAAATTACAATGGGTCAACGCTGCTGAGCCAAATACTGAGCGAAAGCATTAGCTGCAGGTGACCGAGCATTCTTTTCTTTTTCTTCTTCCTCAGCCATATAAAGCCCCGCTTAAACCAACCCGTATGAACGTACCTTAGTGGCCTATAAGGGTAACGTTAATGTCAAGGTCCTAGCAGGGTGATTCTGGTGCGTCCACAGATGACTCACGTGTCTCTGCCCAGGCTAGCGCTGCAGTTTGGAGAATGGGTCAAGCCCATTATTGTGGACGAATTTCTGCACAATTTCTCGGTAATCCGACCCGTCAAACGTCCTTCGATGGGCCCTTCGCAGAACTCTGGAAATCAGCTTCTCTGCAAATAAAAAACCCCTCACCATGGCGGGCAAACCTGTTTTGAGGGCCGAAGTTGGATGCAGTGCAGGCGATGTCAATTTGACAATAATGGCCGCGTCCATTTCCAGCACGCCCCTGCCTGTTGTTGCTGCCGCAATTATGGTATTAAGAGGCCACCAGCGAAGCCAGTTCCTCCCAAGTGCCATTCATATCGTCTCTCCCTCCCCTACTTGCTCCTCTATTTCAATAGCGCCAGGTTCGTGCATAACATCATGCTTGACACAGAAGTATTCTGCACTGCATCCAACTCCTGTCCCCAAAATAAGTTTGGCCGCCATGGTGAAGGGGTTTTTGCTATGCAGAGAAACTGACTACCAGAGTATCTCGTGTAGGGGGGCCGAACGTGAGACCAAATATGTACAGCTGTGTGAAAACAAAAAGATATAAGTCAATACAAAAGTTGTATACCAGTAACAGTTACCTCACTACATGCATACAGGTAAACGGGTACTTAAATAACCTACAATGATTTTTTCGTTGTACCAACTAGTACCTACTCCACGCATTCGTTTCCATCCACGTGCAACGGCTGCTCAGCTCATCATCGATTGCTGCTCCAAATATTCCCCTCGTGCGGATAACTTCCGAATATAGCACATCTCGCTCTTAGGCATGCAGGTCGCTCCTCTTTGGAAATATTGCGGCGAAAACTGTTCTAGCCCCGTACAAGTAATGACAGCTCCCCAAATGCACTTCTAGGGCCCTTAGTCACTGCCCTGATAATCTTAACGGCCAGCGCTGAGCTGCGTTGAGCGAAACGATTGATGATTTTCCCGATGTCACTATATACCCACAAAGAGGACGTGAGAGGTGCCTGAGAAACTGCCATCATTGCACCCTATGTCCCCGTAAACTTATTCAAATCAGTGAATCAAATAAAAGGCAAAAAGGAGCCCGCTCGATCTGAGTCTCAACGGAGCGCACTCCATTCCGAGAGTTCCGAAAAGCTCTGCGAGTTGACTTTTACCACTTCCCTACCGGTCGAAGCAGCCATTAAGTTAGCACAATGATAGCGCTGTTCCTGCAGCTTTTCTTTTATTCTTGGTCAACGAGACCTGTAGAAGCATACGAGAACTATGCTAAACGTTAACTATAAGAAATCATAAGTGCATAGCAATGCTGCGAAACACAAATTCGGCCCCGGTGCAGCATGCGCTGTTCTCTCCCTCCTCGGATACCGTGCGCACGTTGTCGACGTTGGGCCGGAGTTTTCGGTGAATCTGAGTGGCAGCTAGCAGCTTCAGGTGGCTCGCGTCGATACCGCGCTCGGTACACGCGGAAGGCCGATGGAGAATAAACGAAGAGAGAGCAAAATAATTGGACGCACAACTATTAGGGCCCCCGTGCAAGCCGCGGTTGCGGGGGGATGAGAAAGGCGTAAATCAATCGAGCCGCAGCTCGCGCCACGACAGCCTTTGGCGACGATGAACAGTGGCGCAGCAGCTGCGCATTGAGCAACGCCCGTCGCGGCTTCCGTGCACGCGCTCATCGGAGGCCTCTGTTGGGTCTCCCTGGACGAATTCAAGAAATCGGACGGACAAATTCGACTTTCACTGAAATACATATATATATATATATATATATATATATATATATATATATATATATATATATATATATATATATATATATATATATATATATATATATATATATATATATATATATATATATATATATATATATATATATATATATATATATATATAACACTCTCAAGGTTCGTATACAGACAACACAAATACCCAAGCAAGTAGCAGGGGGGACAGCGGCCGATGTAGCTCAGTTGGAAGAGCACCGGACGCGATATTCGGAGGTCGTGGGTTCGGTTCCCACCATCGGCACGTTGTTTTTTCTTCTACTTTGCGTTTAATTGTCTTTCCCCTAAACAGATTACATTACTAATTTCTGTGATTATCTCAGCAAACATTAAAAAAAAGACATAAAAGGACCATCCCAAACGCTTTCCTTGGCCTCGCCGACTGTTGGCTTCTTTCCTTCATGTAGTATAACGAGCACCCTCATTTCCCCTTAATTGATCTGCTATATATATATATATATATATATATATATATATATATATATATATATATATATATATATATATATATATATATATATATATATATATATATATATATATATATATATATAATCAGAACACGTATTTAGAAAAATCAAATATGGCTGACTGGTCAACAAGAGCTATTAAAAAGCAAACTTCAACGCTGTTACATAGTTTTTTTTTTTATTATTATTAAATATTGGACCACTATAAGACTAGATAAAGGACAATTCATTTCCTAGCGACGATCACGGACTCATTCTCGACTTCGATACCGCGAGTATACGTCGTCATATGTGGAGAAAAAAAAAATTATTATCTCAGCAGTGGGAACCAAGATTGATTTACGTACAATGCTTTTGAGTACGATTTTGGCATCTGCGTTAATTTTGATTGTCAGCTGCGGCCAGATACCGAAACGAAATCGACGGTACCTGGTAAGCTGCACGTATATAACAACTGTGGCTGAAACGCTGCTGCCTATTCTGTTGAAATATACTCAGATGATGCAGAGGACCGCGCTTGGTACGAGCACTGGAAGGAGGCTCTCAGTTGACTGCCGCTAATGTGCATCCTCGGAACCTGCACCGGGCGCTGAACTTTACATCTGCCAACCTACCAAGACATTAAACCTATCGAAAAGACTTTACAACCCTCGCGCAGTATTCTCTGACGCTTATTAAGTAAAACATATCTCTGCCATATCAACATAGTATTTTATCACCGATATCACCGATACCCCTAGGCATCTGTGCGTTTTTTACTCCTCTAACGCTCAAAAAATAAAGCGAAAAACGCTCCAAGATTTTTTTGGCTACATGAACTCTGCAAAGTCGGACCGAGTTCATCCGCAGGAAACTGGTTAGCAGGAACGTGAGCACATAGGAGGTTTCTTTGTCTTGCAAATCCTGTTTACATTCAACTCAAAATTTTTCATGCCTGCAGGGAAAAGATTTTCGGTAGAGGAAAGCATGGGTGGGAGTGATTTACTCCGCGGTCGGTCCTCTGCATGCGGGAGCTCCGTTGCTGTTTACTCAACAGCAAGCAATGCGAAGTCGTAGAGTTGGGGGGACCATGCTCACCCCGCGGCAACACATTATCTGTTAGGGTTAGGGCCAAGGAATGCAGTTCCAAAAAGTACACAGCCTGTCGGTGATCGTTGGCGCAACGACCCGTGCAACGTTTCTCGGTAGAAGAAAGCGAGGAAGAGGTAAGTGGAGACCCTCAGTTTGCTGAACAAAGTTTGAAGAAAGCGCTTGCCATCGTGCCTGAAATTTTGGATACTTTTGGAAAGGACCCTGCCTTGTAGAGTGTGGGGTTGTGACTTACACGAAGAAAAGATGTCATCATGAGGGGGGGGGGGGGGTTACTGCAGTGGGGTAGTATAGAATGGTTAGTGCAGAGTCTTTTCCTAGGGGTTACATGCCACAGGAAGTCGATCCTCCCTTTGTAGTGTGTCAAAGGCCCACTGTCCACCCTCCGGTCGAAAATATTTTCTTCCTCGGTGACTGTGAGACTTCGCCCCCAGAACGCAAGGCCGCAAAATATTTTTGAAAAGAGTAGCTAATAACGCAGTTACAGACACCCCAATCACCAGATTCTGTCGTGTTTCCCTCCTTCCGTTCCCTCGCAAATGTTTTTCACTCTCCCACCCGGTCGTCTAGCCTCCGCGAGACAAATTCCCCTTCCTCCTCCGCGTTTGGGGCGCGAAAAAAGAAAAAAAAAAAAAAAAAAAAAAGAAAACGCGTCTCTGCACAGTCTAGCCCACGACCGGCTTTGGCTAGCCAAACCAGCCCTGCACGCGACTACTGTTTGGAAAGAAGGCTCACCCATATTCCAGCCACTGTACCCATACTAGGAACCAATTTCTTCACAAATTCTCTATATCCCGACCCGTCAGTCGTACTTCGCCTTGCTGCCGCAAGAAAGATGTTCTACTGGAAAAATGTCCATTCTTCTGAATCAAGCATTGGCGACACTGAGTAGTGTTGAGAAAAAGTGAGACTGCACGGGGAAGGTGTGCCTTCCCATCTCATCTCTTGCCAAATGAATTAGGTATCCACTTTCATTGCTCGTCTCACCTGCCTTGAAAACTGTATGCGAACCATGACCGACTCCAGATCTTTGGAAACTCAATGGCTTCACCCCGAGGCAGATCTTTTTCACCTAGGAGCAGTATATACAAACATCGCACGTTAGTAAAAACAAAGCAGTTTACTTGGTTTTTCACCGCTATGACCACAGCCTTTTGGAAGGCATGTAACAAGCGCTAAGCAGCTCGAACGTGGTGAGTTATCATTTCATTTTGGGAACATATTTGGGGGGGGGGGGGGGGGGGGGGGGGGATTGCTATTTTTAAATGTTTGATACTAATTCCGACCCAGACATTCGTCTCAGATTCACGCTTTCATAAGCATCTGCACTGAATATATGTAAACAAGAACAAACTTTTCCGCACTATATAGTTTCCCTTCCAGAATATCCTTGTTCACTTCACCCTGCACAGCCAAGATTGTTATCGTGCTTTTATGGGACGCACACGACGAACCGCGCACACTTTTCTAGATAAAAGGACATGTGTATCTCGAGTACTTTATCTACCGGCGCGTTATCGTGCACGCTGTGCGTTACGGCTCCGCTAATTGCCTGTACATGGGTGCCCGCTAGCTGCAGGTCTAAAAGGGTCTTGATGATGCCGCTATACGAAAGGTGCGACAGCAAAAATAATAAAAACGAAACTTCAGAACTTCCATGTAAGGCGGTCGTCGCCAACGTCACTTTGTTTTCCTCATGATGCATTTTACAGCACCATATATGCATTGAGATATGAAAGGTATTTTCTTTCCCGCGAATCCGACTGAGCAATAAAAAGAAAAAAAGAAACACGATTTGCGACCGCTGAGGTCAGTATACTTTCACGAGCTAATGCACTCAATGTTTTACGTACCAAATATATGCAAAAAAAAAAAAAAAAAGAAGAAGAAGAGCGTATTTTCTAGCAAATTCTCGCCCTTCGAAACAAGTGCACTGTTTGCAACTCTGAGTTGGGCAACTTTGGGCTGGGTCCATCGCATCTTTTCAAAGCCGATTCAAAGCAGCAGTGGGGTGTGACTAAACCAAGGGAGCGTACGCGAGAGCTTGGAAGATGCTAGCACCGTTTCGTCGTGTCGTTGAACGCGTGCAGTAAACTCGTGGAGGAAGAAAAAGTACGTGAGTGACACCCTCGCAACTCGAGTTGAGTCGAAAACATTGTAGCTGAAATCACGTGCTTTCGCAATGACTACTGGGATTTCTATGATATGGTTCGTCTCACACGTCGTCTCCTGTCTGCATCACCCAGATCGACTGTGCTGTAGACAGAGCCGGCCCAGTAGACATTTCCAAATTCGCATATTTTTATGCAATAATTGCGCTTCACTGACGACGGAAGGTGTTGGAGGCATGCAGCGAAAGCTGGACTTCACTAGTGAGTGTTTAGTTCATATCACATGCCGCCGTTAGCGGATTTGGAAGCCCGCAACAGCTGGCGGCGGCCCGCTATTGTACAGTAGATTTCACCAATAAACCAATACTGCCTTATGAATCAGCTCATTCTAAGTTAGTTAAAAGAAATATAGTCCAGGCTACCTTTAATAACACGCTCCTCAATCCCTGAATGAAACTTAAAACGGAGCAACAAAAACGACGGGTTTTATTGCGCCTTTCTCCGTTCGCCCAAGTGTTCTTGCATTTTTGCGCATGCGCAGACCGTGCAGCAACGAATGTCTGGTATGAACCCCTGAGCCACTGAACGCACAGTGGGGTGCCACGCATTTCGTGACGGGCACGTAATAAATGAAAAGAAACATAGCCGAAAATAGCGTGTATACCTATACATATGACCGCGAACATGACTGGAAACCACGGCATCGTGCGCGGTTCCGATGCAGCCTGATATCGACTGTATCAAACAGCCATGTACTACCTTCTCGCGCTGTACGTCGCCTGATTACTTGTTAAACTTAAAGCAAGATCACGCAGCCGCTTGTAAATGCAAGCCGAAATTTTAACGCAAGACCGCGTCTGCGCTACAAATACCAGCCAGCTCAAGCTGATTGATGCGCTAAAGCCTCTAACCCTAGCGCTATCTTTTAATTTTGTTCGACATTGTTTTATTTGCTCACAAAACGCTTAGAGACAAACCGGTTGAAAGGTTGGAACACGAAGTTCCCAGTTCGCAATCCTTACAAGCACTATACTTTCTGAGCTGCACTTCAAAGAGCCGTTCTTGAGTTTGTGGGAACGGATCTTGGTTGTTATGGGGACTTCAATGTAGTTTTTGTGGGACGCGTGGAGGTTTGCCTACGCATGAATGCCGGCTTATGGCGGATCGCGTGCGAAGAAGTCGACAGCTGGCTGTCTAGATATAGGCGGCGCTGTTTCACAGTCAGACAGTGTGCTCGCAAAATACGTCAGCGCCCCTATAGCCACATTCGGTTACGTGGCGCAAAAAATAATAATAAGAACAACTATACTGGTTCAAGATAAAAAAGACAAGACAGCGAATTTTTTTTTTAATTTCTACTCAACAGCAAGTGATCTGCGATATATATATATATATATATATATATATATATATATATATATATATATATATATATATATATATATATATATATATATATATATATATATATATATATATATATATATATATATATATATATATATCGCAGATCACTTGTCCACGAGAGGTAGAGGTTCACGGTGGCGGATCACGGTATGCTAAATTTGTCTAATGATGTTCCTAACTGCGGACGATCTCTGTATATGCCCAACAGCCTTTCTTCCTTTTTTTTTTGCCTTTGGAGTCGAAATAAACGTCCCAGAAAGGTTCTTGTCACAAGTGTAAGCACGAAAGTGCCGAAGCACTAGCAGAAGTAAGGGCTTGGGAGGAAGAGGGGCATGTGCCCATTTCGCACTCCGCTACCGACAACCACGGGCAGCCTATATAAACAATAACGCAGTAACCGATCAGAATATCCCTGCGCATGCCTTAGCGATGTCATCGAAGCAAGATGGTCATGACTGATCTCGTCGCACCGAACCCACATGGCTGCGTCGATATTTTTCGGCCACACGCGGTTGTAAGACGCGAAGAGAAAAAAATAAGTTAGCCATATATATATATATATATATATATATATATATATATATATATATATATATATATATATATATATATATATATATATCGCAGATCACTTGCTGTTGAGTAGAAATTTAAAAAAAAAAAAATCGCTGTCTTATATATAGATATATATATATATATATATATATATATACATGCTTAAAGTTTCGAATTCGTGGATGCACGTGCCTAGACTTTTGTAAACTCTCATAACAGACACAAAGGGAGCATACATCACGTAAATTCTACTTTACTGAAAGCATCACCAGTCTTTATTTGGCTGAAGTGAAGTTGCGATCTCCAGCAGAAGTGTTGTTGCCTTTACCTGCGCGCAGCTGTGAGTGAAAGCGCATTGTTCGCAAACGTGCTATATAGTGAATGCAAGTGCATGCGGCAATAAACATGGACCATCTCCTCGCGTCTGCCGTATTTTTCTGAACTCGACCAAACTTGCTGAAAAGGAACTTCGGGACAAGCCTACTGAACAGATATTGCAACAAAGGCAGCATGCATTGTTCCTTATACTTTCGTAGGATATTTCAAAGGCAATAAAGACTGGTTGTGCACGTTTTTAAAAGCCTTTCCCTCTTTTAACCTGCACAGCGCGCTTTGATTTTTCAAAGCGCTGTCAGTTTTATATATGTCTAATCAGAGCAGTTTTACAATTTTCACACACTTACTTGGAAAGAGGAGAGGAAGCGGGTTGATTGGTTATCTTTCAAGATCGGGAATCACACCAGTGGGCATACGATGCCGAGTACCCCGTTCAGGAAGTCTTGCGCGGAAGCATGAGAAGCCTTGGTAATAGAGAGATTTAGCACACCGTGATCTGCGATCCGCCACCACGCGTTCCACTGCGCATGCCCAGATCGCTTTGATGCCGATAGATGGCGCCACATACTGGTTGTCACTCGTCCACCGTTAACTCTTCCTTTTTTTCTCTCTCTCTTTCTTTTTTCTTTCTTGTTTGGCTGGGACGCAATTTAGTGTCCACCTGTTACAAAGGATGCAGCCTCAAATCATCATCATCGGCACATAGACCTGCCGCATTGGAACCAATCAGCTTGTACGCCCCGTCCACGAGAGGTAGAGGTTCACGGTGGCGGATCACGGTATGCTAAATTTGTCTAATGATGTTCCTAAACTGCGGACGATCTCTGTATATGCCCAACAGCCTTTCTTCCTTTTTTTTTGCCTTTGAGTCGAAATAAACGTCCCAGAAAGGTTCTTGTCACAAGTGTAAGCACGAAAGTGCCGAAGCACTAGCAGAAGTAAGGGCTTGGGAGGAAGAGGGGCATGTGCCCATTTCGCACTCCGCTACCGACAACCACGGGCAGCCTATAAACAATAACGCAGTAACCGATCAGAATATCCCTGCGCATGCCTTAGCGATGTCATCGAAGCAAGATGGTCATGACTGATCTCGTCGCACCGAACCCACATGGCTGCGTCGATATTTTTCGGCCACACGCGGTTGTAAGACGCGAAGAGAAAAAAATAAGTTAGCCACATCTTGGGCTTCTGAATATTCTAACAAATATCAGAGGCGTGCACGCGTGGAATAATCGGCTTCTCTACATGTTTGCATGTTACGAGTCCTATTGTGGGGATATCAGAAGGGGAAAGCAATATGGCATTTTTTTTTTTTTTTTGTTTGCTGAAAATCCCAGTGTGTCTCGATTTTCGGTGATATGTGCTTCTTGCTGACTCCAGCAATCATGGACAAGTTGCGAAGTTGATTTTTCGGATCTATGATTTCTTCACTTGCGGAGTTGCGAGCTTAAAAGACGACGCTTAGGAAAACTACAGGTCACATAACGGATATGGTACCGGTACGTACAATATGCTATAAGTCTGTTACACTACATGCTACTATATGCTAAGAGCAAACTGAAAGAAATACAAACAGTGCACCAAAAGATATTTCCCTCGAAGCGTGATGGTGCTTTTTCGTGTCGCAAAACTGCGCTATACGGGACGTTATGGCGTTTACATTTGCACTGGCCCGCCTGTTCTGACTATAGTTCAGTGCTGTACGCAGTGGACTGGTAGTTTTCTAGCATCATCAACATCTGTTGCTATTACCAAACACAAATGATGTTTGTCAGCTCCGCGCGCGGTTCTCAATGGGGGAATTCTGAAAAACATTCGAGCAATCAGACGGGTTGGAAGCGTGCCGTTTCTTCTTGTTTTAAATGAATTACACGCGGTGATATTACGAAGAGGGGGAAATAAAAAAGCCTCAAATGCTTTACCATGATGCAGGTTCTATTTCGGGCCCTTTAATGATACCCAGCTGACCTGAAGGAAAGGATATTACTGACTAGTCTGCGATCATCGCCTAGATCTATAGATTTCTGCTGACGGGCATCTATGTCTGAACAATTTAGAAAACTACCTTACGGGCCCAATTTCAATACAAGTAGCTTTCAGGGGGAATATTTTCATTGTTGAATGCAGAGCCCTGCAGAGAAGCAACAGTTGGAATCTATTTTTCTCGGATGCTACCGCAACTTTGACCCGTCTGTTGTCATCAGGGGACAGGCAAGGGACGTTTTAACATACACACACGAAATACGCATACGGTTTCAGCACTGCTTTTTTTAGTAAAATGACAAACGATTGAGGAGACGTCGCACGTCGACGACATGTTTAACTAAGGTGAACAAGGAGGGATCACTGGCATGAGAACCAAACATCGTTCGGCAAGAACTGCATTTAATAATAAACTACCGATAATAACAAAGAAACTGAACGTTGCATGTATATACGTGCATAGCCTGGCGATAGTGGTGGGCGTTATGATGTAAGGAGAAAGTAAGAAAAATTGGAAATGTACTTATTCTTTTCTGGCACCATGTTTATGCTTCCTTAGGCAGCGTACAGTATTCTCCGGGCCTTCAGCTGCCTGAACCAAACGGCGAAATTCGGAGCGTGAAAGAGTTACGCAACCTTACAAAAGAATAAAAGAAAAGGAAATCCTTTGAATTGCACCAGATAACCGGTATTATTGGCGAAAAAAAAAAAAAAAGGAGTCAATTATAAGGGGCACTTTTACCACGAACGTGCGATGAGGCGAAAGCCTCTATCGCGCACTGGTCCGAAACCCTCCACCGGCACCTCTTTCTGTTTTCACTCCCACCTTTGCGAGAGCGTAAGCTACCAGCCAACATATAAAGTCCCGCTTTAACCGAGCCGTATGCCTTCGGGGCATAGGGATAACGAAATGGAAGGGTTTTGGCAGGATGAATGTGATATCACCCTCCCAATCAAAAGAAGACGCCCGAGTTGGCAGCTTCTACCAAACGTAATGTCAGGAAGCCCCATGTCCAGTTAGTGCTCGGCCATGTTAGCTGCCAGCTACCGCCTCCCACGACTTTTTCCAGCCTTTGGATGTATAACGGACAAAAGGTCACCGCGAGTATGAGCGCTTTAAAGCGTTCGCCTTAAAAAAGAAAAACAGTTACAAACTTCATACCCTTAATCAAAAAGACACGGATCCTCTGCCGCTCAATGAAATCGAGACCAACTGATGCTCAGGTTAGTTGAATTCAAGATGAGTTGAAAAGTGCCGCTGCTAGGCGCCCATCGGTGATCAACAGTGTGTTCGGCTTCTTATCTGGAGAGAAATACTCGGAGTCTGAATACTTTACTCCGCTAGGTGTGTCGCACTGCTGTTTGCCGAAACTGTTCTTGCGCCAACAGAACTCAACGCCATTCTAGAAAGTTTGCAAGACAAGGCAGCCCTTGATGCGAAGCAAACAGCCTCAAATAAAAAAAAAAAAAGCGCAAACACATTACAGTCGCTCACGTTCCAACAAATAAGCAAATGCTTACCATACGGTTTCCGGTATAGAGCACTTCAGCTATTTTAATCTCTTACGCAGCTGGAACCCCTCTTAATTATCGGAACCTCTGGTTTCGCTTCAGCTTTCAACATTATAGCTCAAAGTACAACGTTACAACGCACCCTTGCATGCTCTTCTCGTCCGGCCTGCGTAAGGTTTCGCAAATCCATATGATGTGTGCATGGCTCTAAGCTCGCCAACTTTCAGTTCTGTAAATGAGACGTACGTGTTTTAAACTCTTAATTTCTACCTTCCGAAAGCTGTCTGATTTGACCGTTGACACCGATACGCTGCATTACCGTAAGAACGAAAGCAAGGAAATTAATTGAGCTCTCCTTTAAGATTCCTGACTAGCTCTCCTGAATATTTGGCCAGCGTTGTTCAAACCAACCATACTCAATAAGCCGATTGAGCGCGGTAACAAAATCAAATTTTGCACAAACCTAAGTATGAATATAAGACAACAGGAAACAAGACACATACTTTCAAGCGTATAAAAGAGCTAATATGTCGTCTGTATACAGCTGCGGTCGCCCTTCAGGATATTCGGGTGCCCGGCAACTGTGGCTCAGTGGTTTGGGAGCTCAACGGCTGTACCGGACGCGGTCTCAATCATGACCGCACTTCGGTAAAGGCGAAAGCTATGACGCCCGTGTACGCGGTTTGCAATCTGTGCCCGTTAAAGAGCCCCATCAGGTTGTCGAAATCTTCGGGGCCCTCCACTACACGCTGCCCCTCACAGTTTGGGTCCGCTTTGGGAAGTTGAACATCTCTAAACCAAATCAGATCTAGGTGCGTTTCCCGATGATGCATAGTTTCTGAATGCTCAGTTACAATTTCAGTGTGCCAGTCACAGTGCACATAAAATCCACTTTGCGGTTACAGCCTCTAATCTGCGAGAAATCGTTTGAAATGACAAATGAAATCAGCGAGTTTGTTGTTCTTGTGCGCGTGGTCATCCTGTAAAAGCAGTCCCATCATTCCGCAACACGATTACGTATTTATGACGTAAATACAACAGGGTCTTCTTTTATGTGCGCTTCTGTTATGCTAAAAAATCGGCAGTATTAGTGCCCACATTACTCTATAAACGTTGTGCCATTTTCAGCTTATTGTGTATGCTCATTTTTGCAGTGCTACCAGCACAAAATTAAATTGCCCCCCCCCCCCTTAACACGCAATAATGCCCATTGAGCGCTTTGTGTAGGAAATTAAATGAAATAAATAAATAAACATCCTTGAAATACCTTTCTGAGCAGTGCACACGTGCGACCGGTTGTCGCCACAATGTTTGGCTCCCCGCATACAGAGGCGGGTGATAGTTATATAACGAATGTGTGCTCAGATTCCGATATACTATCTTGTTCTCATCAAATCATATATGTGCTGTCCTGTTATGAATAATATGCTTGTCAAGATGCAAGGAGCACGTCTGTACGTTCGCAAATCCCACTCTTCAATTCAAGGTCATTATTTGCTACGCGAACTGCTTTCCGTAACAACAAACACTACCAGAAACGGCTTTAGTTATACCATGGACACCGCAACGCTTACAAAGCAACGGCGTTAGAAAACGTCGAAAAGGTTTCAGTAATTTGTTTGATTACATTAATGACTTACATAGCGCGCGCACACATGCGTCATTCATAAACTATAAATAGGCCCTTCAAGACCTTTAATTGCGGCAACAGCTACTGTGGAGACAACATATAAGTAACGCTGGAAAGGATATATATGCCACTTACAGCGACGGTTTGGCGCAACGGACTGATAGGCGGCCGATGCTTTTGTATGCAATAGCTCAAAAGTAATACACAGCTCGACGTTAACTATAGTAATTGCTTTATGTTGGCTATGTTTCGGATCTCAAAAATAAAAAAGAACACGTGACAGAGCGTATATTTTATGAAAGCACTGCCGAGCTGAAAGCGGTGAGAAGCTTGACTCCGAAACTGCCCTGTACAACTGAGCGCAGACAGGTGATGCATGCTGCCCCATCGTTTTCAGCACAGTGACAACTGAATACAGTCGTAAAAACATAATGCCAAAAGGTCTTTCGCCCGAAGTGCGTATAAAAGAAAATGTGTCTTTCAATTCAAAGGCAAACACAGGCACTAATTTCTGTCTCATGCAAAGGTCCTGTCCAGAAAACACAAAGCATGGGCTTCCAGTCTCTTCACCTAGTGCGCTCACCCGTCCACATCTTACATATAAAGCAAGTGTAATGTTACGGGATCGCAATAAATTGTTCAACAAATAGCCTTGACATAATGCCCCAGTCCAGTAACGCAGAGCCCTAGTACGTGCATGCAGATTGATTGATTTGGTCAGAGGAAGGGAAAGGCGCAGTATCTGTCACACTTGTTTCTGTGGACACCTGAACCGCGCCCGTAAGGGAACATAAATGAATAAAAACACTAGTACAGCGTTTGCTGCCCCCTTTGTTGACCACTCTGCTACTGCTGAGCTATACTGAAAAGCATCCAGCTGATAGAGTGAAAATAAAAACTGCACGCGCATCGTAAAGCGGCAACGCGATCATTTTAGTTCTCCACAGCGCGAAAGCTATCTCTAACAAATGCAGCATCGAAAAAGTACATGTTTAAACTAGCCGGGAAATGAAATTATCAAGGCACAACTAAACAAAGCCAGTAGCAAAGCATGAACCGTTGCTCCCGAGTGTTTTTAGCTTTTACGTTCGATGTCACCCCGTAGCAAATCAAACTGAAACGCGATTATAAACGCGGGACATTGCCAATAACTCTAAAGGCCCTGCCCTTGCGCTGGAAATGCTCATCAAACGAAGCAAAGTGAACCGATTATTCATAAGAATGTGAACGTTTAAAAATCGCACGAATAACAAACACATGCACACCGAACCTTGTTTAAAGCAGGGTTCAGGGTAATCGCTGTCAGTACCAGGATGAGGAATCCAGATGAAATGAAAAAGACGAGTCAGACTAACGTTTTTCGAAGGCCTTTTTCTTTTTTTGTTTTCACTGTTGTCGTCCTTTATTTTGACCGTGTCGCACGCATGGTTCATGAGACAGTGAATGTGCATCTATGTACAAATGATTAGCTCGCCCACAAACTCGGGCGCAGAGGCGGCACAAGACGCGACAACAGCGAGGCATTTTTCCGCTCTCTTTTTTTTTTTCATCTTTTTTACACAATTGAGTCTCTCACACTGCACACCGTCTTGGCCGATTTGGTTCGGGGGTTGGGGTCCACACGGCCGGAAGATGGGGGAACGGACAGAAAGAGAGACAGAGGCGATAAAAAAAAAAATGTATCATGGAGAGACAACGAACCTGCTGATGCAGTCTGCGACGGCTCTCGAGAGTCGCTGTCGGCTACATGCGGCCTGTCTCCTCTTGCGTGAACACGAACGGGTCTCTGGCTCGCGCCCAACCGAGGTTGATGAGCGGGTAGTTCTTTTTGTTCTCCGCGTTGTCTTCGCGGCCGTGTCCACCCCCTTGTTCGCTACGAGTTCGCACGCAGTCACACAACCAACCGCACACAAAACACACACCCACACGAACGAGTCTCGGCTTGTCCTCCGAGCGAGTTGTTGCACCACAACCCAACCACATGGCGCGCGATAGCGCGCTGGTTGCGTGAGCTGAAGAAAGCAACGGCAGCGGTATACAGCTGAGCAAAGGTGAGAGAACCGTCGGCGTGCATGGTGTGCGTGCGCGGTGCCTGCCTCTACGAGAAAAACGAGAACACACTGCAAAATGACGGCCGAGCGAAAAAGTCTCTCCTCGGGGTCGTCCAGCATCTTTCTGCGAGATCTGTGTATGTACAGCGCTGTGAGTGTCGGCTGCACTCACCGGGCGGGTCTTCGGTGCGGCGCTACTGTAACTCCTGCTGCTGCTGCAGTTGTTGCTGCTGTTGGTAGTGCATGGCGAGCCGGGGGTCCGTGCCGTCGCCTCCCTGTGGCAGGTACATGGAGATCATGTCTCGCAGGTCCGGCGTGCAGCCAGCGCGGCCGCGCGGGTTTCCGGGGGAGCCCTGGGGCGGCGTCGGACTGGACTCGGCGCCGCCAGACTTGAGCTGCATTTGGGGCACTGAGGCGTACGGGCTGGGCGAACCGTACGACCCGTTGACGTACGGCAGCTGCGGGTCGTAGCGCGGGTAGTGGACCTGAGAGCCGTAGCCTTGGTACGCGTCGTGCATCATGGCGGCCGCCGCGCTGGGCGCGTAGCCGTTGGGCATGTAGCCGTTCATGGAGTACATGTCGCGCGGCACTTGGGGGGCGCTTGCCGGACGCACAGCGGCCGCAGCTGCGGCGTCGGCGGCTGAGAGCAAGCCACCGGCCAACGGGTACTTGTCCTTCTTGAGCAGCGTCTTCGTCTTTCGTCGGGGCCTGTACTTGTAGTCCGGGTGCTCCTTCATGTGCACAGCTCGCAGCCGCTTGGCCTCGTCGATGAAGGGCCGCTTCTCGGCCTCCGACAGCAGCTTCCACTCGGCGCCCAGCCGCTTGGAGATCTCCGAGTTGTGCATCTTGGGGTTCTCCTGGGCCATCTTGCGCCGCTGGCCCCGCGACCAGACCATGAAGGCGTTCATGGGTCGTTTGACGCGGTCCAGGTCCTTCTTGGAAGCACCGCCACCATGGCCTCCGTGACCACCAGCTGCGTGTCCCGGGTGCGGCTGCTGCTGGCCGCCCGGGTGGTGATGTCCCTGCAGGCTGGTGTGGCCCACTTGCTGTGGAGGGCTGGACGACACCACGGGCTTGAGGTCTTCCATGGGCTGGTGCGGCGGCGGGCCGCCATACGGGAACGCAGCCGCGTACTCGCGTTCCAGCGAGGCCAGCGCCGCGGGGCTGGCCTGCTGCTGCCGATGGTGGTCGACGCCGCTCGAGCATAGCTGGCAGGGGCACGCCGCAGGCCGCAGGTCGGCAGCCGCATCGTTCTGCCACGCGGCGGCGCGCGGCCAGGGCGAGGTCGACGTGGAGGCCACCGCGAACGCTTGGGTGAGCTGGGCGACGGGGCACGAAACACCCGCGCGCCGTCCGCACTGAATACGCGCTGCGCGCACAAGAGCCGATGAGTTCGGTGTGACCGCTTCGTGCCTTCGGTCGCCGGTCCGGTCGGTAGGCGCGTGCACTCCGCAGCCGCCCATTGGTGGATGCCTCCTCGCGGGGGGAGGTGCCGCCACGACCGCCCACTGGCGCCGCGCGCGCAGGCGCGGCTTCGCGACAGCCAGCGCCACCGCTGCGGCTGCCACCACGCGGCGCTACGCTACGGCGCGCCAAGCAGGCTGTGTGGCAGCGTTCGCTGCGTACCGCCGCGCAGCTGGCTTCAGCCGTCGTTAGCGCGGTGCACACTTCGAAGCGACGCCACCCTGCAGTTGCCTGTTGGCGTGCGAAATAGGTGGAGAATTCTCGGAGGGACCACAATGCTGCTTCTTTTCGCGCAAGGCGGTAATGCGCGCCTCGAGAATGCGGAAGTTAGAGCCGGCTGGGTCGAACAATCTGCTCGCGTGCCGGTGGAGTGTGCACGCTCTGTGCTGAATATTTGGTAGCCACTGCAGTAGCAGCCCAAATGATTTCATGTTTTCATAAAGATCTTTGGACTTGCTCTGGAGCCTGTGTTCACAGCAAATGACTTTACACACTTGATGCGCTTCGAATTGCTTGCAAAACAATGCCCTGTTCTTGTCGCCATCACTGTTAAAAAAAAAAAGAAAGGGGGGGGGGGGGGGGGCAATAAAGTGGAACCTTTCTAACCTCTATATTCTCGCCTCAGCTTATAGACCGTCCATCGAAACCGGGGTGATCGAAGGTGCTTGCTGTGCGCACGCAACCGAAAAACGGCAGCTTCTCCGGACTGAGCGTGAAACCACGTGTCTACGTCGCTACCGGGTGAAAGGATCGAGTCGCAGGGTCTGGGGCTACGTGCCCAATAACTGTCAAAATGCGAGGACTATGACAGCGCTCCCCCCGCCTGCTTTGCATACATGTATCCCATAGCGTCACACATGTGATTGTGAATTAACAACTCCCCGGGTGCACACGCATTAAAGCACAGTTGAGTGCGGGGCCCCTCAATTTAGGAGGGCTGTGGTTTTGTGTGCTGTGAAAAACCGTACGTGCTGCGGCTTCTTTGCTTTACTTTTTTGCTTTTTGTGCGTGTGTGTTTGTGTGCCTGGTATTTCTTGTTCGGCTACTATTTGCATGAAAGTTCGCTCTCATCCCTCGCAGCGCGGTGCTGTGTACAACTGCGATGGCTTATCCGGGAGCGGAGCTTGCGATGCGGGCTTTTAAGAGCATCTGAGAATTCGCGTGTAAAATAGCTGTGTAAGCTTTGGCATTCAAGATTTCAATTTCATATCTGATGTTTGCTGTAGTTGCGACGGGTTTCCAATCTATTGAAATTTAACCTACGTGATCGGCGTGGTCGGTCTGCGACTGACAAGCAAGGAGGCATAAAAATGTGTGAATTTTCAATCTATACTCTGCCGGCGCGCTGTCTACAACAGAGTGGATCCGGGTGATGCAGACAGCAAAGGACGCGTGACACGAGCCATATCATAGGAATCCCAGTCCCAGTAGCCATGGCGAAAGCACGGGACTTCCGCTACAATCTTTGCTATTCCACTCGAGTTGTGAGGGCCTCGCGTATCTCTTTCGTTCCTCCACGAGTTCAGGGCACGTGTTCAGCACGACGCGACAAAGCGGTGCTAGCAGCAAGCTCTCGCATGCTTCCTTCGTTTAATCACACCTCACTGCTGCTTTGAAACTGCTTTGAAAAAATGCGATGGAGCATATACTATATATGTATCCAATCCAAAGTTGCCCAACCCAAAGTTGGAAACAGTGCTCTTGTTTAGAAGGGCCAGAATTAGCTCTAAAATACGCTTTTTTTTTTCTTCATATATTTGGCACGTAAAACGTTGAGTGTATTAACTCAGGGAAAACAACATTCTCAGCGGCCCCAAAACATGTGTGTTTTCATTATTTATTCGGAACTGTGGAAAAGAAAATACCTCTCAAATCTCAGCGCATAGAATGCTGTAAAAATGCATCATGAGGAAAACTGAAGGTGAAATTGGCGACGACCGCCTTAAATGCAAGTTCTGAAATTTGCTTTTTTATTATTTTTGCTGTCGCACCTTCTGATAGCGGCATCATCAAGACCCTTTTGGACCTGCAGCTAGCGTGTACCCATAGAAATATACAGGCAATTAGCGGAGCTGTATGATACAGCGTGCACGATGACGCGGCTAAGTGCACAACCTTGACCTAAAGAAAATGCCTGTAAATAAAATATTCCTGACGGAGAGACACACCCCGTTTTATTTGGAAACGTGTGCGTGGTACGTCATGTACGATAGATTTAAGCACGATAACAATCTTGGCTGGGCAGGGTGAAGGGAACAAGGATATTCTGGAAGGGAAATTATACTATATAGTGCACAAAAGTACAGTTATATAATTCCTGTTTACTTAAATTCAGTGGTATCTGTATGCACTTGTGAAGGGGGGAATCTGAGAGGACTGTCTGGGTCTGAATTAGTATTAAGGATTTTAAAATAGCACTTCGCCCCCTCAAATATGATCCCAAATAAAATAATAACCACTTAGTTCGCGTCGCGTAGCGCTTGATACATGACTTCCCGAAGGCTGTGGTTATAGCGATGCACATCAAGTAAATTTATTTGCTTTCGCTAATGTGCGATGTTTCTATACCGCGTCCGGGTAAAACAGATCTGCCTCGAGGTAAAGCCATTGAGTTTTTAAATATCTGGTAATGCCGCAGTCGAGTCGGTTCCAATTCTCATAAATTTTTCAAGGCTGGTTGGACGAGGCATGAAAGTAGATGTGCCTAATTGATTTCGCAAGAGATGAGATGAGAATGCATACAGATGCAAGTCCTAGGATTCGGTAAAAACGTCCCCGGAAAAAACCTCTTCGGAGCAAATATGCCCGGAAAAAATGTCCCCGGAAGAAACGTACCCGGAAAAAATGTCCCCGAACAAGTCTTGCGCTATAGGACCTAGACTACGTTTCCCCATGGCGAGCTGTAATGATGAATGATGCATGTTAACTTTATTACAGCGGTTTCACCAGTCGGCTTGGCATCGAACTGATGCGGGCATTCATGACAAAAACAATTATGGCAGCGGTAATACAGTGACAGCGCCTCGTCATCACTTTGTTTGCGGGGAAAAGAAGAGCTGACCACCGGCTTTACCGGAGAAGCTTGGAGCGATGCTTTAATATGTCCATGATGCACGACCGGTTAAGCCTTGCTCTGCTTATACCATCATCACCCTTATCACAATTCTACACCAGCATCACAAGAACGGTTGAACCTCGTCACCAGAAGGTCTGGAAAGTAATTCTAGTGGCGTCTTCTGCTTTGGGCGGTTCCCGAGACTACCATACGCCGATCCGCTGTACCTTTCTTAGTGGACAGTGTTACCAAACTTATTAGACCTATCATATATGATTGCTAACGAGCTGCGGAGCTCGGAACCTCGCAACGTATAAAAAGCCAGATGGCTCTTTCACCATGCTTTTACGCAATTCTTGTAAACATTTCGGGCCCCAGAGGACGCAGGTTCCATTTAACTCAAAGCCAAGAAAGAATGGCATAAACGTTTTTTTTTTTTTTGTTGTTGTTGTTTTTCTTCTTGTGAGTTCCAGAAGAAATTTTTTTTAGGGCCGGCTTTTGCTTTGGGGACGTTTTTTCCTAGTTGCCGCTTCTTCAGGGGTCGTTTCTTCCGGGGACGTTTTTACCTACACCCGCCAGTCCCACAGCTTTCCCTGCAGTCTCACTTTCTCTCAACGTTACTTAGTGTCGCCAATGCTTGGTACAGAAGAATTGACATTTTTCCAGCAAAGTACGACTGACGGCACAGGTTACCGAGAATTTGTGAACATCCGGTTGGGTTTATTTTGCAAATTGTATAGCTGCATGCAAGGCTGGTCTTGGCTAACCTGCGCAGAAACGCGTGAGTCATGTGCATGCCTTGACACACTATACACCCTCGCCCCCTGTTAAACCATGACAATGGTAACAGGAAGCTAGCAAACCTGACCATGCCTTCTCTGCTGAAGCAAGCTGAGGGAGACGGGGACAACACAATGCGTGCATTCCGAAGGCCTGGAAGACGCTAGGACTGCGCGCAATTATTGTGCTGCAGTTCGTGGCGTGGATGAAGCGAGACGCGTGGTTTCCTGGAAAAACTAATGGGGATGCTTGGGCAAAGCAGGTTCAAGGAAGTCCTCCCCCTACTTTCGCGTGGCGTCCCAGCAAAACTGACGGCCGAGGAGGCTCCGCGCATGCGCAGTACCGCTACTTGAAAAAGGTCGCAGCATCTGAAACGATCCTTACTCAGGTGCCTCAAGAGTCGCTGTTGTTTTGAAGTCCTGAAAAGTGATATGCCTGCGACAGGGGAATGCTTCAGAAAAAGGTGGCAGGGAGAGCCCGCGATCGGTTTCTCATACTCGAAAAACGTATATGTTATTAACTTTGGTTTCGCCAAGCAAAAATAGGTTAAATGTAGAAAGGAAGGGAGCACATGCGTTCGATATAAAAGGTACTGCTGCAGGAAAGAGACAACACTCGATGTCGTTGCCCTCAGATGCCCGGGTGAGCTGTCTTCTCGCGGAGAAACTTCGCGGCTCCGGTATAGCGTTGTTTTATGCGAGGCTACTTGAGCTGGCGCCTCTGAGCACATCGGTGGTGCGTCTGAATGGTGGCACCAGCATGACCTGCACTAGAACAAGGGACTGCGCGCGTCCATGAAGTCATTCTGTGTACCCGATCTGTGCACAAAGAGTCCCTTTCGGAACGACCTTTTCACATTGAGCAGACCCGTTTCAGCAAATTAGACGTCTTTATGAGTGCCACAACTCCGGTGCATTAAGATGTCATTGTCTGTGGCTATGACCGCATGCATGATCGCTGTCGGCTTTTGTATTTTTAAGCATGTAATGAGAATAATTTAGGCAGAGATGGCCTTCAGCCTGCTCATTGTATCTAAAATGAAAGAGAGGTGAGCACGATTTGGTCAGTATATGAAAAAGCAACTAGCCCCCACCCTTGCATTGTAGCAGAGTATTTCGAGCATTTGTGCATTGAATCACGTTAATACCTTGACCTCGACACTCCGGTTTTCTAAATACCTATAGGAATTATTTGCAAACAAAAAACGAAAAATTAGTCTGGGCAGGAGCCTTGTCGCGACGATGACGTCGCAAACGTTATACAAGAAAAAACACTCCGGCGCGCAGGACGATTCGAATCGGTAGTTTTGTGATTTAAAATTACGTCAGTAAACTGCAGGCGAGAGACGTCAACGTCAAATTTTTCGTAGTGAGCGGGAATATAGCTCAAGCAGCGTTTCTGATGTCGAAAATGTAGGTTTCCTCATTGGAAAACTATCTCAACTGAATGCAAAGGAACTGCAGTCTTTCAAATCTATTTGCGCCAGTTTGAAATGTGTCAAAATGTCGCATTGCTGCCAAGGTTGGTGCAAATAACCAGCGCCTTGAGGCAAACCCGCATTAAATATATATAGTTACTTCGAAATAAAGGCATCCCCCGGAAGGTGTCATGCACAGCTGTTTCCAAAATACTTACTTGACAGTGGGCAATATTGCACTGATTATGCTTTGTTAATCTCTGAGGCTCACCACTTTTATTCCGCGCTCGGAGAACCTACTCATCAGCTGATCTCAACAACTTAGAAAGCATAAAAAAAAAAGATAGAAACACTGCTTCCTTGAACGTCTGGCCTCAGCAAATATAGTGCTGCTTCCGCATGGCCAAAAAAAAAAAAAAAAATATGAGTTTGAATTCCTTCCTAGAATAATTCACCACATCATAATCAAGGGTCTGGATTAAAGGCAGGATTCGCATTAGATTGGTGTCTCGGCGACCAACTTCAACGGTGCTGAAAAATTACTTTCGAGGACGAAAATTCCATGGGGCAATAGAAAGCTTTAGTTATGCCTTCAGTGTGCCCAACTTAGCATTGGTTGCATTAAGAATGCTGCAAAATTACACCCAGTAAGTTTTCTTTATGTACAGGTAAGCCATTTGTATATATTCTTATAGTGCTTGCAAAAATCGACCAGCTCGTGCAGAATGGAAAAAAAAAAAAAAAGAAAGAACCTGGTCCAACAAGTAAAAGAAAAGATGCATGATCTTTAGTCGTCAGATGGGTACATTTCTTCCTTGCCTGTGTCCATGCTTAATTCCAAAATATGAACGCCTGTTAGTATTTTACAATACACCAGCACGTAACGTATACATACACATGTGGGCAGGCTTGTTATGTGGGGCAGCGCCTGGCACTCAACTCGTCTTAGATCATAAATTTCCTCGCAGAAAATACAGTGAAGGCAGCATCAGTGCAGATGTGACAACCCTTTATAACAGAAACTAAAAGCAGCTATGCGTTTATTTATCCTACGTATAACTAATTAAACGTTTTCATAAAATACTCTTTGGATATACGAAGCACTGAAATACAGTTTTTAGCTATACAGTTGTTGGTTAATATACTGTCAAATCATGTCAGTGTAAGAAAAAAACGCGTTCTTTTGAATAATAACCACGTGACACGTTTTGCTTAGGTGACCTCAAACTCGCATTTACGTTCACGAAAAAGTGGCAGTCAAATGTCAGGTGTGAACACAGACATCAGCTTGCCATTCGCAGTGCATGTCTACCGCGGTTTATTTTGTACGCTCCGCAGGAAACACCAAAAACGCCCGGAGGAGCACCGTTTTACACCGGCTAGAACGGCACTGACCTTGACAGAAAGTCTGCCAGGCGCGTCATCGCATACAAATAATTGAGCAACAAAGTGCACCGGGAAAGCGATCCAGGATTTCTCCAGCCGACCTTGCATCGTTTTTGATGCGTGGAAAACGATCCAGAGCACCTCATTCACCTCGTCACCAAGAGAGACCTTATAGCTTCCCCAAGCACCTATTCCACTTTGTATTCGTGCGGCATACAAATGGGCCTCGTGTACGCGCGCATGCGGCCATCATTGAGGCGAATATGTGTGCAAGTGTGCTGGCATGCCTATACGCATTGAGCGCGTATTGTAGCGGAATTCTCAAACATGGAGTCTCAATGGAACAGGAGGGCGATCACAATACTCGCGTTGTGTGGCGCCCTCTCTCGGTATCGGAAAGCGAGAGCATCGGCGCAGCGCAAACAGCGAAGGGGGTTTCCCCAGTGACGTCACGCGCGCGCGCGCTTTTCTGGCCAGCTCTGAAAGGATCTGGCGCGCTTTGATGCCGCAGATTACGGCGTTTTCAATGCTTCGCTCGTGGTGAGCCCACCTGAGCGCTCACTGGCGCAGACGCCACTTGAGACCATTCACCTCACTTTATATAGGGAGAGAGGGGCTTATAAAAGCGTTCTGGCGGGCTGCTTTGCTGCAGTGTCAATGCCGTCACAATGCACGCTGCCCCGTTGGCACGTGTTGCCTTTCGGTGAACAAATGCCGCCGCCGTCCGGGGAGCGCTATATTCGCTTCGGGAATGGCATTGAAGTCTCGCGGAAATGCACGCCCTGTGTGTGTGCGCGCGTTCCGGTGCTCTCCTTATGAAACGTGCACCTTTTTTGTCGTCGCGCGGAATGCCATTGCAAAGCGCGCCGCTTTCACTTCTCTTTTCATCGCTGCCCTTGCTTCCCAGTCAGCTCGAGCGCCAAAGTGAAAGGAAGAAAAGGTAATTTGGAAGCAAAGGACTCACTCCTTTTCAGGCTCATTTAACAGGTGAAACTTTATGAGGTGGCACTTGAAGGTGTTTGCTTGATTCACAAGGGACACAGAAGGGGCTGCTTTGTGTCGTGCTTATTGATATGTATGTTTACACAGCGTTAAAGCGGTGTTGTGTATGCTGGCAAAACAAAAACACATTCGTTAAAAAAAAAAAAAGCGGCTCGATTTGGATGCTATAGCACGCTCTGGACACGGTACGCATAAGTTATGCGTTCATTGTGGGCAAAGGATGGAAGTGACGATTTTCCTGATTCAGTTCAGTTCAGTCGTGTCCGACTCTTCGTGACCCTGTGGACCATATCACGCCATGCTTTACGGTCTCTCACTATCTTCCTAACATCACATAACTTCATCTGCAGCGCCTTGAGGATGCCATCTAACCATCGCGTTCGCTGCCTACCCCTTCTCCGGTGACCCTCAACCTTTCCCAACATCAAATCTTTCTCCAGTGACTCCTATCTTCTCACCAGATGACCAAAGTAGCTGAGTTTTAACTTCAGAATTTGACCCTCCAATGAGCAGCCAGGATTTATGGTCGACAATATCGAGTGATCTGATCTGGCAGTCCAAGGAACGCTCAAGAGTCTCCGCCAGCACCACAATTCAAACGCGTCAATTCTTCGATTAGGTTGTATTATTTTTTCTCAAGACACTTCATGAAGGGCTACATGCTGGGAGTTGCATAATTCATTTAAATGTTTTGCAGAAATTTTTTGTTCATTCCCTATAAAATATAAAACAAAAACAAATATTGAAGCAACAAAGATGATCTAGTAAACAAAGAGTCAGCTATCAAAAACTTCTCTCGATCCAATAAGTAATGATTGGCTTTCTATCTAGGATTCTTGAAATGATATAATAGTCTTAAGAGCCCCGAAAAATGGCAGACTTGCGCTTGATGCCTTATTTGCGCAGCGTGTATATTTTTATCTCTGAATCATTTCCTGCTGATGTGAGATGGAAAGAAAGCGAGTTACTCACAGCAGGATTACTATGCTTAGCCTGATTATGCCGTAGCTAGCGTCTGATTTTCGCATATGAATGTGAAGTCTTTGTTAGAAAACTGAAGGATTGAAGCGGTTTTCACAACTATATTTTGCCGGCGCAAAACTTCTGTTTCTTCAGCTTCCACAGCTCCATGGATTTTTGCAGGCTTTGGTTGAGCGTGGGCGACATGTTTATACAATACGGTTTGCTGTCCCTCTTTAAATCACTTTTTAAGTTTATTACTTACTTCCTAGAATTCGAAAATCTGTAACAGACGAGCGTGCACCCGGCGGTTAGGGAGTCATACAGGACGAGTTGGAACTGAATAGACCTTTCTCAAGTAACTCCATTGCGCATGCGCGAAGCCTCCTCCGCCGCTGTTTTTGCCAGGATGCCACACGAAAATGAAGGGAGCAGTTTGCTGCACGTGCTTTTCCACGAAACGACGTCCCTCGCTCGATCGATGCGACCAAGTGCATTGCATTTTCCCCGCTACCCTTAGCTCACCCCAAGTGAGCAAGCGTCCTGTTGTCGTGCATTAGGAAGGGTTGGGAGTTAGGGGGAGTGTCACTGCGTCCACCGATGGCTCATGCGTCTCTGCCCAGGCTGATACTAGCACTGCTCTAAACAACTGCCTCAAAAATAAACATGTCTTGGTAGCTTCTCCAGTCAAACGCACTTGGCCTGGCGGCCGCAAGAATGGTGCGCTACTGGAAAAAGGTCCACTAGCAAAATGCATGGAGTTGGGCTAAAATACCGCCTGGTAGAAGTTTTAAATAGCTTCAAAAGATTTTTTTGTTGTTTTTCAGATTTCGCGCCTCATTACGATGCCGGAACGGCGCGCAGCAATCGAGGGCACGAACATGAACACTCATGCTGTATATTAGCGTTAGTGAGAGAGAAAAATCAGTTTATTCATTAGTTATGCAGCGGTTGTTCATGTGGCGCCATGTTGAGGTCTTAGCTGGACCGGCTGACAACTCGACATCGTCTTGTGATTTCGACCCCCCCCCCCCCTTTCTTTCTGCTATTGTTCCGTGAGTAAGAAAAAGCACTCAATGAGTTTTTGCGAGCATGTGTGTGTGTGTTGCGTGTGTGTGTGTGTGTGTGTGTGTGTGTGTGTGTGTGTGTGTGTGTGTGTGTGTGTGTGTGTGTGTGTGTGTGTGTGTGTGTGTGTGTGTGTGTGTGTGTGTGTGTGTGTGTGTGTGTGTGTGTGTGTGTGTGTGTGTGTGTGTGTGTGTGTGTGTGTGTGTGTGTGTGTGTGTGTGTGTGTGTGTGTGTGTGTGTGTGTGTGTGTGTGTGTGTGTGTGTGTGTGTGTGTGTGTGTGTGTGTGTGTGTGTGTGTGTGTGTGTGTGTGTGTGTGTGTGTGTGTGTGTGTGTGTGTGTGTGTGTGTGTGTGTGTGTGTGTGTGTGTGTGTGTGTGTGTGTGTGTGTGTGTGTGTGTGTGTGTGTGTGTGTGTGTGTGTGTGTGTGTGTGTGTGTGTGTGTGTGTGTGTGTGTGTGTGTGTGTGTGTGTGTGTGTGTGTGTGTGTGTGTGTGTGTGTGTGTGTGTGTGTGTGTGTGTGTGTGTGTGTGTGTGTGTGTGTGTGTGTGTGTGTGTGTGTGTGTGTGTGTGTGTGTGTGTGTGTGTGTGTGTGTGTGTGTGTGTGTGTGTGTGTGTGTGTGTGTGTGTGTGTGTGTGTGTGTGTGTGTGTGTGTGTGTGTGTGTGTGTGTGTGTGTGTGTGTGTGTGTGTGTGTGTGTGTGTGTGTGTGTGTGTGTGTGTGTGTGTGTGTGTGTGTGTGTGTGTGTGTGTGTGTGTGTGTGTGTGTGTGTGTGTGTGTGTGTGTGTGTGTGTGTGTGTGTGTGTGTGTGTGTGTGTGTGTGTGTGTGTGTGTGTGTGTGTGTGTGTGTGTGTGTGTGTGTGTGTGTGTGTGTGTGTGTGTGTGTGTGTGTGTGTGTGTGTGTGTGTGTGTGTGTGTGTGTGTGTGTGTGTGTGTGTGTGTGTGTGTGTGTGTGTGTGTGTGTGTGTGTGTGTGTGTGTGTGTGTGTGTGTGTGTGTGTGTGTGTGTGTGTGTGTGTGTGTGTGTGTGTGTGTGTGTGTGTGTGTGTGTGTGTGTGTGTGTGTGTGTGTGTGTGTGTGTGTGTGTGTGTGTGTGTGTGTGTGTGTGTGTGTGTGTGTGTGTGTGTGTGTGTGTGTGTGTGTGTGTGTGTGTGTGTGTGTGTGTGTGTGTGTGTGTGTGTGTGTGTGTGTGTGTGTGTGTGTGTGTGTGTGTGTGTGTGTGTGTGTGTGTGTGTGTGTGTGTGTGTGTGTGTGTGTGTGTGTGTGTGTGTGTGTGTGTGTGTGTGTGTGTGTGTGTGTGTGTGTGTGTGTGTGTGTGTGTGTGTGTGTGTGTGTGTGTGTGTGTGTGTGTGTGTGTGTGTGTGTGTGTGTGTGTGTGTGTGTGTGTGTGTGTGTGTGTGTGTGTGTGTGTGTGTGTGTGTGTGTGTGTGTGTGTGTGTGTGTGTGTGTTAATACAGACGCGGCTAACACGCATAAAGCCGGAAACTTCACTATCTTTTCGGTTTCTGTATTTTTTGTTACATTTTCAGTGCTTAATCAGTCTTGCGTTGCTCGAGAACTCCGCGCAGTCCTCCTCCGCAAACTTTGGTACGTACGTGTGTAGCTCACAGCCCCTGTCCTTTTTTTGCACCTTACGCCACCGCATTTGGCCACTTAGACAAAGACGACGCAAGAGACGTCAAAGCACAAAGTATCAATGACGGCCTCGGGTGCACAGTTTAAGTTCCGTTGACCTGAAGCAACATCCGTATAGGCAACGACCTCATATGACACAAATTGTGAGCTAGTCCTAATGGAACTGATCTCATCAGTGATTACATGTATGCAGCAGAAGCAAAGTAGCGGAAAAGGAACCTTAAAATACACCTATTCCGATGCTTCGAACGCTATATATATTACTGGTAGTCCCGGCTGCAGAAGCAGCTCCATGTCTCCAGCGCTGAACTCAGTACAGTCACACAGAAAACGGGTGTGGTCGCTGATACGAATATCTATAGGTCTCCATTTAGTCTGGAACCCGACGTATATATATGACAGTGTGACAGCAAAAAAATAATTGCTCCGCGAAAATTAAAATTGTTCCCTACCGGTGGTGTTCCCAACGAAATCAGAGGTTTAAAATGCTGACTGGGACCTTCACTGATACTGATATTTTGCTGTTGTACTCAAGTACCTATATGGTGATGTAGAACATGTTGAATAGGGCGATATAGAATGCGTGCTCGGGTGGCTTATACTGTGTATGAATGCACAACGGAGCACCTCAATATGCCGGAATCCGGGGCCTGTGAACCTCTGATAAGCGTTGAAAATTTTATCTGTAATCCTATTTCTTCTTCGCTCATAGGTCGGGTGTTCCTCTGCATGCCCTTAGTGTAATGCGTAATTACAGTTGCCTTGGAACGTAACGTACCAGCCTCTACTCCTGTCCAGCTGCCCAGTCCAGTCACTACATCCCCTTCCCTTCACCTCCCTCCTGGAGTGCCTGGCTGACATCGGCACAGATGGAAGACCAGCTTGCCTTGGTAAACCAGGCGAAGGATATGTTGAGTGCTTAATTTGCGCTCTTAAATAAAGTGTTTTTCTCTCTCTTCTCTCTACCAGCCGCACCACACCGTCAGTAGCCAGTTGTTTTACACAGACCAGGCACGTGCACCCAGCCGTGTTTTCTATATCGCACCAACAATGCCTGACAAAAAGTTTGCATATATATACATTGTGGCTAACCGAGAGGGTTCTACTTAAGTTGAGGACAACTCAGAGGGCTATGGAACGAAAAATGGTAGGGGTAACATTAAGATATATAGGAAGCGTGCAGAGTGGGTCAGAGAAATAATAACTCAAGTTACTGACATTCTAGTGGAAATTAAGAAGAAGAAATGGGCATGGGCAGGACGTGTAGTGCGAAGAGAGGATAACCGATGGTCGCTTAGGGTAACGAACTGGATTCCAAGGGAAGGAAAGCGTAGCAGGGGGCGGCAGAAAGGTAGGTGTGCGGATGAGGTTAAGAAGTTCGCAGGGGTCAAGTGGATGCAGCTAACACAAAACCGAGTTAAGTGGAGAAATATGGGAGAGGCCTTCGCCCTGCAGTGGGTATATTCAGGCTGATGATGATGATGATGATGATGATGATGATGATATATACATTCACTGATGACGGCGTGTTCGATTCACCGCTGCGTGAACTGGTTCTAGAGATGATGCAACATGGCGCCGGCTGCACAATGTGGTTTGTTTAAAGAAGCACACGTCTCGAAGGTCCAGTTTAGCAAAACTATAATGCACCTCCTTAGCGGTCAATGCCGGAGGGGTGAAGTTGATGCCGCCATTGAAGCAGACGACGGCTTGCGCAACGATGGCTTGTAATACACGGCAAAGAGACTCGAGTTATCTCACTCGTCCGTCAACGAAAACGGTGCCCGAGTTCGCCTATAGGAAAAGGCTACGCATACTTCACAACGCGCATATAAAGTAAACACGCAGTCCACGCGCATCCTGACATTTCATTCGTATCCACTAAAAGAACGAGTGCGTTTCCCATGAGATGTCGCAATGTGAAACTAGATCGAGGCTGCTTCATGGCAACAGTTTACTACATCTGTGCTATTTCAAAATTCATCACGTTGTTCAGCATATCGGCGATGGTTGATGTGATGTGGCAGACCAACTTGGCGAAGATAAGGCAGAAGGTCAGTCCTGCATTCTGTCATTCGTTGTGGAAGGATATAGCACTGCTGCAGTGCGACACTATATACCGCAGAACTTTTCGGAACATGTTGAACGAACCAATCGAATCCAAGAGACCTTTTACAAATGTTCGTTGGAAGCGCAGCCTGGCACAACAGTCTCAAGGAAATTTGCTATATATACCTGTTGCAAAATGTAAAAGCAAGCTTCCCTGTAAGTCGGTGATCATTAGCAATTGGAGTGCTGGCATTTGCTGTGCCCACGCAGATTTGCACGTGATGGCACGTACCGCATACACAGGCTATTGTGCGAGAACATGTTTCTGCGCTTTCGTGGGTCGAGGTAAAGCAAAGCGCTGACATCATGGGTAGAGGAAGGTATGTCCAGAGACGGCGCGCGCACGTTTGCTGGCTTATATGCTGGCTAGGCAACGTGCCATGGATAGTCTAAACTGGCTTTAGTCTAAAATATTCCCCTGATGAATGGGTTAAGGGTGGTGGCCTTTGCGACAGTGCTCGCCTTCTTTCTATTGCGAAAGCAATAGTCCGACAGCCAAATCGAGACCTCGGGTGTCCGCAGCTACGTCGTGAAGAGACGTAGCTACGGTCTCCTCAGCCTGCCATAACATTTGAATTTACGTTACCCCCATGCCACGGGCAGGACTGCCAACTCGGGTCGCTCCTTTCATATGGGAGGGTGATATCAAAATCAGCCTGCCAGAACCGTTTGCATTCTCGTTACCCCTACGACACGCAGGCACTTCCATACGGCTTGGTTGAAGAGTTGCTTGGTACTTGGGCTGGTAACCTACGCTCGCGCGTCATACCCTTAAAGGAAGAGCTTAAGTTTCCCCAATAATGTATAGCACCTTGTACTGATAGGGCGTGATAGGGGAATAATGTAGCAATAAGCTTCCGCCATTGCTTTCGCAATTCAACTAGGGTTAACCAAAACTAAACCACAACTAATTTTTTTTTCCTTATATACCTTAATTGTTGTTATAAATCGGTCAACTATGCCTTCATTTAATCACAAAATTCAGTTCTTGCACTTGTAATCTGCACTCTACCGATTTCGCAAAAGAAACCGCTATACTCGTAACTCACGCCACCAAAGTGAGACTACATAGCCACTGTGCAGGAATTTCTGCCGCATAGGTACGCTGACTTGAAGGTTTTGCAACTGGTCTACCGGATTTGCAGTGACACTATCAGCCCGTGAAAGTAGCGTGCAATGTTTTGTCCTCAGCACGGGGCGAGATTGAACGAGAAAAAAAAAAAATGCTGAGGTGACAGGAGCGCCCGCATTGCGGTGCCATAGCTGAAAAGTTTATGCGCCCACAGCCACGAATAAATATAAGAAGAAAATAAGCACATTCAATCCCATAAGAACGCGCGCAAGAACACCCACGTGAGTGGACGCGTGCGCTAGCATAGATGTATCGAATTTTATTTTCAATGGCCCGAAGCAAGCAGTCCGTGTCGTAAATCAAATAAATTTTTTTCTAAAGTGTACCTCCTATATGCTTAAAATGTTTGGTGTTTGCCCCTGAAACGGACCCCCAAGTACGCGCTAAGCAAGTGCAAAGAGCCCGTGGTGGCCCGGGCAAAAAGGCGACCTGACGCTCTCAAATAGAGTCGAGTTTCAACAGAATTATTGAACTACATTGTATATATTCTTCCGCCGACAGCCTTCATCGATGAACACGAATGAGCACACATACACACTTCACTCGGTGGACATAATGTGGAATGACTGGGTGGCCGCGGGGACCTTCTTTGTGGCTCACTTTCAATGTGGAAGAGAAAGAAAGTAGCGCCAGAGCGGCTACTGCGTGAACTAGATTCAAACCACGCGCTAGGCAGCCGTTTCGGCGCAAACAGCGCCACAGAACCGGGCCTTGCATGGAAACAGGCGAACCGCGCACAAAGACTACTGTAGGGAGTTGGGGTGCTGCGCCGGGGCGCAAACGTCCCGTCCCGCTGAAGGGGGTTGCGAGTCCCCGACTTTGGCTTGACGCCGCCGGCCTAGAAGAAACGGACACGCTCACACTAAGCGTGGGTACGTAGACTCCAGACCGCTCCCGAATCCATCGGCGCGCAGAGCCAAGCGCAACCGCGTCAGCAGCGAATTAAAAAAGTACGGCGCCGTGGTAGCCAGGCAGCAGAAGCACGACAGAAGAGGAGGGGAGGGGGGGGGGGGGGGTTAAGAGAAGAGGGGGCAGGCACTGAGAAAGCCGGGTGACAATGGGACAGGGTGGGGGACACAATGGGGTGCCTGTCCCGGGCCGGTGGGAAGTTTCGGTTGGAAAAGCCGGTAGATGAAGGGACCCAAAAGCTAGCCCTGCTACAAAGTACGATGGGGAAGCGGCAAAGGCCGGAGGCGAGGAGAAACAGAGGAAGCTGGGGAGGGTGTACTCTCCTGTCGTTTCGACGAGGTTCGGCGCTGGGTTAGCCTCGTGTGAGCTTCGGGCCCTGCCTTGATAGACGCAGCGGAGTGCATGGCGATGTATGGGGTTCGATCACTCTACGTCGTCGTGTGCGCGTTTACATTTCTACTTTCTAGATCATCGCGCCTATCCGCACTCATCGTCACCTGGACGTCCCGGAACGCCGACTGTCGGTCGGATATCGAGGGGCTGCGAAGGGAAGGGGGATATGGAGTGGTCCTTGGACAGCCGGGGTTCGCAGAGCGGACAGGATGGGGCAGGTCATATGCGACAACCCAAGTCTACGACTCGAGCTGCGTCCGAACCCCGGTCGGAGAGTTGGCACCGGCAGCGGGAAGAGGGCGTGCAAAACGAAAAATCAAAGTGCAGCAAGCGCGACGGAGTATGCCACTGTGGAGGCCTGATAGGTGGAGGAGAGCTATGGAGGGAGGAGGGTCGGCGTTTGGGGAGACCCAAAAACTCCGTCGTACCATACTCGCATGCGCGCGCGGCATTATAAAAGAAGAGCAAAGGACCGTCGTCGCTCGGTCCATCTGTTGCGGTCCCCGGCCAGTTCGCTCCTTTGAATGGGAGCAGGATCAAGAGGAGGAGAAGGGATGCGTGGGGAGGCGCAGCGGCGGGGGACGGCTCGGCGCGCAACCGAAGAAAGAGCGGCTGCTCGCTGTCGTCTAATCGGGCCGCCCCCCTCGCCTTCTGGCTTCCCGCTGCCACCGGTCGGACCCAATATCATCGTGACAAATTCCTGCGCACACCTGGACTCTGGGTGCGGCATCGCTCGGCGGGGGGACGATGGGGAGGAAGGCACAGGGACGCGGGAAAAGCGTCCTACGGAGCGAACGCGCGATCGTCGCGGCGGTTCCCCTACAAAAGCGCCCCCTCTACAGCTCCGGGAGTGTTGCCGCGCGGGTTCGGTGTGTGAATGCGCTCGTGTGTGCGTGCCGGTACCTTTCGCTTCGGCGGGTAGCGAGCGGTTGTGCGGCGGCTTCGGCAGGAAACGAAAAAAAAAAAAAAAAAAAATGAACGAAAAGGAAGATTGACGAACGCCGACGGCGAAGACGGAAAGGTAGAGGCAGGGCACCCTTGTGCCTGCTCCTTGCCTCTCGACAATGGACTAGCAGGTTTGGTCCCCAACCTTTCGGTGACCGTGCTGCCGCCGTCGCTGCGGGCGTCGTACCATCTAAACAAAGAGAGAGGAAAAAGAGATGAAGCTGATGATCTAAAAGAAAAAAAAAAAAAGCTCTCGCGCGCGAAGCTCTATTCCGTCGTCGACTTCAGCGTCCATTTTTTTCCCTCCCCGGCAGCCTGAAACGCGTTGGTGTAGCGCTCCTTTTCGTCCTGCCCGCCTCGGGCAGAGGAGCAGCAAAGCGCAGAGGATGAAAGGGCCAAGAGGTAAGACGGCGCGGCTGAAGAGTCCCTGGGGCTCCGCAAATGCACGCACGTCAGCGCGCACCGTTGGTGGCGTCGTCGCCGCCGCTGCCGTGGTGGCGGATAGAGAAGCTCCTTGTCGTAGCAATCCGATCCTAAAATGCCACCAGGTCAGGGAGCGACGGTCGAGACGCCCAATGAGGGTATGAAAAAATAGGAGTGGCCGGCTGCCGCATCCTGATCCTTTTTTTTTATTTTATTTTATTGTTATTTCAGCAGAGCAAATACAGCATCTGAAATTATCCAGAGAGGGCACGAAATGCACGCGCGTAAGCATTATCGTTTAATATGTGGCGGCTGTAGATAACAAGACATAAAAGTGGTTGTGAAATTAGCAGCGAGGCAGTCGTTAGGTGATACTTTCAGATGTTATTACGTCTCCAGCTTTGCTTTTATCTTTTGCCTTGATTCTGCTGTTAGAATCCAGGGAGACGTCATAGTGCGTGTAGGTATGCTATGCTTGGCTGCTTCACTTCTGAGTGAGATAACGCTCCATCTTGCGACTCTACAGAGGGAAAGATGAGAGTTGGCCAAACCCGGACAGTGCAAGGCACCGGCCATGTCAACCGCCAAGCTCCGCGCGTTTGCGGTTGCCAAGCGCTGGATTGCTCCCGCGAGAGCACGACCACCCTTGGGAAATGTTTCGCTCCACGACGCGCTGAGGGGTTACTCGCGGGTTCTGCCGAAGCGGAAGTAAAAAAAGAAAAAGGAATGAAAGGAAACGAGGATAATAGAGTGAAGTATTTGCATACTCAGCCGCGATGGGAACACCCGGACCCTCCGGTGCCATTGGACGCTGCAACTTGTTGCACGTTGGCTTGCCACTCACAACAGTTGCAACAAGCAGGGACGTTGCTTTCATTCCTTAAAAAATAAAAAATAAAATAAAATAAAAAAGTTTTGTGGACGTTGAGCACCAGTTGAATGTCTGTACTTTATTTCTTCTGTGTATCTGACGCCGGGAGCCCTTTCTCACGGGTGGAGAAGCAGGCCTTGTTTACGAACGAATTGTTCGCGTGGTCTTGTCTGCAACAGCTTTCTCATGCTTGGAGGTTTCGGATGCTTAGCGAGTAATGCAAATGCTGGTATAGGGAGGACGAATAAACGAGGTAGAGGTTGTTCATCTAACGGCGCGACTTTGATAACATATTCGGTGGCGCGAAAATAACGTGACATGCATGGGCCAGGATAAATGCGTAGTTATACGCAGAAAGCATACGCCACTTCGCAAACACGAGAACCGTGTACAGTAGCGGTATAAACTAGTACAGGTATGCTGCACAGTACCTGAATGTCTTCACGTGACGTTTGCTGATTTACACCGTCTCGGGTAGCTAGAAGAATAAAGCGCGTTAACAGCGCGTGCATATCGGTTGTTGTCGGCAGTGTAGGAGCCAGCAATCGCCTCATATCCCAAATTATTAAACAGTAGGATTTCCCTCATGAACCGCGGAAGCGGATATATGTTGTTATTAGGTTAATTTTCGACACTTTAAAATGCACGATCGAATCAGCCACAGAGGAAGAATTTCGGAGGAGGCGAATTAAGTGAAAAGGTCCGCGCGTGCGGCGCGATGTGTCAGTGCAGGTTTAAATAACCCCAGGTTGTGGAAATTAATTCAGAGCCAGTGGCCCAGGCGCAGTACGTAGCCACTCCCTCAATGCACTTGCTGCTGCAGAATGCGTCGGCATATACGCCGGTATTCGTCTGTATATACGCTATACACCTCCGCTGTGGCGAAAGTATTTATATTCTATATGCAGCTTTAAATAGGGCGCATATGACGCACTCCCATTTCCCCTGTTCAAGAAAGAAAAAAAAAAAAAAAAAAGGAGAACAAAAAACCAGGCGTGTTTCTTTAATTATTTAATTTTTTTCTTTTTGCCTGTGCTTTTACAGATCGCTTACTTTGGATGTGCACTACAGAACGGCTCATTTTTTAGGCGAGTAGAAGTGACCGATTATTTTTTTTTTATTGTTTTTACCCTTGGGGATTGTTATCTTACAAAATAAAAAAAGAGTTGCAGACTGCTATGCGGCAGTCTCTAGTGGCTGCACTCTTCTCTACTTGAGGCTGTTCAAAATCCGCGCACGTTTGCTGATTGGCCCGGCGACGTTTTTATGGACGGTATAAGACCGCTTGCGCTTACAAAACGAGAAATGTTCAGCGCCACATCCGTTGCGGCAATGTTGGCAATTATGCAATTCGAGTCATAAAAAAACATCCTTGGTGACCTTTATCGAGGGTTCTGTGTCGCGAGCTTCTTTTCAAGTTAGCACCACTACTGCATCCGCATCTGTGATTATTGCCAAGAACAGTCGTGATCAGCAACTCTCTACGCCTTTGAAAAGGTGGCTGCTATTCAAGCTCGGCTACTCAGTGCGATGCTCTTAGTGATGCAGGCGGTCAGTTCTATAATATAGGTTTTCATATACGACTCTATTGCCGAATTCTCCACGTGCCTAGCGCGTAAATGTTCAGTGTCTTCTCATTAATCAACCCATGCAGGTCGACTGTGGCACCTGCTTTACTTCCCTTCTTCTGTGTAGCATCGTTTCGTTGCTATATCTTCCACGACTCATTACTGCGCTCCTGGGAGGGGAGTGAGTGCCAAAAGATCAACGAGCTGCATAAACAACAAAATGAGCAAAAGTGAGCTCCTTCCACGATTCATTACTGCATGGCACACATGTATTATTATGCAACGTCAACCGACCGTCATAAATCGAGAGTAAAAAAAAAAAAAAAGAGAGAAAAAAAAACGTAGCATAGGATCAAAGTGGCAAAATATTGTCAGGGAATATGCTACTGCTCATCCCTGCATAATAATGACGTAGAGTTTCCATCTGAGAGGACGCCCCATCCCCTTTTCCCTTTGTAAAAGCCCTCATGGAAACAGGACATGTTTTCCCTCTTCATACGTGAAAGGCGTCGATGACCCAGCGATACAAGAGCCCCATTATGTGGCTATGAATTATCATGTGCACCGGCCGAGTCTAGCAAAGAGATGTGTCAACCGAAGGCGTGTATAGATTCTACCGCGGGCCGCCCTTTATTGCGCTCTTCTTGAAAGACCTGTGTACTAGCATATAACTATCCATAAAACACGTAGCTGCACTTTTCCGTATTTAGTTGCTTCGATTGCGCTATACATGAACTCCAATGCGCTAAGACATGAGGGTTTCCTGCCGAGGAATCTCGATATAGCTGCCAAGACTGAATCTTCAGCTTTTTGTGTAGAAAATTGAGAATCGTTCGTTAAAAGCATTCGATATAGAGTTTCTGTATCGATTGCTGCAGCACTTTGATCAGTGCGCCTTACTGGGTATGTTCACAGTTGAAGTAAGTTTTAATGACTTAGCTACTCCAACATGTCGCGGGAAAATGCTCTCAACAGGATTTTGGTTAACGACCGAATAAAACCAAGTGGTTTTAGAAGATCGCTTGCCCCTTTTTTAAGGATAGGAAGTCATGCATCCAATAAATATTCAGGAGTGCGCCTAGATGACGTAATGCTTGCCCTTTATTGCTAGATGAAGCGTCGTAGAAAAGCAACATGCGGAGATAAGGCTCATAGGAGTACAGCTCAACGACACCCGGCTTTTATGTCACATGTGACCAGGAACGCATCAAAGGAGTGGGGAGGTGAGTGGCGCGGGCTTTCGCACTCCAACTTATTCACTTTCTTACCGCAGCCTCTCCCCCCCCCCCCCCCCCCCCCTTTTTTTTTCTGCTCAGTTTACAACCCTGGCAGCATACTTTTGCTCGCAATGTCCCTCTAGCATACCGCCCAATAAACCCCTATTCAGTACTCTGCATCTTCAGTACTCCGCCTCGCTCCAGAAAAACATTCCTTCCTGGCTGCTTGCGTGCATGTGCACTATGAAAGAATTAAATTAGTCGTCGTTCAGATGAACTGTTAATATAGGTGACCATTTAGCGGCACTGCCCCCCCCCCCCTCCCAATTTTTTTAAAACAAAACGAAGAAAATAAGACTTTCCAACTTTTCATGAACCGGCACTGACTGAGCAAAGAAATCAACCGTATTAACGTCCAGACAAAAAAGCAATGGCTTTTCTTTTTCCTTTTTGCATCCTATTTCACCTCAGTTTTCTTCCAGCTTGCTCGTACCGTTCCTGCTCGCCCCTTGTTTCTTCGTTCTCAAAGCCGTTCGATGACTCCAAATTCTTTCTCTCCGCTCTTATGTCCATTTCGTGTCTTTACTTATCCCTTTAAAGCATTCGACGGCTCTGCAGCTCATCGCAGTCAGGGCCAGTGCCGCCGCCACCGGTGTGTGCGGCGTATACATACGTCTCTGTTTTTCTTCGCGCCGCTGGTGCCGCGCCACTCAACGGCAGGCGCGTCGCTTTCAGAAGACCGTGATTTATCGCAACCACGGACGAGAGCGCCGCCGCGACGAACCGAACGGTCCGTCGGACGCCGCCGCCGCCGCTACCCCGTCCGTAGCTGAGGTTCGTTCTCTCCGCCGGGGCCCAGACGAAAACGCGATGCGATGCCGAGGGGAAATGCTAGAGTGGGAGAAGGAGGCTGTAATTCTACGCGAAGCTTCCCCGCCGCCCTGCCTTTATGGCGGCGAGGTTTATAGGTCTTCACTCAGTCGTCATCGTCACACCGCGGGCATTCCATCCACCGACAGGGACGATCTCCCGTCTTCGGGGTGCTCTGCAGGTACGGTGCCGACGACGGCACTGCATGCTGGAAGGGCGCCGCGTCTTCGCCAGCAGCAGCGGGGCAAATAAACAAACGCCGCCAGCGAAATTACGCGTATACATCAACGAAGACGTCCGGTGGCGGCGTCGGGAGACGTGGCTCTCGCGCTACCAGCGTTGCAACGCTGCGGCCTGGTGGGACTCGTCCGTGAATTGAAGACGATCGGGCGCAGTGCAAAGCGGAACGCGCGTATGCATGCATAGAGCCGCATCGCAGACGCCTGTCCCATATATTAGAGATACGCGCCAGCGGTACGATCGCGAGCGATGATTCCGAACGCCCTCTCCCGATGGCGCCGCTCTGAACCCTTCCCCCACGTGCTTATTCACGGAGAAGGCCGCATTTGCCTAAGCGTCCATCCTCCTGTAGCGGATTGGACGCTTGTTTGGGTGCTGACACTGCAGGCCTGGACGATCCTCAGTCGCCTGCAGGACCGCTGGCTCCTATATATATGGCGGGATATTGCTCTCTTCGGTCTAATCGTAATGCTTGCCATACGAAGCATCAGTTCACTGGACGTTGGTTTCGCTGTTTCTTCCCTTAACGCTTGGTTGACTTCCTTTGTCTGTACTTCTCGAGCCTGCGGGCCCGTTAGGTTCAAATGAAACTGCACCGCGTGAGCGCGGGAAGGATGGTTCAACATGAGCAGAGGGATCACTATACATGTACCAGCTTTATATTTCCGATTCATTGCTTCAGCTATCGGAATGCGTATCGCTATCATGAACGTTGCCTGGAAGACGAATTTAGAATCCTGATTCTCTAATCTGGCCGCGTTCCTTTTTGTCTACTGCAATTTTCTAACAAGTCCATATTACGATGCAAACAATGCCTTGCAAGAACTAAAGGTGCCACGCATGGTCGTCGTTTGCGTTGTATCTGATGCCGGCAGATAGATAATTATTAGCACCCCCTTTTTACCGGGATGGTGCGAAGTTTCGCCTTAGCTCGGAATATGCTAACGCTCAATATTTTAAATATTACTTAGTATTTTGCGTATGTCTCTGCGTTTTCTTCCAATCCTCAAGTCGCCTCTTACTTGCTTCCTCTGTTTCATAACTTAGCACGCCATGATTGCCCCGAAACCCCAGCTCTACTCAAATCCTTCGTGCACTTGTGGTGATAACTACAACAAGAGAGCCATCTGCTGGCAGCAGCAAAGTTTCAGCCATTGCATATAGCAAGTAGTAAATACTGTGTAGCAATCAGATACAGCTCAAAGGTTATTAAGCTTTTTAAATTATTCTGGAGTGAAGGTTAATTGAACATAATTTCATTGAAGTATTGTGCTTTAAAGAGGACTAAAATGAAGATTTTAATATTCTACATTGAATAAACCTGTGTCTACAAAAGACGTAAACGAACAAGTTGGCTGAAATAGTTTCTGACACCAAGATTTTCAGAAACATTGCCAAGTTCTTCCTATCCTCATCTTCCCAACCACCGTCATCACCAGCCGAACAACAAACTAGTGCTGGATTTAAGCCGCTTCCAATGCGGGCATGCCTGCTTGGCGACAGCTACTCGACCAGCGCCTAGTTATGTATCGGACATCCGGCTTTCCTTGTCCGGCATACAGTGACCACGCAGATAACGAAATGTCTTGCGCACGTATGGAAAGAAAACAGATTACGAAGGCAAGGACAGGAGTCATATAAAAAAAAAAAAAAAAAAAAAAAAAAACATTTCCAGCACAACTACATTTGTGGCACTCAAATTTATCAGAGTTGCATTTGAGACAAAAGTCCGAGTATATTTGCAAGTGTCCATAACAGTTGTGAGCGAATTACGTGGAGTCGTGGACCTGATAAAAATAAAGGACGACAAAAAAAAAAAATACAATTACAAGCTACATCCAATGGAGGCGTGAAATTGGAGGCGAACCAACTTCGGTCAGTGATCGCCTTTTTCAATCAACGACTGTTGAATAAATATAGGGCATGTAATATAAAGATATGTGCGTGTTCATGTCGATGCATTTCTCCGAAATGGCAAAAAAAAAAAAAAAAAGAAAAGAAAACAAGCACCGTCACCATTGTTGAGGTCTTTAGTTAAGTTCAAAAATTTGTTTCCGCTATTCCTGTAGATGTTGAGCAATAATTATTCGTGGGCATAAAACATATGCGTCACATAGTACCGGAGGTAGGAAATGGTGCATGCGCCTCAAAAAGCCACTCGGCTCGAATTTGTCAGATTAACAATCACAACAGTATAACTGTACCGTTAGCCGTCAGGAAGCATTGCGCTCTCTTTTACCCCTAAAAAAAAAAAAAAAAAAAAGAAAAGGATACGAGCCATCATATTGGCAAAACAATGCCACTTTTTCTTTTTTCTATTTCTAACTTTCTTGCTAAGCTAACAGTCACGCACTTGCAAGAGCCTCCTGCCGATTCAATTACCTCTCCTGTACCTGTCACTTGTTCGCTACTATGCCCTCTCTATGAGCGCACAATATTCGCGTCCCCTAAGAGCAGCCAACATTCACGCTTTTACCTTTGCAGTTACACACGCACACACATGAGCACCGGCTCTGAGCGGTCCATGAATGGCCGTTCTATCGCCGCAGAAAAAGGACACCTCTCAGAATGCGCGGCTCCTCGGCAGAAAAGCGGCGGCCGTTCAAACGTCGCCGCTACTATATGCGTTCTCACAGACGCACGCGTCGGTACACGCGGGGACAGAGAGCAGCGCGCTTCCTTCGCGAGCGACAGGACGCATTTAGCGTCGAGCTATGGCATTGTCCAACGACGTGGCCGAGCAGCAGCTTGTTTGCCTTTGAATTGTGGCCGGCGAGGCTCGCCCCGCGCGTGTTCAGCCCAAAGCTGCGGGGACTTAAAGGGGCTCGGCGGCGCTCTTTTCATGCTGCGCTTATAAGAACGGTCGGGTGAGAGTATACCGGCAGGCTCCTTTTCCTTTTCGGAGAGTCTGTGTTGGGCTTTGCCCTGGAGCATGCGGGCTATTAAAGTGGTGTCTTTCTTCTCCGAGTGCGCAACGTGCGCGACGCGAACAGCGTGAGTCGCGCCACGCGTCCAGACAACGTGCCGATGTGTTCTCGCGGGCTCACGTGGTCGCCAGGCGAACTCTGCAGCATGCGTAACGTAAAGCGGCGGGAGGTATGGTCAGCGGTGCATCCGTCGAAACAGCCAACAACGGCGCGTGCGCGGCTTCGGGAGTGGAGCGTTGCTTCTGGTTGCACATACCTGGTCGAACATGCATACATCTGCCCAGTGCATTTACTCTGTGCTGTAACTCCTTTGCTTCACGCGTCTATATCACCTCGGAAATATTAGATTACGCATATGATCTTAATATACTGCGAAGTGTTACCACGTTGGCTTTGCCGCACGTGCGTACACCATAGCCTGAGGCCATGGTCGGAACGAGAAATGTTAAGCGATCCCCTTTCGCAATTCTTTCCACACAAGCAAAAGGATGTGGCACGTTATTCCGAGCATAGATACGCAAGCTTTCTTTATGCACAACTTACGTAACTGATCTTCACTGCAAAGTATTTACAAGTATTTATAGAGTAAGAACCCATTGACGAACAATCATCAGTTTCACTTCTTGCCCAGATTCTCCAAAGGCGTGCTCTGATGATTTGCCTTTTGCCAGTGGTACAGTGAAAGAGACCCACAAAACGATCACCGCGCGCCGATAGCTGCCTCCACCGCTCAGGAATCGCTTATCATTATCTCCTTCAAGTCACTAGCTGAGCCGCCTAGCACGTGGTGGCTGGGAGATGCGCCAGAGTGAAAGTACCAAGTGAAAATGGCCTGAAGGTAAACGCGAACGACAGGTCGAATGGGGAGGCGGCGATCGCGCTTTGCTGGGGTGACGCGAATTGCGCCGTTTACCAGCCTTCGGTGCGTATACGGTCGCCCTCGGCCGCCATACTAGCGTCGCTCGGTCGAAAGCCGAGGCGAGGGAAGAAGAGGTGCGCGTTCGAGAAAGACGTTGCCCCTGCGAAGGTGGCTTTTCTGCGACGCAGTAGTGTGCCGCAGGGCAGAGTCCGCGGCGTATACGCGTGGTGCGGGAAAATGGGCCGCAAATGGCCGCTGTTTACGACGCCGCTCTTTGACTCGTCGTAAAGCGTATCTCGTTCGGAGGCGGTGCTGGCTCGCTCCGATCGGGGACTGCTCCGGCGCGGCCACCCTTCGCGGCCGTCGGCCCGTCGCATACGTTCCCTACTTCGGTACTTTTTTATCTGAGCGCCCTTCTCTTCTCGACGGTTTTGCGAGGGGCCAAGTATCGCGGCGAAAACGGTCGTTGGCGATGGCCGCTCATTCCTGCCGTCTATTGAGGCTCGTCGACCGTGCACGTAAGCTGCTGACAGTCCGAGAAGCCGAGACGCATCTGCGCTGCTTTCTTAGAAACTGTAACTGTTTTGCTTCCTTTTTCAGCCGGCTTCCATATTGCTGGCTGCCGCGAAATCACGGTGGGAGAGATTACTTAACTGCCGGGAAGGTATATAGCTGAGTAAACTGTTAGTAAGTACGTGTTAGCATGGACTTTATAATCGTAAACTATACAACGAGGGCGTGTTTATAGAACTGCACGCCTTGCACTGACTGTGTGATAGCCTCTTAAATAACTTCTAGCCAGGGTGTATGTTATCACTAAATAAATACGTGCATCTTAATAAATACCACTCCCGAATAATTACGTGCCTTACGCGCTAACTAAGAGAAGTTGTCCCCAGAAATAAAGGTGCAGAACGATGTGATTAGGCTTGGTAAATAGTGCGAGAATAACACGCCGTGCAGCAAAAACGTCCTTTCTTAACTACTTGATTAAAAAAAGCCTTTTGCGGTCATCGTGTACTATCCGCGGCATGTAACTAAAGTGGGACTTTAATGTAGAGGATGTGTACATTTTTTCGTCTTTATTAGCGGTTTAGTATTCTGCCCCCCCCCCCCCTTCCCCCCTTCTGTCTAGGCCGAGGGCAGACACCCTTTACCTAAACTTCGATTACCATTTGAGATCGAATACAGTTTTAATCAGCTCGCACTCCGCGTACAGACATGGCTGCAACCCTATAGTTGCTACGCGCCGCGCATTTCACCCTCAACTTGCTCCGGTTTCTCCACCCACAGTCTGCGTCGGGAGACTTTAAAAACGCGCTCCGCTCCGGAGGGGCGCCACATCACGGGCTGTCTTTGTAACCAGAAATCGTTAATCAGAGGGGCTTCCAGAGCATCTCTCATCTCTCGAATGCCAGCACGAAGAAAACGAGACGGCGTATACCATTCGCCGAGCAGATGCGTACGGGTCGTCGGCGCCGGTCGCGGCGGCGCACACGTGCTTCGAGGCCTATCAATTACTGCCACGGACCAGCAGCCACGCGGGTGATTAAAGTTTCGATTAGGCCTCGAAAGTTTGGCGCCGTCGTTCGGCGGGCAAATGAGGAGAAGCAGGGAAGGAGGAACTTTGGTTGCGGAGATGGCGAAGATGACGGGAAGGATCTTACGCGCTCGCGGGGATGTGCTGCCTCCCCCGCAGGCACTCGCGTTCTTCCCCTTCTCTTCCCCGCATGATGTTGGGAAGCCATTACGGAACTCTGCTGTCTCCATCGTGCGCCCTCGGCGCAAGACTGCAGTGCCAGAGCGCGATCCTTGGAGCAAGCTAATAGCGGCGGAGAGGAAGGCGCCTCCGCCCTGAAAGAGTCCGCTCATCCTGAAAAACTTGGCGCTCTTTGAGGCGTCCCTGTCTCCGGCAAACTTGGCCTCCACCGTGTGTTTTTCACCGCGATCGGATCGAGTCCTCGTACAAAGGCGGCGTCGTTGGCCGCAGCGACTCAGTGAGCGCGTCATCGCAGCTTGGGTACCGCGGTTGAGGACGAGGGTGGAGGTGGGCCGACCTTATCAAGGCAACAGCGGCCGCTGGCTTCATGAGCGCGACTGTAGGGAACGGCCTGCTGGGAGGGGGGCGAATCTCTGCTTTCCCTTGGAGACAGCTATGACAAAGTTTGAGCACGGGCCGCACCCGAGCTAACACGGCCATAGTTGGCTGCAGGACCTAACGGAACACAGTTGTTGAATGACATCACGCAACAATAGGTGGGCAAGGTGTAGCTGTAACAACTGCATTCGTCTCATGATGTTTTGGCAGGAAGTAAGTGGGAGAGGAAAAAAATAGCAATGACGATGGAAAGGAAAGAGGAAATACTTGCCGGAGCTTTAGAAGTCTCCCTGTTTGTGCTTACCTATAACACGAAGTTATTTTGTTTGTTTTTTTTGCACGTAAGATAGGAAAAGGACAAGTCGCCATTTGCTTTTGACGTAGGCCGTGCAAGACAATTCGATGATTCGAAGACCACTGTAGGATGCTGCCAACCAGTGGGCGTGGCCATGAAAATCCTTTGGTGAAGAATGGCAGTATTATTCTGCTGCTTTGATTACTTCGAAAGTCTTGCGAATTACCTGTCCTTCCAAGAAGCTCAATTTATTTTCTAGTGGCTCAAATACTGACTGCGTTGTCATAACAAGCAATGTCTAGTTTCCTGGATCCTGTTCCTCTTTACGCTTCGTATTGGTTTCGTTGAGGATATTTTGCTCAACGCTTTAGGTTGCGAGCTTCATAGGCTGGCGGTCTTAACTGCAGTTCATCCAGATCCCTCTTCTTGCAATTTCTAGTCAATATGCTTAAGCTGTACGCAACTTCCACATACTTCAAGAGAAATTGAAAATGGCCGACCCATCTGCCGCCGATGGCTTCAGAGGCAGTCTTGTCGCGCTCTCTCCCCTCTCCACTCTGCGCCTTATGCTTCCAGAAAGAGAGAGAGAGAGCAGCCTCTGCTTTCGGTGATTGGCTAATGAGCTGCGTCGGCCATGCTCGGCCGGCTCTAACGCCGTCACTGGAGCGCGCGTCTCAACGCTGCAAGGAGCACAACGCTGCGACGCGTGGATGAGCGGTGCGCCTCACTGCGCCACTCGGCGACAAAAGAAGCGCCAGTGATTAATCGCTGCCTTCTTTGTGCCGTCGCCCCGACGCATAGCGAACGTCTTTTCCTATTACCGCATCCCTCTCCTTCGCTTTCTTAGGCCCTCTCTGCTAAATGCATGCGCACACGTGATAGAAGGTGACGCGACACGGCCGCGCGCCCTTCCTACGCACGCGCGTGGCCAAGAAATGCGCACACTCAGGTGAAAAGGCGGAAGAGCGAGAACAACGGCTAAAAGAAGCCCACGCTCTGCACTAGCGTCCGACACGTTAGGCTTAACGGCTCTTTCCTGCTACGGTTGCTGAAGCTGTTCCCTTTAGCTTGTGTGTGTGTAAGGCTTTTTCCCATAGGCACTTGTTTTCATATCGCGCCAATTACGTACTCTGAAGTGCTGAGTTGGCGTTGCGGTAGGCTTTGAGCTCGAATCAATCTCGCGCTGAAAAAATGTGATGCTTGTTACATGATGTCAGGCGACTATGTACTTAATAATACCGTGCGTTAGGTTAGGGGTGGCTTCTGCATTTCTTTCCTGTATGTACTGTGGCTGGGAATTGATTTCGCGTATTCTGTTGCAGCATATACATGAATGATGAGGCTGAAAAGAGAGAAGCAGAGAACAGTTTTTCACAACTTTAACGGGCTTATAAGGGGCGCCACTGGAAATGCAATATGTCTGCCTTTGAGATGATCCGTCAAGTACATTGTGCTGGGCTACGTACGCTGCATTGAAACATTCGGGTGAGCCTTCTGTGGTGTTAAAAAAAAAAATTCCCCTTTCAGGTGTAGCTGGCCCAGTATGTGAAACATTCGGCTGTTGACAGCATTGTGCAAAGGGACGAGTAGTAGCGTGCCATTGGCCATTTCAAATTTCAAGACAGCTCACTGATTGGCTCCTGTAAACGCAGTCCTATTGGTCACTGAAAGGGGTCCCCAGAATGCGGGTGAATTTATTTAAGGATGTGTTTTTGGCGCCAAAGGGTGACTTGGACAGGAACTCATGGTAGAGAGTAGTAAAGAGAGGTTTGACGCAAGCTAAGTCGTCGGCCAGGCAGGACAAGGCGTTGTTGCGGGCTCACCGTGGCCTCACGTTCTCGTTTGCCTCGGTCCGATTGTAAATAGTGTATAATCGTGCAAATAAATTGATCAGTTCTTCATTCGTGCCAAGACGTCCGTCCATCTGTGTCTCTCCCCTGCAAAAGGTCATACGCCAAACGAATCGCTTATCCACCGCGCGGACCTGACGTTGCAAAACGGCAGCAACAAGAACAACCAAGATTAACTATATGGCCAATGGCACGCTACTACTCCACTCACGAGCACAGTGCGCATTCCACTCTCCCAAGCAATAAAATAATACACACACACTCAAACGCAGCAGCCACCAGCGGTTCTCCCTGTAAGATTACATAGCGCCTGCGTTCAGCTGGTCATAGGCGGGAGGCGACCAAAAAAAAAAAAAAAAAAAAAACGAAAGGAACAATTAAGCGTCCCCTTTAGGCGCGCCGGCTCCTACGCCTGTTAGGCCCGTAGCCCTCCCCATTGCTACTCTCTCCGACCGTCCCAGGGCGGCTTCTCCAAAAGGACCAAAACCTCAGCGTGCTGTCAATGCTCGGGGAGCGCGACACACTGATCCTGTCACCGAGCGCACGCCTTCTTTCAAGGTTTTTCCTGCCGGCTCGGTTTTACTTCACAGCCCGGCGGCCTTCTGCAAGTAGTATTTGCAAGTTTTGCGAAGGCCAGACAATTGGGGTGGGGGCCACTCGAGGAGCCGCTTAGAAAAAAAAAATAAAGAAAAGAAGATCTAAAGACGCCGACCAAAACAGCCTCCGGGTGTGCAGACCTTGGTATACATGGTCCATAGACCGAATGCCTGCAAATGAGAAACATCAAATCCGTTAAAGGAGCCAGTTTTCCAGTTCACTTAAACATACCCGCTGTCACATCGGACTACTCCGGGCGCAACAACAGAATAAAAATCGAATACTGTCTACTGTGAGCACTGCATACCACTTGATTTTCTTGAAGCCTCGTTCCATAGGAATTGATTTTGACTTTCGCAAATCACGAAAAAGTCTGGGCAGAAATACTTTTCAGCAATGATTGCCTGACAAACAAGGTAGCTCAGGCTTTGAAAAGAACCGTCTGCTTACTTTTCGATGCCTGTGGGCGTATATATTGTATATGTCGTAGCTCCATGTCTCCTTAAAGCTCTATACAAACTGAGAATTCAGCCTTTATCTGGCGGCTACTGATTGCAAGCACTGCATACATGGAAACGAGAAACGGGAATCAATTTCTGAAAACGTATGTGTGCTGTGGAGTGGTCGCCACTAAAGAATGTTACCCTCACAACTTGCGCCCGACAGTACATGTTCTCAAAGTAGAAATGCTCACTGCAAACCGCCATAGCCTTGGTCACAGACTTTTCAATGCGAATTTCCTGGACAACGAGTATTTAAAGCAGCGCCGAAAATTGAGAGCCCTGAAGAAACCCAGTCATGGCAAGACACCATCTACTGTAGTCGGGGGAGGAAAGAAAGGCTGGGGTTCTTAGTCGGCGTTTTTTTATCACGGTGCTTTACCCGCTGAGTAACCGAATTGCTCTTACGAATAGATTAATTCTTATTCTTTGACATACAACCTAGAGGTAACGTGTGCAAGTTTATCCAGCCCTGTCACCGCTTCTTTCTAACACTGATGTGCATAGATTTGTCTGGGTCTGTATTTTCTGCCTATATAATGTGTGATCCAAACATCTGCACGGAAATAATAATATAAAGATGTTGCCATGGCTGCGAGAAGAAGACAACGTACTTACGCGCTAAAAGCATTGCTCGATTGAACTACACGCAAAGAAGTTGGGCGGGAGACCCCGCACCAATAAGATGCGGAAGTAGGCGTCGCTCGGCGAGCATCAATTCAAGGGCGGTACAAGAAGCGGCCGCGTGGCGGCGGAACCGTACGTGAAAGTTGCGTATACTATGTGGCGTAAGAGCTTACAATTCCTTCCTCTCTTGTGCTGGATACCTATAGCCACTGGCATTACTGCATAAGAATGGCACCAGATAAATTTGCCCAGATAAATGCATAATGGTGTCCTCTCAAGTGCGAGACCGATTTAGACGCTCTTTTTGTTGTCATTTGCAATGACTTAGTTCGGTACAGACAGCTGCTTCATTTGCCCGTGAAATTCGCCATTGAACAAAACGGTTTCTCTTATACCTGAGTGGTTGGACTGGCCACACGAAACGCTGCAGAATTACGGGCCATTAACTGGCTGGACTTGGCTATAGTCTTTCGTGAGGAGAAAATGCGTACTTTATTCTTCCACCGTTTGGCAGCGCTCTAGTCCCAGTACTCTGCCGTATAGGTATGTATTTGTTAAGGGAAGTTGCAAAACAGCGATAAGGGTCGGAGTTACTATTTACTAGCTCTTTCTTCTTGGTGCGAATTTTTAGCAACTCTTGTCGCTTGTCAGAGAGCCGAAGAACATGAAGACGGGTGTTGTCGCCGCCGGGCGTTGTGTCATCTGGTGTGGACTGGGGACAGTGCGACACTGTGGGAGCGGCGGTGTCAGGTCTGGTCCGTCAAGTTCGCCGGACAAGTCGGACGGCACCAGCCAAGAGCACGCCGTCGACGACCAGGCATGCATATGAAGGGCGCCAAAACTGCTGGTCGAGAATGAAAAGCGGCATAGCATCTCCACCATGTTACGTGGCTGCCAGCTGTCCTGCGGCCCGTGGTGACGAATGACGGTGATATGATTTATTGGCGGATGGTCCATTGCGAACACTTAGCTTACGCCATTGCCTGACCCTTCGTGGTCTTCGGCCGGTTCAATATCCCCTCCTTAGAGGCCAGTGAAAGTCGTCACTTATAGCTTTTGCTATCTACATGTAGTTATGGTATAGTTGCCTGCTCACACTTGTAATATTTGCACAGGCTGTATGTATAGTGGCAACAGTAGTAGTAGTAGCACTGGTTTATTAAGAATAATCAAAAAGGAAGAAAAATAATGTTCCCGGTCGCGGCAACTGCTATCTACTAAGCACCCGAGCTGCGGCCGGCGAGAAAGAAAAATGATAGGGAGTGGATAGTGAGGAGAAGTACAGGAGGTATAGACCCTTGGCAAAAGTCTGGGAGTCAGCGTCTCTGCGCAGCAAAAACCCCTTCACCATGCATCGGCCAAACCTGTTTTGGGGGCAGAAGTTGGGTGCAGCGCATAATACTTCTGTGTCAAGCCTGATGTCATGCATGAACCTGGAGAGCAGAATTCCTTCGCTTTTAAAAACGAGGAGGAAGCACACGGGGGGGGGGGGGGGGGGGGGGAGGCGATACGAATAGCACTTACTGCGGGGAACTGGCTTCCCCGATGGCCACTTAATAGCGTAATTGCGGCAGCAAAAGCAGGCAGAGGGGTGCTGGAAATGGACATGGCCATTATTGACACAATAGACCTCTCCTGCATTGCACACAACTGCGGCTCTAAAAACAGGTTTGGCCGCCATGGTGCAGGGGTTTTTGCTGTGCAGAGAAGCTGACTTCCAGAATTTTGCAAAGGATCTATAGCTACAAAGGACAGTGGAAGCTTTGTACAGGCCTACAAAATACAAAAAAAAAAAAGCGATTTGGCGCTGCTCGCACGCAGGTGCTGTCCAGTCACTGTCCACAAACGACTAGGCGCGAGAGGCCACTGCGATTATTTACGCAGAACATATATAGTAGCAATACGCTGAATAGCCGCGTGCACAAAGAGTCCTGTTGCAAAGTGGTCGCATGCGCGACACATCGCACAAGCTGCCGGGGTGGGGCGCCCGGCAGCATACGTCCGAAGCAGCACGCACGGAGCGTTCAAGTCACGAGCGCAAGCGGGACCTGAAGCCCGGCTGCTCGATGAATGCACAGAGGCTCACTATTGCCCAGTGTACGTGTGCGCGTACTGACGCGGGGTCACAGGAGGGTGTCGATTCAGGTGTTTTGTAGTTTTCAAACTAAAAAAACATTTGAAGCCTCAGGGGCTTATAATCCGATAAAACTCAACAAAGCAGCAGTACAAATATCCGTCAAAGGAGGCTTTTTAGTCAGTATTATGAACCGTTGCCATGGAGTCGCGCTGAATTCCTTTCCCGGGCGGCCCCGCCATTGACTTGCAATTTCACGCCAAGGTACCGCGAAATTATGAGAGCTAGTCGACAACATTGGTTGGAGGTCCTCTTTTGAGGGGCATTAGCAGCTGCACGCAGTTTAATTCCGAGATCGAGCAGAGTCCCCACCTTGCGGCGCAGCGGTGAACCCTAAACAGTGTGGATGCGTGCTCGCGCCGCATGCCCTGGTGTCTGCTCGCTTCTGGGGCGCTTTTATTTACCTGCCCATCTATTACGAAATAAATATTAGGTGGCTATAATGCCACGTCACATTGAAGGCAATCATTGTCCGTATTCTTTGCCGCGTGGCGCCTCGAACACAGCAATAATGTCGTTAAGTGTTATGTCAAAGCAAAACAAACCGGTTGCCGACGTCCATGCAACTTAATTAGATGGTGCAGATGTTGTATATCCTCGTTTATGTGTAGAATCCGACAGCTACTGATGCATGAGCCAACCTGAACGCAGCTGCCAAGCAGAATGCAGCTTAACATGGCCTATGTATAGGCACGTTATTTAAGTGCTTTCTTCTTGGCATGTTAATCATTTCTGCTAAGTGCATGCTGTTCTCTTTCGTACCAAACCATTTTCCGAAAAGCGGAGTAAAACAGCGCAAAATTTCATATGGGCTTAACTATCTCGCTTCCGTTCTTGCTTGACCACGTTTACTTCGAGGATAACTAGATTTGATAGTTGCGAGAATACGTAGAGAATTCATTTCTATCTAAACGATTTTGTATCCGCCCCTCTTCTGATAATAGTCTTAAAGTTTTGCTTTGCATACCAATGAATCACTGCTCGATATTGCAGTTATTTTAGGCGTTTTCGTAGCGACTAATATTCGTGCCTTACATTTCAACGAAAAAATAATTGCAGTAGGTCCTATATTTTTTCGCGAGTGTGTAATATTAATGTCACAAGCCAAATATAGTGTGATTCTCAAAAAGTTATCACACTAATAATTTACCATTAATCAATGAAGCAAACACAAAAAGTCCCCTCATACGCTTTTTTCGGTTTTAGAATGCATGTTGATCATGATTTACACTCGCTTTTAAATTCAATAATGCAGCGTGACAATACTGAATTCAATGACATTAGCTGCAACAAGTATTCGCCTCGTATTCCGTTCAGTGATTTCACTCCATTCGGTGCTCGAGATGTGAACAGCGAGCTTTTCTGCTCAGTGAAAATTTCTCTAGAGAATCGCTATCATCTCATTTCGAGGGAATGGCTGCAATAGTGCCGTTGTTATCTAGCCAGAGTTGTTGCACATAGACTGTGGCAAACTTGCCCTGTAGTATTTACGCTGTAGCTTCATCCTCGAACTCCTATATAGCCAACCAGGCCGTGCCTCTTTTCTTAAGTTCGATCAGAGCACAAAGTTTGCATCTGCATGGGCTTAGAAAATGCTAGAACAGCAGCTAGCATATTCTTCCGCATTTAGTCGTGCCCTGCATTGAGTCTGTCGCGGAAGACATGCAGGGGCGTCGCCTTACAAATGTAGAGGAGGACAAAAAAAAAAAAAAAAACAACTAAATGCGCAGTACGTTGCCCGCAAAAGGTTAATTGCAGATGAAAATTTTGTTTCCGGTGTACGTGTCACCACAGTGAGCTTTTATGGAGCGACAGGCACTTGCTGGAAGTGACACTGACACCCATGCTATTAACGCCACGTTGCATGGTGAAAAAGCGTAGAAGAAAAGAAAAAAAAAGAGCCGCGTGGTATGTGCGAAGCAACAAAAATGTCAGGCCCATGAGCGCGCTACTACAACTCAAAACACGCGCAAAACGGTCATCACCAAATTCAAAATAGAAGTGGTTCCGTGTCGTCCTTTTCTATTATTCGCGTTCCGCAATATTGGTATATTTTACGGTTTTTTCTCCGAAGTTTCGGAAGTACAAATAGTAAACCACAGTTCCATTGCAGAGGGAATGTTTTGTTCGCCAGAAAGTCTGCCGCAAACCAGGAAACGGACTATACGCCACGTGCGTTTCTGCTGCCGATCCCCACTATCGGAGCGACGGGGGCGCCACCTGTATATGGATCTCACCATGAATAGGCAGCTTATAACATGTTTCCGCTGTCAGTTTACGACTAAGACAAGCAAGGGAGCGTTTCTGACTTTCGTTTTAAAATAGCTTTGCGTATGCATGGCTAGTCGCTCTGTGGGACGTCACTGCCTCGCATCATTTATATACGACATCGTCACCATGGACTATTCCCCAGTGTGTGATTTGCTGCCAGCCCACTGCTCGTAACTCTCACTGGTGACAAGTAATGACCAGTTTGAAGGTATATATTTTATAAGACGATAACCTTTAGTGGCTCATGCTCGCGGATCGTTTGCGTCCGTCCATAGCGCTTTCGTTACGTGGGAGGCAATAACTGGCAGCTGACATGCCCAGCGCTAACTAGGCTTAGGGTTTCTTGACATTACGTTTGGCAGGAACTACCAACTCGAGCCTCTCCTTTCATATGGAGGGTGATATCAGATTCAACCTATTGCATTCACGTTATCCCTATAGGTGGGTTGCAGAAACCTAGAAGTCAGCTTCGAAAAGGTGCCGTATAGTGGAGGGCTTCGGACCACCACGAGATAGAGGCTTTCGCCTCATCGCAATTTAGTGAGCCAAAGTGCCCTCCAGTAATTTTTTCTCATGTACAAATTTCTTGGATGGATGGAATACAAAACCGTCTCATTTGAAACGAGGTAATGACAGTTTGCGCCATCTGCTTGCCGCCAGTAACAAACGCCACGTAGCGAAGCACGAGTATTTTGAAACATAATTTTGAGGAAGCTAGAGTGTAGAGAGGCGGTGCGGGAACATGGTGATTATCACGGCAGAACTACTTTCCTCCCTGCAAAATCTGACTTACTTACAAAATGCTTTTGGCGCTCACAGTAGCTATCAGCAAAGTCCTTTGGAAATCAGTGGGGTGTACGGAACATCTAAAATCTCAGCTCTAACTTAAAGCATTTGGCACCTTTGCTTTTAGCGAAAGCAGAAGCAAGGACGCACTGTTGTGATGGCGAGCTGCCTGCACCGGAACTACAAGTCCTGGTTACTCGAGAGTCGGGAGTCATCGACCTCTCGATAATTCTGCTACCTTGTGCAACTTTTTGTCCGAAAACCAGTGGCGAAGAAGGGTCGACGAACCACGCACTGGAATGCGGAACGATGTGGTGACTGCGGCTACAACGACGCTGTTACGAGAATGGTGAAGTTTGGAAGAACAGGATGAGAAGACGTGAGGTGACAGGGAAAGCTGCAGAAGGACGGTGAGGTAGAGAAGAGAGAGATATGCTTCTGGAGACGTGCATAGTTTCCATGGGAGAAATGTGTGAAAGGAGCTCGCGACCGAGGCGCGCAGACAGGTTAGCACAGCACAAGATTGACAAAAGCGCTGCACGTGTCTGCCCTCTCAAAATATCAGACCTTTGCAAAAAGGGCCCCCTGGGCGTTTCCATAATGCTCGCTGGGCTGTTGTATGCGTCTGACATCAGTACTGCAGCGGAACCGGTTTGCAACATCCCAGAGCGGTGGTGTTTCGACCTTCTCCTCGCCTGATGCAATAGTCTTTGCTCCAAAGGTGGTTGACACGCTGCTACTGCAAAGCCTCGAGACCTTTGCGAAAAAAGCCCGCAGTCGAGCCGTCAGCGGCCTTCAAGCTGCGTAAAAAGGAGCAGCTCAAGCATGTTCGCCAGTGAGAGAGCTCAAAAACAAAAACGCTGACCCAGTATAATTTTGAATTCTATTCAAGTGTTAATTTTGCTTACAGTGAACTTTAAAATTATGGATTGTTCTGAAAAGGCTTCGAATTTTTTCAGCAGTCCCATCGACACGCCCCGTAACAATATACATGCTGTTGTTCTTTAAATTTATGGGGAAATGAGGGTGCTCGTTATAATACATGAAGAAAAGAAGCCAACAGTCGGCGAGGCCAAGGAAAGCATTTGGGATTGTTCTTGTCTTTTTTTTTAAATTTTACTCGGTAATCACATAAATTAGTAAGGTAATCTGTTTAGGGGAAAGATATTTAAACACAAAGTAGAAGAAAAACAACGTGCCGATGGTGGGAACCGAACCCACGACCTCCGAATATCGCGTCCGGACGCGATATTCGCGATTATCTTTCCCTTAAACAGATTATATTACTAATTTCTATGATTATCTAAGCAAATATTAAAAAAAAGACATAAAAGTACCATCCCCAACGCTTTCCTTGGCCTCGCCGACTGTTGGCTTCTTTTCTTCATTTAAATTTATGGGTCACTTTGCTCCTTAATTATGCGGTGTTTCCCGTTTGTTGCCTTTCGTTGTGCGCACAGCTTTCGTTTGGCAGTGGTTGCTCGCCATTTTACTTTTCATTTCATATTGCCACGATTTAGTGCAACTGTTTTTTAAGTTTAGTGCAACTGTTTTGTAGCGAAAGCTACACTACGCTAGGTTTTCAAGCCGTCGGCGTGGCACCGTGGCACGTGGCACCATGGAAGACGAAGAAGTAAAACGCTCGGTCACCCGCAGCATATGATACACGCCCCACATTGGGTTCAGCAGCATTGAACCCTAATCATTTTTTTATGTTTACTGTGATTTTGCCGGTCGACAGATGGCATCATACGGGTGGTCTGAACCATCATCATCTAGCAGGATCCTGCACTTGCCTTGTGCGCCCCTGCTGCTTTTTGGTTTTGCTCCTTCAGGGTAATAAACTTCCTTTGGAGTAAATGCCTTGGAGAAGATGTCGTGTGGCAGGGGGTATAAGTCGCTGTTATTTAAAAAGCGAGCAGCGAGCTTCACGTCGTGCAAGTTAGCATATATCTATTTTTACGCCCACCATTTTTCGTTCTACAGCTCTGTTCGTCGCCATTAGTAAAAGTTGAACTCTTTCGGTCAAGATACACGTCTCTACCCATTGATAAGTACCGGTAATATGCAACTCTTATATGTACTTTCATATTGGCAGTGAGCTATACAATTTTGATTCTGGTGAACGGATTTTAAAAGGGCGATATGTTTGGATCCATTACGCGCGGATGGAAATTGATGAACACGACGCTACGCAAAGCACAACGTTAGGGTTGCAGTAAAACAAAGTGAGGGGATCGATTGGGGTGATAGCTCCGTGTCAATAAAGAAACAAAGGCAGCGACAGCTGCATGCAATAATAATCATAAAAAAGCGGCAACAGTTACGATGTTTCGAACTTGCTTGCACTCGAAATCCTAAAGTTGGAATCCGCTTTGCCCACAAGCTTTTTGAAGCGAAAGCATCACTACGCCTTTTGCCAGCCAAGGCCAACCTGGCTGGCCGCTTTACATTCAACGAGTCAGCGGTCACGCTCTGGTTATATAGCTCAATCATGTCACCCCTTGTGGTCTACCCCACTTGATCTTTGACCTTAAAATTCAACTTTTTACGGCAGATACAGCATCACGTGTTCCCTCCTGTAGTGGACAGCATCATCGAATCGATGGTCTCGGCAGTACAATCGCTACAAAGCCATGTCTGCCCAAGTATAAACCTAAACCTAACCAAAGCAAAACTAAGCAAAACAACTATTTCGCTTCGGCTAACTAAGCTAACTTTATAGGCTAACCAATTGCCCTGAATTCTGCGGGACCTTCATCAAGACAGCGGCCAAGTCCACACTGCTAGTCTAGCACCAATTTCGCACTAAACAAAAAGAAAATTGTTGGCTTGTACCCACATTACCGACCGTGCCACTCAGTATACCATCCTGTCTACGTTACTGCGAGGCCACAAGTTTGCGGAGTCGTCGCCTTATACCTCTGCGCTGCGCCTCCAGATAAGTACGATTTCGGGGACCACCGTTCGGTTGGCGCCAGAGGACGGCCGCACAGCGACGGCTTGTGCGCGAGCTCCGTCGCCGAAATCGATTTGCTCTCGCTGTCGTCGGTGCGCGTGTGTCAACAGAACACGCGGCCGCGCTAATCATGTTTGAGCGCGGCGCGCGCTAGGCACCTCTCGCCGCTGCCTGTGTCAACACGGGGTGCCAGGTGTAGTAGCGCCACTGCACCGACAGTCGGCACACGCATTCTCCTCGCACCATCGGTCCAAACTCGGCCCCAGACTACACTGCCGCGATTCTGCTTCCGGTGCTGCTGAACTGCTGAGCTGCTGCAGGGCTGCGTCAGCGGCTAAAGCGGTGCGAAACAAGTCAACGGCTTTGGTTTGGTTTATGTGGCTTAACGTCCTAAACCAACCCAGCCCATGCGAGGCACATTAGTGGAAGGCTCCAGATGTTGTGGCCAGCTGGGGCTGCAGAATTTGACCAGGTGACCCTGGAATCAGTACAGTCAAACACCTTACCATTGAGCTATCTGACATGCATATACTGCTTCAGATTAGCCAATATATGTCGCTTTGAGGCAGGATGGTACGGAAGTCGATTGCATCCACAGATCCGCGTGATGTCGCGCGTGGGCTATCAAATTCACGAGCGGTGTACTCCAGTTTTCAAATGGTCTCTCCGCGCTTGTCATTGTTGAGCGCCACATGCGTTTGGTGCTGCTCTAACTAGACACCACTATTTCAAAGCCGAATTAAAGGCGGTGGAGGGAAGTGAAGCTCACGTCCTCTCATGACATTCTTTGGACTCAGTTACCAAAACTCGACTAAATAATACTTTCCACCGCTGGTATCTTACGTATGCGAATTTTGTTATATCTTACATATATCTACAGGACACCAAGGGAAGAACTGTAGCCGCAGATAGGGTAACTTGTCGGTTCAATATTGGCGTCAAGAATCCTTTCGTTCATGTATACTGCAGCTAGCTCTTTTTTCATATTACTGAAGTATAGTTAAGCTCAAGACAAAACGACGAAGGAAGGAAGGTTTACGTACATTTAAGGTACAACGAGGACAAGTGGTCTTAAAGGTATATGAAAGAGTTGGAGAGCAAAAGAATGCACATGCATGCCGAGTTAGTCAAACTCATTGCTTGCGCATTCATAAGCGAACAGAGCCGAACGCAACTTATCTCGGACAGTTCTAACATGAAACTATTGTCGCTTGCTGCGCCCTGTAGGCTGCAGCGGCGAGCAAAACACTATACAGCGAACGTGTAGTGCAATTAGTAAATTAGAATTCAGCTGGTTACTAAAACCGGTGGGGATTAATGAGCGTTCCCGAATACTATAGTTTGGGATAGTTAAGGTGTGCAATCGGCAGCCCCTCAGGATGAGGTTCATTATACGTTACTTCCCCCCCTTCCCTGCCACCCCGTTCAGCCCTCGCTCCTGCTTCAAGTACTTCCTGTCGTGCCGTTTGAGCGTGCTGCAGTACGCTTCACGCAGTGTTGCCAGCTTTGTGACAGCATGACGCTGATTTCACTGGGGCGTCTGGAAAACGATGCAACAATCGTGGCTGGAGCCTGGGACAATGTACCACTACGACATCGAATGATTCCGGTTATAGGTGACACCCACTTTCGCTTCCCATGTCGTGCGTGGCGTTAACGCGCGGTGTCTAAATCCTTCTGATTTTGCTTCAACTGTCTCGGCGAACTTTTCCAGTCATCAGTGAGCCATTGAAAGAATCTGCACTGCGCCCAGTGGTTCGACGCGCAGTAATGCGATGCAGTAGAAAGAAAAAATAATTTGCAATGTGCCTGTCTGGGAGTCGGTGAATGCGTTCACCTGAGTGTATTTTTGAAGCGTGCTAACGCTCGTGCTTTAGCGGAACATCCGAGATTTCTCACCTCGTGCGCCTACGCGGCTGGGGTCTCGCGCGTCGCTGCTTAGCGAGTACATACGGTCGGCGGCGCAATTTGCAGGCGGCAGAGCGGACCCGATTTGTCGAGACACGGATTCGATTTCGGCGGCTCGCGGGATTGTTGTTGCTGGGTGGCTGTTTGCTCTCCCAACACTGCCCCTCTTTTCCCAGAAGACCCCATATTTGCTTGCGCTTTCGCTTTTAGCTACGTGCGTTCGGCACAGGAAATGCTATTTCCTGACTGGCGCGCTAACTTCGAGTTAGTAGGCGAAGTGGAAGTGACGCTTCGAATCTACTCTGGAAACAGTAAAGAATAACTTTTTTTTTTTTTTCAGGATTCAGTGGGTGGCACCACGCTTCTGAATCCACCCATGTAGGTGTCGCTTTCGCTACAAACTTCAAGTGCATTCCGATGTGAAAGGGCGCTAGCTGGAAACCATGAAACGAGTCGAAATGAACAATTAATTTCCAGAAACTTGGTACAAATTTGCACGTGCGCAGTCATGCACGAACTCGTGCAGTTGTATGCTAATCGCCCAAGCGCAAACTGGCGCATCTCTTTGGTATGTGTAGTTCACTCGTAAGTGAGTGAGTGCAGCCTAAATGTTGTCCCGGGTCATTGCGAGTATAATGTAAAAAGCTCCCCTGTCCTTTCTTCCTATCGGTCCCCTCTCTACTTCCCCTTGCTATCCTCTCCCTATCCCCTTTTCCTTCCCGCCGGCCGCAGCTCAAGTGCTTCAGTTTGTTAGATAGCAGTTGCCGCGTCCGGCAATACTCTTTTCCTTCTTTTTGATTATTTTAAAAAATAATAAATGAACCACTACCACCTACCACCACCATTGCGAGTAGCGCAAGGTAAACTTTCAAATTTATTCCGACACGCTATATTTGCCGAACCTTTTAGTTCGCACGCACGAGACAATAGGCATATGTAAAATAGGACCGCATCGGTTGGTTACAAAACCCATATGGTTTAGTGTTTGGCGGCAAAGAGCCCCCAGCCGCCGAGCTGTAAACTTATCTATGTAAAAATGTGATGGGGGCGCAGTTGTTGCTGTGAAGCATACATTCCGCAGCCAGCGATAGGATCTGGTACGAAGCACGAATCTGCTTGATAACCTGTGATGTAGTTACCTGATTATTTTGCGGTTTTCGTTTATTTGCAAGTTCACTTTATGCATCGATATACGTAGAGCCCCTCCATTCCCCGGTGAGCACGCAACAAAAATAGAGAGATTTAGCTTACCGGAGACGTATGACGTCTCCCGGAGACGTACAGACGTAGACGTATCGGACGCCTACTGCGCATGCGTGAAAACTGCCGATACGTACAGGCGCTGGAGACGTACTCCGGAGACGTATGCCGCGTGACGTCCAGCTTGCCGTAATCTCGCGAGATCTCACGAGATTTCAGAAGCCATGGAGCCAAGCCGCCAAGCTAAGCCAAGCGCCGATGGGATGGTGCTACGAGTGCTTGTAGAGTGCTGCTGTGCGCAACGGGCCACATAGTTCTCCCGTTTTCACATTGGCGTCATCAAATGCTGTAATACCCTTGCCCCGGCCGTGCCAAGAAAACATCATGCGCAAGCGTTTCAGTGCGGCGGACGACCAGCAAGTAGCTCGAGATCGCCACCATCCTGTACATACACTGTACAGCGCAGGGAGAAGGCGCCGTCGAAAGAAGTTGCAACGATTTCTAGGAATCCGCCGACGGCGAACGAGCGCTCGCTCCGCAGTGAAGGCGTTCGCAGAGGCCTTTGCAAGCCATCCGGCGTCAGAAAAAAAAAAAAAAATGATTCTGGTAAGTCACTACCCCCTACCTTCTCTGTTCAGACGATCGGACTGGACAGCGGACTGTCCGAGCGGAACAATTAGTTATCATATGTGACGAAAACGGCACTTTCGAGTAGCTCGGAATGGCAGTGACTCGGCGCCTGCCGATCGCGTGATGGTGGATGATGCTTTCCCACGATACATACGGCCCGCCCGTCTGAACACCGCCTAGTCGATTGCTGGGGAATAGCAGCGCAAAGTAAAAAACCACTTACGTTGTGCGAATTAGATACATGATATTTCAGCATTTTTGCTAAGCATGGCTCGAGTTGCATAATATAATACACGTCGTGTAGCTGCTTTTGTTTACATGTGCATGTAAATGTGCACAGCCACCAGGAGCCACAATAAATGAAAATTGTTTGCAAGATGATTTACTTTATCTTCTCAGACAATTGTCTGGCACCATTAGCTAACAGCACATGCTGAATGCAGTGCAAAAGCCAAATATTGCAAGAGGTCATTTAATTTTTTTTTTGCTCCAAGCTTATGAACTTGTGTCCCTGTGTCAGCATGTGAAATGAAGTATTTTTTGCTGTTGGACAAACCATTCAGGCACTGGAAGTCTTATTAGCATTTACAAGTCGCAGAGGCTGAACTGGTTTGCTCATTGTGTTATAAAAACACCTGAAAATTAAAAAAGGATCCTTGTTAAGGACCATTGCATTGAATGAAGGCAACAGTGTCTGCGTCGTGGCACTTTTCCAGTGTCCTGGCGCAACTTTCAGCTGCACAATTAGATCCTGTATTATGTTGGCAAGTTAATTACCAATCATCTGTGTCTCATATGGTTATTCCCTTTCAGATGAAAATGAGCCTGCAAGTGCCTGAATGACATGGTGCCCAGAGAGACTTATGATGATGAAAGCAATCATGACAACTCCCGGAATAGTAAGCGACAACACTTCTTATATTACTTTCTTCAATGTTCTTGTTGAACATGTTAGAGCTGTTTACAAAGCACTGCAATGTTCAGTCTTGATTCTCTTACTGCAGTGTACAAAGTGTAGCCAGAGTGCTAAAGTAAGCTCGTGCATGTTGTTATGCACCGGAAAACAACCCAAGATTTGATGGCTGCAGAAATAATTATTTCTTTCATTTGTTTGCTTGCTTCCATGGCACAGCCACAAGTCTGCACAGTGTGGAGCCGCTGCCGTCAACACCAAGCCTGCAGTCAGTGCCCTTGAGGGGTGAGGACATATTTACGTTATTTTGAGCAGCACCAATTTGTAAAAAGTTTTATTTATCTCAATGCCTTAACAACTTACTATAGTTTAAAACTCAAGACTGCTTAGTACAACTGCACTAGAACCTAGTTGTTAGCTTTTGCATTCATGCCAAAACAATGCATGGACCAGCAGCAGCAACAGTGCATTATACAAAATGCAATGGCCTATGAAAGCAGCGATAAATGAAATAAATGAGTAGGAAAACAAATTATTCACAAATTTTCATGTTCATGGTGCACACTCACGAGACCATCGCAATGCTTTGTGTATAGTTATGCTTGTCTCAGACTGTTTTGAACCTACACTCCATTTGGTGGCATGACTGAGTCTTCGGTTTGAGAGAAGAATGACGTTTCGAAGATGAGAGAACAAAAACAATGAAATTTGATTGCACTTCTGCAGACTTATGTACATACTTCAAAGGTCTTAACAGCAAAAGGTCAAAAGTTCATAGCAATGATAGACTATTGAGCCTCTTGCCCAGGGCCAGTATTATTTTTTTTTTTTACTCCACAAGAAACCTTTAAACAATCAATCCAGCCCTCTCACAGAACTTTGGCCAATAAAGCACGGCACATCTCTTCGGGTCAATCAGCCAGTCAATCAAACAGTATTGGTAAGCAATGTTCCTGCAGTCATACCTTGGGAACAGGCGAGGAGACATAGAAACTTCCTTTTTCACTTCGATAGCATTGCAATAGTCGAACAAGGAGTCTGTCTGCCAGAAAAACACAGGGCATGTCTGATGTCACATACAGCGGATCAAAACAGCATCTGTAGAACTCAACTCCTAATGGATCAGTGTAATGGTTTTATGGCCATGTCCCTTCTCCCAAACAGCCACCGTATCTTCCTGTGCGGTGTGGCCTCAGGCACCCCTCTCCAGAATGTATTCATCACCGGGCAAAGCGTGGGAAGTTCCCACATGCTTTTTCTTTTTGCGGCTTCACACTTTTGTGTGATGTTTGCCTGGACGCGTGATGCATTTCCAGCTCTTAGGTCATTGCACCATGACCTAAGAGCATAATGTGCATAATCAACGCAAAAGCTCAGAAGTAATATTTTATAGAGACATTTCTACCGCAATTACCCATTTGGTGAACTTTATTTATCCTCAAGAAAAGGATGGCAAAATTATATTATTGTTTACTCCACCCTCCACTGTGGTCTTAATGCATTGGTTGATGTGAAAAAATGATTCAATTTGTTTTCAATGTGCATCAGAAGGAGCGTTCACTGACATAAAATAACATCAAATACCATGGAAAATCTTTTGCATATGCCAGCAACAGGCAAGTCCCAGTATAGATTGCTGTTGAACGTGACACTTAGTATTCTCTGCGAGCTTACAATTGTAATGTTCCGGCTCTCATTGCTGACAGCACGATTAAATTTTTTTTTTTCTGGGAAAATAATCAGCATTGTCTTTGAACAATTTATATTAAGTTTGTTTGATTGAAACCACAACAATAATGTTAACAGGAAGGCTTTGCTTTGCTTTGTCAACGTGTCTGCATCAGTGCCCGTCATAATAGAACAGTCATCTGCATGTGGTGGTGGCAAAACTAATAAATATCCAACAGGTGCAAGATAGGTGTCAACTTATCCGCAAAGATGACGGCCTGGAGTCCTTGGACATGGGCGACGTCAGCTAGTCGGATTAGACCTAGCAGAGTTTCAGGGCGTGAGCTCGACAGTAGTTTCCCAAAATTATTTTTTGTCTCTCGATTTATATTTTAGATTTCTGGACACGCCCATATCATATGTACCAGATCCACCCTATATATGTAAGAAAAATTTAATGGATATGTCGATGTGGGCAATGTCTTTGATGAACACTTTCAACAACAGTGGCCAAAGCAGGCTTCCTTGTGAAACACTGTTAGTGACTGTTAGATCGTTCAAATGGTGATTACTCAGGCATGCTATTTGTGTTTATTCTCCTCTCCTTCGGGGCAAGTGCCAAGGGATATACCCTACAACCTGTGTGCAATTCTGTTCACAACTATATAATCACACCAGATAGATTGCTACAATGAGAATTCACTGCCTTTTCTTTTCCTTTTTTTTTTTTTCATGAAATTCTAGTTTAAGATTCGTAATTATCAAAATACCCAATTGCTTGTCTATGAACCTTTTGTACTTGCTATATACCATGGCCTATTCCCCGCCGTGGGTATGTGCCATTACCACTAAAGACAGTCATCAATGGGTCTGATACATAGGTCAGGGGTGGAAGCAGGCTCAAGCATTTTGGAGCAGCTTTGGGAGCAGCGAGACAAGAGTTTTGGAGCAGCTTTGGAGCAATGAGACAAGAGTTTTGGAGCATTTGAATTATGTTTTGGAGCAGATTCCTAAGGTCAAGTGCTTCTGATAATTGTAGTAATTGTTTTTCTCTTTCTAACAGAAAAAGATGAGCTCTTCCTTTTTATGCAAGTTCAATGCCTCTCCAACTTCGCACTCATTTCTGACAAGACAACGGCCAACAACTTGAAACAGACTAGCAGCAAACAAAATGCTTGCTGGTGTGCTTTATAACTGAACACCTAGTGTGACCTTGTGATCTAACACATTTGCCTATTCTGACTTGACAGATTCAAATGTCAAGTTTACCACTTCAATGCACTCAAGCAATGCCACTAATTTGGAGCTTAGATTAATGGACATGACATTTCTGCTCTCTGTCTTGTGCATATCCCTTTTTGATCCTATGCCTGTGCTGATAAATTCCTGAGCAGTGGTCAGTAGTGCCTTCAGGAAATGTAGATGGCACTGAAGGGTAGCCTTTTCATCCTTCAGCATTTTTGCTTCACTACCTCCTTCCAATAGTTTTATCATTCTTTGCTTGAGCAATGCTGGGGCTCATTTTTTAAATCTTGGCAATAGGCCCTGTATGGCTTTCCAACACTCTTGAGACGCTTCCTAGTGAGTGACATCTTTGGAGTACCAACCCATAACGATTCAAGTATGATTTTGTCTGCCGTAGGCCCGACAAGCTTGTTACTGAAAAAGAGGCTCAATAGGTGCCTGCTTGTTCTTAGACCACAACCATTAGAATAACTCATGTGGTTTTTCCAGTTGGACAAGTTTCCTTCTGAACGACTCACGGTAGTTTGCGCCTATCTGCTTCGCTTGCTGCTCTTGCTTCTCCCTCCACCGGCGATTCAAAAGGTTGAGAGGAGGTGCTACGTCACATGCACAGTGCATTTTTTTTTGCAATTATCTCCAATCGCCAGTGACTCATATTAAATTTACTTGCAAACAAATATTTATTATGCCACATGCTTCCTTCCCTTACAAAAATTTCGTTTGTATTAAGCCCAGTGCTAGATGCGTTATATCTTTGCCACTGGTGCAAAGACATTGTTTGCGTGTTGCACTAAATTTGATGGTAGAACATTAAAACAGCCAATTTGGAGCAGTTTTGGAGCAATATTGCATTTTGGAGCAGGATAGAGCAGGAAAAGCAGTTTGGGAGCAGAATGGAGCAAATGGAGTGGCAATTCCACCCCCGATAGGTGCATTCACAAGAGGAGACTGCTGCATTTCTGTGCCATGATATAGGGGTATGCCATATGCCCAGACATTTCATGAATAATCATGTGCGTAGTTATTCACTGTAATACCAGCTGGAGAGCAATATTAAACAACCTCCAGCTTTCTCATAACAGCTTTAATTTTACAGTAATTTCTGTGAACACTGCACCTTTTCATTCCAGGAAGGTAGAAGAATACAACACGGATGTTTTATGCAGCACATGGTGACGAACACTGCCCCGTGTGAAGATGGACATGTGGAGATCAGCTGGTGAAATCTTGGCAATCAGTTGACAAGATGCTGATTGCGCTGATGAAAGAATGAAAGTTATTTATGTTGGCACCATATCACATTGCAGATAACACCAGTTTATTTTCTCCAAAACACTCTCGACCATGTTCACTTTGCCAAATAAATCCCAAATACATTTTCGCAACACAAATGCTGTCGGTGTGTTTCTGTTCTTGCATTTTATGGAGCATAAGTAGCTAAGGCTACAGTTTCGCAAATACAGGTCCAAAATTATCTGCAAAGGGCATTACACTAATTTTAAATTGCATATTTTAAGAAATATTTGCATTGTGAGAATTGTAAACATATGCAATGACTCGAAAAAAAAGTATGTGCGCAACCTCTCTCAAGTGAGCCTCAGCTACAACGTTGAAAACACTGTTAGTGGCCTGTGGTCACCACTTCACCAAAAGAAATTCAAAATGTCCCGTCACATAGTGGTAATTGCTAAAAACATATCATAGGTCAGTGTTTCTCAAATAAGGGCTCACGAAGTGATTTTCAGGGTCCACGAAACCCACAGCTGCAAAAAAAAGAAAGATATGCGTGATAGCTTTGGCCTGACTAGACAGTTTTGCAGGGTTAAAATTTAGGAGATTCAAAGGCGACTTTAGTTTATGAAAAAAAAAAGAGTGCGGAAACAGAGGGTGAGGGCATCTGCGGCATTCGTTGATGCCAACGTTGGTAAAACTCGAGCTCTGGCTGCACTACTGGATGGGGCTACAATGCAAAGCGTCTCGGGCATGATGACAACATGACAGCTCAATGAGAGTACAATTAATTCAGTAGTGTACAGAAAACTCTGAATAATGACTCTAGCAGTACATGCGATCAATAATTATATGAGCTGTGAATTAGCGGCATGAGGTGAAAAACCATAAAATGGCATCATCACTTTTTGCATCTGGTAGCACAGGTTCTCACTGAAGCCGTCAGACGGCCTGACGAAGACAAGCTGTGGTGGTTCGCCGCCTCGTTCGCCAAAGCAGATGGCACTTCACACATACAGACACTTTTATAACTCAGATGCCACCTTTCCTTAATCTAGACAATACACAAATGCATACACAACCGTTCGGGTGAAACACTAGAGACGGCCCACACGGCACAACTCATGTACAGCGTTCAGACTGGTGGTCTAGTGCATATTTGCGGTCACAAGCATCTCGTGCCACTAACAGTTCGAAGTCAGCGTTGGGAACAAGTGAAGCCGTTGGTCCGGAGCACAGCTGTCAGGTGTCCACCGGTAGACGGTCACGCAGTCAAAGGAGTACGGGAGACAATGCCGAACGAAAGTCATCGCGTCCTTTCAGTTCGCCAAGTAGCGAGATGGCAAACCGAAGCTGTCATATCGCTGCACACAATACTCGGGCAAAAACCCCCGCATTTGAACACGAACACTATCACGCGCCACCCTAAATGCCACCACGCACACACCATGTCATGTTGAACACTGTGAGACGAGAACAACGAGAAAGTAGTCATGCACTGCTGCAATCAATCGAGATAAATATTGCTGCATCTCGCATAAAAAAAAAAATTCATAAAGCTGCACCTCGGCATAACAGCGTCAACAAATGAACAGCATAAATCTTTGGGTAGCATTGTTGCATGCAGTGATGCTCATCTTGGAAATGGAGTAACTGTTCTAGAAAACACGGACAACAGAAACAGAAGTGGACATGGACGTACACAGGCTCACAACTGTATTTTACTAACCGAAAGAGGACATATATACAGCAAGCAAAAGTATAGCGCTGAGCATGCGGTTTTGTGCACTTTATATATATCATCGTTACTTAGTAAAATCCAGTTGTGAGTCTGCAAGCCTCCTGTCCACTTGTTTCTGATGTCCAAGTTTCCTAGTGCACTTACCCTATTTACAAGATATGCACCACTGCATGCTGCAATTATTGCTGTAAGGAATACAGAGATGAATTCTGCGACTGTTGACAAATGCCTCAACTATGAAGGTCACTGCTTGCCATGCTTGTCCATATTTTACTGAGAAAGGCAGCCTAAAAAAAAAATGTCCCAAATTTTTTGACCGCAGGACGTAGGCCGACACTTATGTCTGAAAAGGCACAAGGTATTGACCAACTGAGGCAGACACAAGACAAAGTAGATAGACACATGACAGCTGTACAAAGATGTTCGGCAGTTCATTGCGCAACTTTATACATGCGCCCTACCTGTTACCATCTCAAAGTTTGGTTCTTGAAATAGTCAATAAAAGCGAAATCCCATGCTACGCTGCCAAACCCCCCTCTACAGCTTTCCTAACACTGCTAATTGCCTTGTTGAAGGCAACATGATGAGGTTGCAGTACGACACCTCCAAACAGCTTGTAGAGTAGAGGCCATCGGGGGTAGGCTGCATCACTATAGATCACATATTTATGACCCATGGTGATCTTCTGCAGGTTCTCAAAGTGCACCGTCTCCTTGAGGATCCCTAAAAGATAGCAAGAATTAAAAATATAACCAATGCGGGTCTACACAGGTGCCTCTTCTTTTTGTATAATGAGTTGTAATTACAGTGGCAAGTTTTTAGATACAATTTTTTCCTACAAATTTATAAAATGCCACATGCTAACACAGTCTTGCATCACATACTTAAGTGCCACGTTTCTTTACAGATGAAATGCTGTTTTTCATGAGGTGGGTCATTGAGTACCCTTTCCCAAAAACCAACTCAAAAAATATAAAAGTACGTGTGGAATTTTCGCAGCAGAGATGTTAGGCTTTAATTTGGAAATGCATTCCCCTGAATATGAAAAACATATTACAGCTAGTTACTGCAATGAAGACATGACTGAACAGGCTTACCTACATCGTGACGTCTGCCTTTAAATGGCCCATTGGCAGACTATGGCATTGGTACACATTAGTGCCCGATATTTCTGCACAGGCTCCACTTGTGCCCAGAGAAGTCCTCCTTCTGAGCCACAGACGGTCGACAAATTTGCCTTGCTGTGCCATGATGAAACCCCAGCAGTTGAGCATGGGGGCCCTCCTTTGCATGCACCGCCTGAGGAGGAAAAATTGGAGCGGCTGCAAGCAACGATCGCTTATAGAGTCCCTATAAAGTGGTCATGAGAAAATAATCTTTCAGTGTGCACCTTCTTTACTGTGCCGTAGCATAATACTTATTGCATTGCTTTTGGAAGAGTTCACTAGCGTTACCTCTACAGGCCCATCAATTTTAAGGTGAAAATCTTTAATGGCTCATACTGTCGGCATTCGTTTGTTTGGTCACACTATAGCTGTCAACCAAATGACGTCATGATGATGCCATCAGAAAAAATTAAAATCCTGTTTCCGCTGGGAGCCGAACCTCTATCCCTCGCATCCCCATCCGAGCGCTTTAGCCAACTGTGCAACGTTCGGGATCTTGAAACACACATAAAAATTCTCCTTGTCTACTGTAAGGATGATAGTAGCGATGACAATGAAGTTGGAATTAGCAGTGATGACATTAGCAATGATAATGACGGTGTATTTAATTCATAATGATGAGAGCAAACGTGATGCACCGTGTGCACCAGCAACGCTTAGATTTTCACATTTCTGCAGTGTAGATTCCGCAGTGCTTCCGGATTTTTTCAACACTATCATCGACACTTGATTTTTTATTTTTTTTCAAAGCAAGCGAAATTCAGAAACCTACACTAGGTTATTTTCTTTTTTTTTTTTTTTTGTAATTGAAAGATCATATATACATCTCGCTTTTGCAAACGGTTTGAGACAGTAAGGATGTAAATAAAGGCCAGGAATTTCACAGAAATCATGTGCCAAATCAAAAATGAGCCAGATTCTGCTGATGTGCAGATGGAAATGAGCCAAATCTATTTTATTCTTGACAGCTTTCTTTTTCAGCTTTAGCATGATAGGGTGGACTACTGCGAGTGTAAATTCAATTATTGCTTCTCCATAGCTACTTCCTTATCACTGTCTAGGATACGAAGAGATCACAGGAAAATCTGAAGCCAGAAGATAAAAACACTGGGAACATAGGCCTGCAGCAGACGAAGCAGTTTGTGCATAAAGCTAGCAAAATAACTTATAAAAGACTACATTCAGTTTAGCCGGTTGGCAGCGGCTTTCTGCATTTAGCAACATAAGCAAATAGCCGAAACTGGCAAGAAACGACAATATTTGCCGCTGTCTTGTCGCTTTGCATCCTATGTGCATCTACCATTCCCCGGCAATACAATGGTGCACTGAATTAAAATAGCTCTTCATTAAACACATTCCAACTAGTTTCTACCAACAGAAAATAGCCTCACATCTTTGCTTGAAGCAGAAGCCCACTAAGCATTTCTTTGCTCACTTTAGAGCAAATCAGTGCTACTTATTGTGTGACAATGAATATTACAGCTCTTCATCAGCTGTATTCACAGTATGATCGTTTACAGGTATTATTTTCACAAAGAGACTAGAAACGACTCTGAAAAAACTTTCCTTCAGTCAAAGTAGGGTCAAATATAGATTTTCATATCGATAAGGGCCAAATCCAAAATTGCTTACATTGTTTAAAATATTGTATAAAATTTTATGAAATTTCTGTGTTGAGTATTTCTAATACATGAAGCAAATTAAAAAATAACTTGTGCTGATAACAACCTTTTGCGTATTTCTCAGTTTGTGTTTCCGTGGACTTCCCTAATTTAATAACAAAAAATATTGACTTGTAAGTGTGCTAGTGTTTATGTTGATGACCTTATGCTGTGCTAGTAGGCAAGATCGAAAAGCAGCATAGCACTGGTTGCATTCGGGACGTTAAACAGTTTCACTAAATTCGATGTCGACAAGAGAGCACCTTCCCAAAGCTCTACAACCGAGTTGGAGAGCAGGGGTATATATATATGCCTTTGCACAAGTGTGCCTAAGTTAATTGACGTAAAAAAAAAAAAAAAAAATCAATGATTACAGCAGACGTTCGGTGACTGGGCACGAGTCAACTGCAATCGTTAATGTATATTATGTTTTACAGTTGCCAAAACTGCTCGCCTGCTAGAAACGACACAACGTCGTTACGCGCCAGAGAGCATTGGTCCCATGCCATCATCCCTAGCAGCATGAGCGCTGGTGCCTTTCGACTACAAAATGGTAGGGTTTTGACGTAGTTATATCGAGTAGAAGGCTCGGTAGCGTTTATGCACACATGGAAGCTGATGGGGATGATGTGCAATGAGTAGCGCGAGAGTGCGTAGCAGTGTGCACGCTGGATGATACGACATCCCGCCCCGCTTCTCACAAGGAATTTATCGCTTTAAATCCGCTCCGGCCTTTTTTTTTTTTTTTATTTTGAAAGCGCTATAAGCGGTCGCACAAGTGTTAGACTGTTTTGATAAGCTCTGAACCTCAGGATTAGCGCTAATTCGCATTCAAAGATGACTACTGAAACGCCACAGCCCGTCAGCTTTGCTTTACATGTTTCAGCGGGCATATTTATTTGACACAGAAAGCACTGCTATCAATATTTTGGCTTGTAACCGTCAAGCCACCACAGCCACCACACCATGCGCTACTTACCTCGGAGAATCGCTGAAGAGCTTGCAGATCAAGCCACTTGTCATATCGTAGAGTAGATGACCGAAGTAAAAATCGAGCTGTGCCAAGGTGCCTCGGAGCCGGAGACCCTGACACGCTGCGCACTGATGACCTCATTTGGAATTAGGAGGGCTAACTGCAGCTCTCCGAAATCCTCTTTCTAGAATCTAAAAATCCTGTTGAACACTATGTTGTTGTTGGCGCCGATGTTGAAGGGTACCACGCTCACGTAAGTTCCTTCGAGGCTTTGGAATATCGCGCTCCTGTTGAAATCAATGCATGTCTTCAAATTCATCCCATGATAGGGTGCTCAAAAAAGCTGCCTGTCGTGACGGGTGAAGGATGCTGTCGGCATGATGTAACGTAACGTGGCAGGTTGCACCGATAGCACGAGCAAATTCTAGCACACGACCGAACACCAGCAAACACGAGCAGTTGTTTCCTTCCTCCATGCGAGCACCAAAACAAACGGATTTAATGCAACTAGGCTTGGATTGTTCAGGCTTGCTGCAGGTGGCAAAGTGGTTAAAAGTGAGCTCAAATTAATAATTATTCGAAACACAGCAAACACGTCAACATGATGACTTCGAGGGATCTGCATGTGACATTTTTGTGACATTATTTCAAGCATTTATTACAAATAGCTTCTATCTTTTTTATTGAATAGCCATCATCATCATCTGCATGTACGTCTAGCGATACGTCTTACGTATGGGCGATACGTACAGCTAAAACGTGTTTTGCCCGGTGTCAGCCGAATACGTCTACATCAATTTTCACGCATGCGCAGTAGGCGTCCGATACGTCTACGTCTGTACGTCTCCGGGAGACGTAATACGTCTCCGGTAAGCTAAATCTCTCTAATGAGAGTGCAAAATAAAGGAGGGAGGCAAACATACGCTGCCCTTTCTATTCCCTCTCCTTTCGAGCGTGCGTCTCCCTCTCATGCGTGGCAATCTTTTATCTTGCTCTGCTCTCTTCACTGGGGAAGAAACGCAGCTTCCCCTTTTCCCTCTGCTCCCTCCCCCTTCTTCATTGTATCATCCATCTACCTGTGTTTGTCCGGCGCCGAGAAAGGGGAAGATATTGCCATCTTAAGCTTGGTACATAAAAAATGGCATACGGTTCGGTTTGGTTCAAATTCAACCAGGGAGTTTCTTATAAGAAAAGGTAAAGCGTCACTAAATTCACTGAAATTCGTCACCGTGTCACTACAGAGAGAACATTCCTCCAGCTAAAATGCTTGGACTCTGCATGATTGGTACTGATGCGAAAACATTTCTACCCGACCTGCTGAGATTTCGCGGATATGTCATAAAACAACGCGATGCGTCAACTGAACTCAGTCAGGGATGGGTAGACATGGCAACGCAACAAGCTATGCACTATTTGGCAATGCCCTGCAGAATGTGAATGGTAGTTGAAGGTACATATAGTACATTGGACATGTCTACAGGACACGTCATGGCCCACGCGAAATTCAGCCTTGGAATGTCCTTGGCCGAATTTGAGCTTTGATAATATAGTCGTACACATACAATTCGAGAAAAAAGCGTCGGATTCACCTCAAGGAGGTCATTCAGCCAATGGCGATGACTGATTCTCACGAAGTCGTGGTTGATTCGATGAAGGTTGTTATAGCGAGTCTAAGGGGGTTGATCTTACCTATACTCACCTATGGGGCTGAGACGTGGTGGCTAACCAAGAGGGTTCTACTTAAGTTGAGGACAACGCAGAGGGCTATGGAACGAAAAATGGTAGGGGTAACATCACAAGATAGGAAGCGTGCAGAAGTGGGTCAGAAAAATAAGTGAAGTTACTGACATTCTAGTGGAAATCAAGAAGAAGAAATGGGCACGGGCAGGACATGTAGTGCGAAGAGAGGATAACCGATGGTCGCTTAGGGTAGCAAACTGGACTCCAAGGGAAGGAAAGCGTAGCAGGGGGCGGCAGAAAATTAGGTGGGCGGATTAGGTTAAGAAGTTCGCAGCGGTCAAGTGGATGCAGCTAGCACAGAACCGGATAAATTGGAGAAATATGGGAGAGGCCTTCGCCCTGCAGTGGGTATAGTCAGGTTAATGATGATGATGATGAAGAAGAAGAAGGGGGTTGATTTCCCGTGATTCAATTACAGTCGTTCGAAGCCATTGGCTGTAGGAGGTCGTTTGAGGGACAACAACCGCATTTTTTTTTGCAGCATCCTACTATAGTTGTTAGCGGGCGAGAATTGGCTTCGTCCATACCCGAAGTTATCTTAGAACATTGTGTACACTGCCTTGATACACTCCAAAAGTGGACATATGGGTCACTTGTGAAACTCGGGTGGCCCACAACAAAAATAACTGCTCAGTTCGAGATTTGAGTTGACCGCATCCAAGAATGACTTGGCCACTCTCCAAATTGCACTTAATCCACTAACCAAAATTCCTTAACCTCGCCCCCAAAATTGACTTTGTCCAACTCGTGATCTGTGTTTATCTACTTTCAGAAACAACTTGGCTGACTCTTACAATGGACTTGCTCCCACCCCTAAAATTTGGGTGCAATCTCTCAATGAAAACAGACTTTGCCCAATTCGCAAATTGGGTTAATTCGTAAATTGGGTTAATTGGGCTGTGACGTCAAAATCAAGTCTAGTCAGGTGCGGCATGAAACAAACTGCGATATAATCGCTGACTCTTCATTTGTTGGGGTTGTTGTTCATGAGGTAGCTTGGTTTCAGCGTTGTAGTGAATCCAAACGACAGAGGAACAATCGCATCGCTGTCTTTTTTTTTTTTTTTCTACCCCTCACGTGACCTACACTTGACTTTGATGTCACAGTCATCGCTGGAGTAGTGTTCTCGGGCGTCGAAAGCGAAGCCGATACCGATGAGAAAAGAAAAATCAGTTATAAATTTTTCAGCTGTCGCAGGCGAATATCACGTGGTGATCTGTGCACATTATAATGTCTTACGCATCATTTCAAAGGAAAAAAAAAACGAACCCAAAAACTGCGCGCGAAATAGGAGTTGAAAATACGTTTAATAGCCTTTTTATAGTGTCTATAAAAAGCCATTTGGCATGTCAGTGTATATATATTTCTGTTTTTTTTTTTATCTTGCTGCAAAAATGACCTTTTACCGGAAACAGCGCTAAAATACAGTGTAGTATTTCTATAATTCTTATGTTGTTTGCTTTCAAGTTCATTTCGTTCCTGAATGCGAAGCAGGAACGACAATATTAGGTAACCTCGTAAGCTGACTGCGATGAAGGCTGCATCAATGCCGGCTGTGGAAAAAATGCCAACCACGTTAATCGAAAATGACAAGAGTTACATTTCCTTCATTTGTGCCGTTTTATCATTGCAGCTTGCAGAATTACACTGTTAATTTGGTAATTGGCCGGGCAGCGCAGCATTTAGGAAAGTATAGTTGGTTGGTTTGTGGAGTTTAACGTCTCAAAGCAACTCAGGCTGTGAGAGACACCGTAGTGGAGGACTCCGGAAATTTCGACCATCTGGGGTTCTTTAACGTGCACTGACATCGCACAGCACACGGGCGTCTTGCTTTTCACCTCCATTGAAAAGCTGCCGCCGAGGCCGGGATTCGATTCCGCAACCTTGGGAACAGTAGTCGAGCGCCGTAACCACTGCGCCACTCCGGCGGGGTTTTAGGAAAGTATATATGAAAGCCTTAATGGAATGTATTTTTTTTTTCTGGCCCCTTTAACAATGCGTACGTCGAAGTGTGAAGAAAAAATAAAATGAATTGAAATGAACTGAGTTGTGTAGGCTCGTCTAGACAGTTTGAACTGATTTCATGACAAGTGGAGGAGATAATTCCTGGTGGAAATCATAATCAAATAAGCTGGTTCCAACTGGGGTATATGAAACAATTCCGTGTTGGTGACGTGAATGAACCAACAAGAAATTGTTTGATACAACATCTGAAACCAGCGTAACTCGCTATGATTTCCATCCGGGTAATTCGCTCTATCTCTTGCCCTTGTTGCCAAGCCGCATTTTATTCGCAAAAAATAAAATGTGGCGGTAAACCTGTAGGAACATTCCACAATGGAATGCTGTCAATCGTGCGTGCATACGATGAAACGTTCGTGCACTCACGTAAAATAGGCTTAAAACTTGAATGAATGTTACATTTCCAGCGTCACTTAAGTGCCATATTCAATATATCCTTCCAACGAATAATATGACGTCCCAGTGAATGATGGTCTTCGTATATCGGTCCGTAAGGTCTCGGATGTTTTGATAGAGCACGTTAATAGCACACGCACACCGCGGATCAGGTCATATATATCAGTTGGACAAGAAGAACTACGGCGAAGCACACCATCGCTCTGCGCGCGCACACAGAACAGCAACTTTCAGCGACCTTATATCCCGTATACCTGATGACACCCTGTTTTAGAGCCAGTGACACTTGCAGTGAGTTGTTGCTAAGCAACTCGGGGGATGTACTGCAAATAATGATTGATGACCTAGAATGGAAAAGTAGAAAGGTAGGATTGGAAATCAATATGCAGAAGACTAAGGTAATGTTCAACAGCCTCGGGAAGGAACAGCAGTTTACATTAGGTAGCGAAGCACTGAAAGTAGTAGGTCTACTTAGGACAGGTAGCAACCGCAGATCCGGACCATGAAAAGGAAATAACAAGAAGAAGATTGGGATGAAGCGTATTTGGCAAGCACTCGCAGATTATGACTAGCAGCTTAACGGTATCGCTCAAGAGGAAAGTATACAACAGTTGCATCTTAACAAGCGTTGAGGTGCCGGCTAGTTGGTAATACATTTTGGAATAACAGCGCGAAGGACGAGGACGAAGATAGAAGGACACAAACACAGCGCTGACCAAAGCCAATTATCACTTTTTACGCATTGCCAGGAACGCAAGCTCTTTGTCCGATAACGCAAGGGAAGGAGTGCTAACGCATCGGTCCCCAAGCTCCAAAATTCTTTCGGCTTCAATAATTTCTCTTGTGGTGCGGTCTTTATTTTTTCTGATAAGATTTGCATTTATCGAAAAGGGGTTTACATTCTGTTTTACGTTGCTTAGTGCATGTGAGGCAGTGAAGAGGCAGGTTAGGGTCCTTGGAATTTTCCACATCCTTTTTATGTTCTCTTAATCTATCATTAAGGCATCGCCCCGTTTGCCCTACATAAACTTTCCCACATGACAGAGGAATCTCGTAAACTAGTTCCTCAGTACATTCACCAAATCTGTTCTTATGTTTAGTTTTGCAAGCTCCAGTTGGCTCGGTCACAGGATGACTGACGCGACTGAGCATTGACAGCTTACACGGAGCTGAGAAGGCTACTCGTACCTGAGACCGTTGTGCTATCTTTTTTAGGTTATGCGACAGGGTATGAATGTAAGGGATTACAACTGTCTTTTTCTGCTTGTTAAAGTCATCAGGTTGTTCATCATTTTTGTTTTTCCGTTCCTGCCTTAGCAAGCCTTCAGCAACGGAAACCAGCATATGGATCGGGTAGCCAACGGCCGCTAATCTAGATGATTGCTGGGCGAAACTAAAGTCAGTGAGGTGCTCACAGGATTTTTTTAGGGCATTCTTAAAACAAGAGGTAACTACGGCTCTTTTTACCAGCTTAGAATGAGCCGAATGAACCTGCAGTAGTGGCTTCTTAGAACGGGGTTCATACGCCCAACACACATGATTATCAGAAAATATAATTTTTAAGTCTAAAAACCGAATTGCCCAACCTTCTGGAAGTTCGTGAGTCAAAGTTAATGGATTAAGACACTAAAAATGGTGAGTGTATTAAAAACATCATGCTCGTAAAATCCAGAGCTGATGTCTAAAACCAGTAAAAAGTCGTCTACAAATCTAAAAACTTTAAAAACACTTGATCCCTCTAGACTGTCTTGCAGTAGCCGGTCATATTTAGCTAATAGTAAGTCGCTAAGAATTGGAGCTATGCATGAGCCAATACATATGCCGTCTTTTTGAAGGTAAAAATTGTCTTTCCATTTAGCAAAAGTTGAATTAAGATAAAAAGTTAAAAGTTCTAAAAATCCACTAGCGTTTATTCCTGCGGAATTTTGAAAGGCCACCACTCCAAGTTCATCGATACATTCCTCCACACATTCTAACAGCTTATCTTGAGGCAGAGAGTAGTACAAATCCTTGATGTCAATTGACATTGCACTGAGACGGTTCTTATGACAGGCGTTCAGAAAGTTAACATCTTCGGACTTCTTCACCAGGAAAGGGTCATTTATCCGCAAAAGAGCCAGTTTAGCTTGCAAAAAATGGGCTATTGATTTCTGCCAGGATCCATTTTCTGAGATGATAACACGCAAAGGGCATTCAGGCTTGTGAGTTTTTGCGGAGAAGAACAAATCTAAATGGCTTTTGCTGCTTTTGTCAATAGACTTTATCAGTGGTTGCAGGTTCAATCTGTCACATAGTTTCTTTGCTCTAGCTTTAAGCTTGGACAAGTTAATATCATCATGAAGTTGGAAAACTTTCGAAATGGCTTCATCCGCTTTGGAGTTAAACAAACCAAAAGATAAAACAGTGAACCCACCCTCTTTGTCAGCAGGCATAACACATAAGGAATGTTCCTTGAGAAAGTCCACAACACGTCGAACAGGGGGTCGTGACATACCAGGCTTGCACTTGGCCGCAACGTCGACGCCTTGAGATATACACCGCTCCTTTTCTTCTTCCGGAACTTTACTTGAAACCTGTCTAACAAGTGACAGGAGCTCCGGCGCTGTTTTCTTAGGCTGAACAGCGAATTTTGGACCAAGGGCCAGAACCTCAGCGACGTCCTTAGGAAGCGGCAGGTTTTCAGGGTTGTGGACCTGCCCACTCGCAGTACGAGTCTTTTGCGGTTGGCGTGTCCTCAGGTACGTCAAGGTCTGTTGCCACAAGAATTCCGCTGTGCGGTCCGCGGTGAGCATGAACTCTCGTAGTCGACGCTTTGCGGTTGCTGGTTCCAGGTAACTGTATAACTGGACAGAGAGCGACGTTCTGTGCAGGCGAGCTAGTCTTTGCTATTCTGATCTCAAGATCCTGCAGATCCGAGCACCATGACCCACAGAAGGTTGGAAACCGCCGAACAAGGCTATGACGTCTTCTGGCGGCGTCTTGGTTCTGATGCAGAACGACAGTGAGCGTGATCGGCAAACGGCGACGGCAATAAGCGCAACGGTGAAGTGAGGATTGGTAGGAACACATTGAAAAGAGCCCGCGGATCGAAAAATGAAGTTAACAAGCGTTGAGGTGCCGGCTAGTTGGTAACACATTTTGGAATAACAGCGCGAACGACGAGGACGAAGATAGAAGGATACAAACACAGCGCTGACCAAAGCCAATTATTACTTTTTACGCATTGCCAGGAACGCAAGCTCTTTGTCCGATACCCCAAGGGAAGGAGTGCTAACGCATCGGTCCCCAAGCTCCAAAATTCTTTCGGCTTCAATAATTTCTCTTGTGGTGCGGTCTTTATTTTTCTGATAAGATTTGCATTTATCGAAAAGGGGTTTACATTCTGTTTTACGTTGCTTAGTGCATGTGAGGCAGTGAAGAGGCAGGTTACGGTCCTTGGAATTTTCCACATCCTTTTTATGTTCTCTTAATCTATCATTAAGGCATCGCCCCGTTTGCCCTACACGCCTTCCCTTGCGTTATCGGACAAAGAGCTTGCGTTCCTGGCAATGCGTAAAAAGTGATAATTGGCTTTGGTCAGCGCTGTGTTTGTGTCCTTCTATCTTCGTCCTCGTCCTTCGCGCTGTTATTCCAAAAAGTTGCATCTTACCTGTACTCACCTATGGGGCTGAAACGTGGAGGCTTACCAAGAGGGTTCTACGAGTTGAGGACAATCCAGAGGGCTATAGAACGAAAAATGGTAGAGGTAACATTAAGAGATATTAAGCGTGCAGATTGGGTCAGAGAAATAACTCAGGTTACCGACCTTCTAGCGGAAATTAAGAAGAAGAAATGGACATGGGCAGGACATGTAGTGCGAAGAGAGGATAACCGATGGTCGCTTAGGGTAACAAACTGGATTCCAAGGGAAGGAAAGCGTAGCAAGGGGCGGCAGAAAGTTCGGTGGGCGGATGAGGTTAACAAGTTCACAGGGGTCAAGTGGATGCAGCTAGCACAGAACCGGGTAAATTGGAGAAATATGGGAGAGGCCTTCGCCCTGCCGGGGGTATAGTCAGGCCGATGTTGATGATGACACTTACAAGTTGAGAGAAGATATTTCAACCCTTTTTGCGCTTGAAATGACAAAAATGAAAAATACAAGCGTATACGATCATGTTGCTAATATTTCCTATTTTAAATGTCCACTCTGCCGTTTTAGTGCGAGCTAGCCCTGTCCACATTATTTTATAAATTTCTGTTCCCCTTTTTATTCCTAGTAACGGCGGCTAGTTCAGTTCTAGTGACTAGTAATCGCTTTTCCATCAACTACCTTGGTTATTGTAATGACTCCAGTTACTATCTGCAGTGTGTTTGGGGTAGTAAACAATTAGTAGCATGCTATAGCAACAGTCGCGGAAAAGTAGTAATGACTCTGGTTTCTAGATTCCTTAGTAACTCGCACGAGTTTACTTTTAAGAGTGTAGAAGTAATTTTGAAAGAAGTTAATTACTTGTGCTACGAAATTGCTGGTCAAAAGTACTTCATTACACTATAAAGTTACAAGACCAGAAAAGTAATTCATTAGATTAAAATTACCAAAGAGCGTAATTAAAATAGAGTAATTAAAAAGCAGTAATAATTAGGAAGTGCTTACTTTTTACCGGCTCTGCAATCAGCGTCAAGTAGAACTGCGCGGCAACATTATTTGTCTCGTATCTGGTCGTTTCGGCATCCCGATCCATCTAACTACAAGCACCATGTTAGACGGCGCATGGCGTGTCTCCAGACACTAGCATGAAAACACTGTTTACATAAATGTCAGCCCCGCCGGGGTGGTGCAGTGGTAAGGCGCCCGACTACTGTGCCGGAGTTCCCGGGATCGAATCCCGGCCTCGGCGGCTGCGTTTCGATGGAGGCGAAACGAAGTGGCGTCCGTGTGCTGTGCGATGTCAGCGCACGTTAAAGATCCCCAGGTGGTCGAAATTACTCCGTAGCCCTCCACTACGGCCCTCCTTTCTCTCTATCCACTTTCACTCCCACCTTCATCCCTTCCCTTACGGCGCGGTTCAGGTGTCCACAGAGCAAGTGTGACAGATACTGCGCCTTTCCCTTCCTATGAACCAACCAACCAACCAACATAAATGTCAACGCATCTGTTATCTACAAGTACCACTTGTCTCCAATATTTGGGCTTATTTTCTTAAATAAAAAAGAGCATCCAAAATATATGGGCTTTCAACTGACGATATTTGTATTATTGCTTTATATTGCCACCTGTCACCGTTTTCCTCGTTTTCTATTTTGTGGCACGAAAAACCAATTCTTACGCTAAAATTGAACATCTCCACTTTCAATTTTTTTACCTCAGGGGTTCAAAAGTTGAATTTACACTTTATTGCTTTCTTTCCAGGCGTGTGGAAAGTGTTTTTTAAATGGTTGCTAACACTAATTTCTAAGGATTTCTCGCTGCAGAAAGCTACCGCCCCTTAGCAAAGGCGGGTGTGAAATTTTATGTAGCGGGACAGCTTTAAAGAAACTGCTTCTATATGGTTTGCGCATTTGTTAAGGGGTTCTCCTTTCGGTGCCTATAAAATGCAAGTTTATAGCGGCGCTTTGACACCTAAGCATGGCATTTTAGTGCCTAAATGTCCGGTCTATAATGATCTCTCACTCTATCTCTCTCTCTCACACACACACACACACACACACACACACACACACACACACACACACACACACACACACACACACACACACACACACACACACACACACACACACACACACACACACACACACACACACACACACGCACGCACGCACGCACGCACACACACACACACACACACACACACACACACACACACACACACACACACACACACACACACACACACACACACACGCACACGCACACGCACGCACACACACACACACACACACACACACACACAAATCGGTGTCGAGTCTCCGGGTCCGGTCTTCCTGTTCATTACAACCGAGTGGTGTGGCCACAGTTAATTCGTTTATATGAGACGCGGTGCCATATCCTTGATGTATAATTGGACCTTGCAAAGGTTAAGTTATGCACGCAGCACCGTGTCGGACAAATTAGAGAGATTTAGCACACCGGGATCCGCGATCCGCTACCGTGAACCGTCACCGCGCGTTCCATTGCGCATGCCCAGATCACTTTCATGCCGATAGATGGCGCCACATACTTGATGTCGGCACATTGACCTGGCGCATCGGAACCAATCAGCTTGTACGCCCCGCCCACGAGCGGTAGAGTGTCACGGTGGCGGATCGCGGATCACGGTATGCTAAATCTCTCCACTATCAATGTGTCATCACGCAGCTGTAAAAAGGGGCCCGTCGGCACGGAAGCGTTCTCACGGCGTGAGGTAGACTGCATCGAAGAAAGTTGTTGAAGTGACAAATATAGCGATGTAGCTAACAATTGGTGAGTCGACTCTTCAGAGCGGACATTTGCGCGGGCCTGCGGACAACGACCGCGGGCATCGGGGGACGGATTAGGCTGAGCGCGAACTTCGCTGCAGGATTAGTGGTGTCTTTGTGCGCCAAGACGGCTCGTCAAGGCTGTGCCGACCAGGCCCACGTACGACAAAGGAGATGCACAAAGGAGATGCAGAAGCTAGACCAAGCCTAAGCTGAGTCTAACCATGCTTGACCGATCTTTGGCTCCGTAAAACCAGGTTCGACCGAGTTGAACCGCAGCCAATTTTTTTTTTTGCACTACTGATATATCGAATACCTTATGTGACTACAGTTTATGACCTATAGTAGTCACGAATACTTTACGAAGTAGCCAGCTAAATTTTAAGAAAATTCAACTCACTATTCTAGTGCTCTACGTCAAAGATGTTGAGCTGATAATTTTGTTTTGGCCCGAACAACCCGAATAAGGCTTGGTGTTAACCAGTTAGTGGCCCAGTTAAAGAAATAAGGAGAGTAATAATTCTTTTCCAAATTCTTGTAGACCGTTGGGTTTGGCGGTAATTTTTCTTAGGGAGAAGGGGGACGTGTGGGAGCATGAAGGGTCATATTTTATTATTGGGAAAGCGTTTCAGGGTGACAGTTTCCGTAAAAGGCTATCACAATATGGCAGACAAAAGTGATTTAAAAACATCGAAATCGCAGTGAAATATGTCTCCACGTCGTCTCACCATAAAACTTGCCTATATACAGGTTGCCCCATCTAATTTTATCCAAGAGTTGAAAAATAAAACATTTATGAAGCATGCCAGCGAAACCATGCACTTGCATACAACTGCCTGATTTCTTGCGCACACAGGAGTTTTTTTATAGTTGCTTAGTTATAGAGATAATTTTTCAAAATTACTATTGCCTCGATAATAAATGTGATCTGCAAAGTTGGAAAGCACCTTCAGAAACTCCAGGTCCATTACTTTTAGATAAAAAGACGCATGTGTATGTCTCTTTCGAAATCCAAATTTGAATGTCCGTGAAATACAAAAACTATCACGCGAAAAACGCATTTGCGCGCCACGATTCTGGTGCTAGTTGTGGCTTGAGTAAACGAAATAGCTGAGGTCGTGACTCGACAATCCGGTTACAGTGGTAGGCTGATAACGATGGTTGAAGCGAGTGTGGTTTGAGTAAACGAAATTAGCTGAGGCCGTCTCGACAATCCAGTTCCAGTGGTAGGCTGATAACGATGGTTGAAGCGAGCGTGGCGAGTTCACTGCAACTTGCGTGGTCACGTGCTCCGACGGGCTGATGCGAACCAAGAAACCATCACAGACATTAGCAGTGTAGAACGTCTAGCTAGTTGGTCTTCAGATATGATGAAACACGCAGCTGAATAGACGACGATGCACAGAAGAGACACACACACGCGCGCACGTAAATAAGAACGATGCTACGCGCGCGCGTGCGTGTGTGCGTGCGTGTAACGTCCGCCAAATGAAAGCACTGTCAGCGTGTGGTGACAAAAGCACAGTATTATTCGCGACCTGACAACCCCCTGCCTCCACTGTGTAGAATTGGGGTCCGTGCATATGCGCGGCGCCATTAGGACCGTTCGTTCTTTTTGGGCCACTTGCCCAACGCCCAGCATAGCCCAGCTGCGGCCGTCTCCCATTGACCCTCGGGCACGAGTCGAAAAGAAGCGCACAGAGAGGCAGCTAGGGCAGGGTCCAGCCTAACCGAAACAGAGGAAGACAGGGAAAGCGGTCCCCTCTTCCAAGGACTTTGTGGTCGCTCTCGAAGACGTGGGGACACAAAGTTTGTTCTCGTCTTTGCTTCGCACAGGGGCTCTCGTTTTTTAAAAGAATATTGAGAGCTGTACACCGACGACCCCGTAGCACACCGGCCTCACCCATCGTCCGGCGGAAGCGCAACCTTGAAACGAACGTCTCTTTTGAAAGCGCGGCAAATCGTTTGAAGAACAAACGATGCCATATGTGAAATGGTAACATGCCCTCGTCCTTGACGGGCCGCCAGTAAAAGTGACAATTAGCCAGTGCAGGCACAGAGAGAGCGTCTCGGCGATGGCTTCGACCCTTGATGTCCACAGATGTAGGAAAAACAGGCTGACGGAGGGAAACGCCGCGGGACACAAGGGCTGCTGGCTGACCGGGTGTCGTGGGGTATACGTTTGCGGAGCGTGAGAACGCGGTTAGGCTCTTCTAATGTGGTCTGCAACTGTGGCGACTCGGACGCCGATAACTGCTCTGCTCTCAGGAGCCGCCAAAGGCGCGAGCTTTGGCTGCACACGGGAACTTCTTTTTGACGTGCATCACTGTGCTTTCGTTTTCTTTCCTTGGGGAGGGAGTTTGTGTAACGCTGTGTAAGCATGGTGCGTGGCATGTAACCGAGTGGGCCAATCACTTCGAGGTCCATTCTATAAATTCCGTTTGTTATGAATCGAATTTGTTGCCCTTTTTGATTAGGGAAAGGGTGATGATACGGAAATTGGATGACGTGCCTCAGTGTTTGTAAAGCCATCACGTGTGAGTTCGTTGTGATTAGGGGATGAAAAATGTCGGCTGGCCCTCGAAGTTGGTAAAACCGGGCCCCGCGGCCTGGAGAAGCTGTTCTGGGCTAGATATTATTCCTTGCCTCGAGTGTTTCATTTTATCGAGTCCGTTGTTCAACGTTTTGTAAATACGAACAGTGTCACTCAAACTTAGCGGGAACACGGCTATGAGTGGCGGCCCACGTGCCGAGAATAATTGCACCCAAGCAAGTCGCAAATTCACGCAAAAAAGTGGACGATAAGAAGAACCACTTCGAGGTCTTCGTAATCGTACTCCACTATGCACTGATTCGTGCCTAGGTTATGTGCAATGACAGAAACCACGTGCGTGGCCACGCGGAGCCGTGTTCCCACTAAGTGTGATTGACACTGTACATTCCTGTATAAAGCCTCTGTTTACTCTCCTCAAGCCCAGTTATTCTTGCGAGTTATCGTCTACTCTACCAGCTCAGATGGTTGGCACCCACGAGAAGGTGGTGCCGAAGAACGCAACTCACAAAGGAGAAAGAACCAATATTAGCTCTAATAGTGATAATGCAGACTTTCCGCATCTTTATTGCTTGATTGCTTTTTTCATTTTTCAAAGCACACCTTTCTTTCGATGTCCCAAATTGTAAGTTTCCAGAGCGCGAAAACCTTTCTACCATTCTCCTGTAGTGCGGAACCTCGGCTGAAATTGATGCCTTGACTTCGAGAGCGTACTTCCAGGAGATGTCGCAGACTCCATCGCGTGTGTCACATTGACGATTTTGGCCCCAACAAGCGTAGCTGTGCCACGTGTGACTTTCGCCTTTCCTTCCTCTCCCACAGCCAACAACGTTGCCTAGGGAAGCGCTGACGAAGCACAATCAGAGCGGGCTCGTGGACACGGTTGCGGTCGGAGCGGCGTGCACCTGCGCACACTCTGAGTGCCGATTAATGGTCGGATGACATGCGACCACTCGCTGAGCTGTGGTTCTTTGTAGCACCTCGCCGGGATTCGCACCATCTGCTTGAGGGACCCTGATCTCTTTGCGTGTGCAGTGTACTACCGTCGCAGAGGGTTTTACGGTACTCTGCTGGTTGTATGCAGCGTCAACTTACCTGTCACGGTCTGCTGCACCAACACTAGCGTGCAAGAAGGCATCTGAACAGCTCTTTCATTTTGCATTCCCTTATCTGAAGAGAGTATAATAGACACCATATTTTTGCTGCCGTGTTTCACTTCTTTATTGATGCATAAGACCGCACCACTGCTGACTACGTGTTATATCCGCTGACGGTGGCTAAATAATTTTGGTTTAGTTTTACCATCCGAGCTATAACTATAACTTCGTCACGCGAAGCATGGAAAGAGATCGATGTCATCGCCGCGTCTCCCTTTTAATTTACCTCCGAGCTAAACTCACCCAGTCTCAAGTGCTGAAATGGAAATGAATGAAGAAGGAGCGATTATAAGGTTGTTTTCATACCTTACGTGAACTGCGCTGATCTTTGGCGGCCGTGCTGTCGAGATCAACGCCGAAACAGCGCGAAAAAAGAAATTAGATTAAAAATAACTGGTCATAGGCGAATAAGATAACATGTACACTATTCTTATAAGAATTATTACAAAGAAGGAAACATACAACAAATGTTTGGGGGGATATTTCTTTAACAATGACTTTATGTCGACGTCCATTTTATTGCTCTACTTTATATAATAAAGAATAACTCTTACAGCCCTTTGTAAGATGTGTGCGCTAGGATCTGAGTATGATGCGAGGGATGTAAGTGAAATCCACAACACCATTGCTATAAGGCATCATTCCAGCCGGAATAAAAACCAACACACATATATATAGGGACACTAAGATGTCTTGCACAAAGCGGTCTTGCTTAAAAAAAACAACAAGAAAACTAAAAAGCAGTTCAGCTTTGCAGAAATAAACCTGGCCAACCATTTTTCATTAGGTACTGCAGAACCGACATTGACGATTGCTCGCAAGCTTCTTGTCAGGGCTGATTAAACGTGCCATTCTCTGGAGTAGCAAATTTTAACAGCTGCGGCCAGGCAAGATGAAACGTCGCATAGCCGCTTAAACGGCCCCTGATGAGCCCTCGATCGGCCAAAAGTAAACGTAGTTGCTAGTATGACTAAGCCTCTTTTTGTACACTACGAATAAGCTATAGGGTTCTTCCCACCCCAAACGTGTGCTTGCTGAAAGTGCTTACAGGTATAGCGTCATATCTGCAAACAACGGCGAACTATGCAGGGTGTCCGAGCTAACTTTAGCCAAGGGTTAAAAAACAAAACAAAACATTCCAGTTAGGTCAGAGAAACCACTTGTATAGAGCAGTCAGACATCTGGTGCACCGAAAAGATAATTTTTCTAACTTACTGACTATTGCCTTTAGACAATAAATGTGATTTGCAAAGTTGGAGAGCACCTTCTGAAACCCCCATTCTATTTATTTCCGCTAATGAAATCCTCAGGTGTATCCGTTTTCCAAGTTTTAAAGAGCGCCCGCGAAATACAAAAAAGAAAAATGACGTGAATGGCGCATTCGTGCGCCATGATTGTGCTGCTCTCAACCGTGGTTGGAGTGAAGAAATCAGCCACGGCCGTGGCTCCATCGCCTCGCTGAAGTGGCAGGCCGATATGTCTGCGTTGGTTTCTTCGCCCAAATCGGGCCAGATTGATGATGATGACTACCACAGGGCAAAAGGACGAAGAGCATGGAGGTATATTTAGGTGCCGCCTAGCTCCTGTACGCCATCCTTTTGTCTCAGTAATAATATTACGTTAATTGTTTACGTCAGGAAGGTTACAACAGTATATATATTACTCAAGAAATAGGGATCGACAAATGCGACTCATGTTACATGCAAGAGAAGCGCATGCAAATTTGAAATTAAACGCCAGTACAAGCAATACGGCGAGAACTTAGTCCTAATCGCGTCAATATTTACGTTACCTTGAAAAGCAAGTAGTGTAGCGACCAACTCAGGTTGCATAATTAGTCAGCCAAGAAAATATTGCTGCGGCCCATGTAGACGATTCGCGACTGACTGTCGCTTTCACTATCACGTTTTTCAATGTGACCGGCCACTGTGTTGTCGTCAATTTCTGACGTGATTAATGCCGGCCGTTAACCAGCTGTCGTTTTGTCTGTATTTCTCATTGCCGCATGGATTGATGAGACGCAGCGGTAATGGTGGCAGCCACCGAGCCTGCGGGTACGGCACTGGTGACTGGACACGTCTTGTTCCTGGGTAGTTGGATGAAAAAATACGCTAAAACATGCACCCTGGGGAGATGTGCGGAAGTTCGCGTGCCACAGTTCATAAATAACCCGAAGGCACATTAGCGGTCGGTGACTTATGCAGCGGGCGCCGAGCTCCGTGTCGCGGTGCACTGAACCGGCGAACCTCATTGGAGTGGCGCGTGCCGAGGTTTAATTGTGCCCTGGATCGCTGTAGGAGCTGACAGGATGGGAGCGCGAGCCACGTGTCTTCCGAAGGCGCACTAGTGCATACGGGTCGTGCAAACAAGTGCGCGCGTGACTTGGAAACCACAAGCCAACCGTAGTGCATCGATCCTGAACCTTGCACAGCCGGTACCTTGGGGTTTATCGTGGTTCTGAGGTTCATTCTCAGCCATCGGGCCCCGTTACATGGACATTTGTGCTTAGCTGAAAGACACCACTTGTGGTTGGTTCGGTTTCGTTTGTGGTGTGTAACGTCCCAAAGCGACTAAGGCTATGAGAGACGCCGTAGTGGAGGGCTTTTGAAATTTCGACCACCTGAGTTCTGGGGTTCTTTAACGTGCACTGACATCGCACAGCACACGGACGCCACTCCGTTTCGCCTCCATCGAAACGCAGCTGCCGAGGCTGGGATTCGATCCCACTTCCTTGGACACAGTAGTCAAGCGCCTTAACCACTGCGCTACCCCGGTGGGGCAGGCATCACTTGTATTTGTTTAAAAATTTAAAATTAAATTTAAAAATTAAATTTAAATTTTAAATTAAAAATTAAAAAATTAAATTTAAGTTCAATGACTGACTTCGATCTGACTCTTTTTTTTTTCTTCTGTCCTAAAAACATGCACTCCAGAGGAATCCAAAGAACAAATGTTACGTTTCCATGGTTAGCATGCAGCCTATAATGCGCGTGAATGCTGCCTGATATTAAAGGCATTTAGCACAGAGGCATAGCTTAAGTAAGTATACCAGTTCATCGAAGGCCTATTGCGCTCGTGCAGTGATAAGGGTCGTAACAAGGCGGTACCACTGCGCGTTCTCCGCCGGCATCCGCTAGAATGGATTACACGACTGCTTATGCGCTATGTAGAAAGTCCCTACTTTCTACCGATAGTCGATATCACTATAATCGCAGAATACTTGCTGGTTCTGGGAAGTGAAATGAGTTGCACTAAAGTGCTATTTAGATACCTGCTTAAAGTACGTTTGATGCACGAATATATAGGCTTATAATTGTATATATAGATTGTATATATAGCGGTGTCACCTTTAACCTCGGAAGAGGATTTTGTGACCGTGGTCAGCTCGCTTAATATGCTGCCTTCAGGACCTCGAAAGTGAGGTTGCAAACTTTCGTCTGGGGCATATTTCTAGAAGATGGGCATGGTTTACTGTGTCATTGGAAATTCCCAGTTGCAAAGTATGACCCCAGTGGACTTTTGTGAAGACTCCTGAAGACAAATTAGCTGGTTAATGGGAGCAATAATCATCGGTGGTACCCCTCAGAGATTAAATACGGCTCTGTGAAATCGAGTGTGCCCCCCCCCCCCCCCCCCCCTCCTCTTATCAGGTATTATCAGCCGCAAAAAATTACAGGATGTGTGTTCTCGAAATAATATTGTAGCATTCCCTCGTGCTCTAGTCGTACACGTGTTATTGTTGCCAGTCTGCATGCTTCTTATAGCTTGACAAATTTCAGGTGACTGCTCCGAAATAAAATGTTTTGTGCACACTTGCGTTCCACAAAGTTTTCTGCCGTTGGGCGGATTATTACGGTTTGCGCGCAGTTTTGCGACATGGACGATCGCGATCGGTATAAGGTACGAAAAATATTTAAGGGAGTTGCTTTAGAAGCTGGAAAAGACTGTTCATTTGGTTTTTCTTTCCAGACGACTTGTAATAGCTGAACATGACCGATATGCGATATGAAGCCAACTGTCACTGAAACCTAGAGGAACATACAGGAACTAAAAATTAGGTTTTCTTCTTCTGATTTTATAATCTCACTGGAGGTTCGCTGTTGTTTTTCACCTCTCTTATATTCAATAACTTTTCAGCCATAAAATCACTGCATTTTTATTCCTAATTGGTAGCTACCGCAAGGGAAGAAATGTTATGATTAAAATTAATTCATTTCTGCCTTGTAAAGTTAATTCCCCTTCCTTTCTTTTGTTTCGGCTGCGATTTGCTTGCTTAGTATTTTTTAAATGCATCACATTTTCCCCAATATTCACTCCTTTTTTAGGCGTAGAGGTAAGGAGCAGGATTAACGTGAACGCAATATGCGAACCTTCACATCGCTCATCTTCTCATGGCAAACGTCCACATCACTCGTCGTTGTTTTCAGCGGCTTGCGTTGCAATGGTAGGCGCTTTGGGGGATGATGATATTTGTCCCACTGCTACTGCTAGCAATGCACGCTTGGCAACATTGAGGCGAGCACGTGCAGGCTATTTGGAAGGAGATATGACGACGGAACGACGATGTTAAACAACAGAGGAAGTACAGCGGCAACAAATGCCGGCAGAGAGCCAGTGTTTATCCAGAGCACATTAACTTGCGCCCTGCACTAGGGCTATACAAGGCAGCCGCCGAGGGAGACGGGAAAGGGAAGGAGAGCGCGACGTGTGACGCGTGCGTGGTCGCATGCCTCGAGGCCATCAAGGGGATGCGCGTCCGACCGTGAGCCCAAATGATCACTGGGCCGCACGCGACCACGCTAACTACGGTGAGTGCCGGCTGTCAACACCGGCCGTGGCCGAATCCCCGAAAGTGCACGGACGAGGAGCGCTCGCGTAGTTGCGGCATGCATTGTGATTCATAATGAAATAATTTAATAAAAAGGCTTACTTTTGTACATACCTTCCAGTGGTAGTTTCCTATATACTGCAGCATGTGAAGTAAAGGAATTCTCTCAGAGAAGCTCCGCGAAGTCAGAAATCTGTGCGGTCATGAATCGGATGAACAAGGTCGACATGTTATGAACATGAAAGTAGAAAAAGCTTCACGTGGTTGCATAGTAAAGTGAACGTTTCTGTTCATTGTATATTTGCAGGCTAGATCTTAGGGCTGCTCCGGCTGTGACCAGGTCTACAACGAAAACTCCAGGAATCTTAAAAAAAAAAAAAAGCAGTAACAGAGAGGAAACTGTTCAGTTGCAGAATAAAACGAATATATTCCAGCCAGCTGAGCCCTGACACGAACCCGTGCCTCGACAGCCGCAACAAACGAGCCTGGTGCGTTGGTATGGAGGCGGCAGTGCACCAGAACAAGTGACGCCATCACACGGACGGCGCGCGCGAGAAGAGGATGTTCGCGTCTCGTGTGATGCCGCGGAAGAAGATGGAAGGTCTGCTTTGCCGCACGCACGCACACACGATGCCTGTGCTACCAAAAAAAATATAACTGGAAAGATACCAAAGAAACCTACTACTCGTTATCGACTAGGAACGCGTTTCTTCTTCCTGGGCATACCCCACCATCCACGCGCGAGCGCTTTGTTTCAAGGGTTTGACTCGGCACATGAACATATGCTTTGAATGGAAGACGCTAAACAAAATCACAAAGCGTGCAAACGTGCGCTCGGCTTTGCTTCCAATGGCAATGCAGCGGCGGCAGCTAGCACCCCCAATTTTGGGTTGCTATAAGTGAGAATGCACCTGAAAAAAAAAAAAAAAGAAAGAAAAAACGCGCGGCTGGCAGCTCATGCCCTGATTGTAACACTGGTCCTCGACCTAGACTGGTCATATCAGAAGATCTGCTTTGGGGCCCCGAGCGTCAGACATATGGGAGCAATTCATTAACACAGACATGCATGGGTCATATCAGTACAACCGCAACGGAGTGGGAAACACTGGGTTGTATTATTAAAGAAAAGGTTGCTGATCATTAATTTGTTTCTCTTACGCTACTAAGAAAAAGTGAAACGGTGGCACTTGAGCAATCTGCAGTTAGGCAGTTAACAACGCCAAAGTAGATAAACTAATCAAATCGTTTGACTGAAATTCGCTGCTGAAGCACAATTACTTAGACGCTTACGAAATGCTTGTAGAGCGGTTAAAATCGATTTACAACTTGTCGAAAACTAAGCTCAGGCTGAAGCGGCGAAATGAGGCCAGTCTTTGGATGAACAGGGAAATCATTTAATTATCATATATTACGTGCAAACTCTTAAGAAGGTGCATTGACCCTCCATATTGTAAGGGTCGGTGTTGGTATGCGAAGACGTGCACGTGGGCACCGTCGAAGGTCAGCAGTGGTTCCTTGTGGGTACATAGGACAAAGGGGCTTGTCGACACCGAGTTATTCGCGCAGGCTACCAGGTGAACAGCATCTGCGGAGGCCGTTGGAATGGCAGGCGTACAAAAGGGAGACGGGGGTCGTTTTAGCAACAGTAGTAAGGCTGAAGGCCTCTGAAGGTCACTTCTCGCATGTGGCGAAACGACAACGCCAAATTACTGTGGCTTTAGGGTGACCAGGTGCAGAGTGCCAACGCGTAGGCGACATGGGGTTACAAAGGGAAGCATTGCAAGGATCGGGTGGCTTGTTGTATGTTGCTGCTTCCCTTTGTAAGAGAGTGCACAAGTTAAGTTTGCGGGGCGGAGATCCGGATGCGCGGCAGGCTCGGGTCACTGCCACTTGTATATTTTGACTTCTGTTGCTGTTTTTGCTTCCATGCGGGTTTCGAAAGAGAGTCGTTAGTTTATAGGAAAGTAGGCAGCAAGCAACCAATCGTGGCGATGCTTGCTACCAGTGGCTACTATTCAAATGTGGGCTTGGACCCGGGGCATTAAAACTGAGCCCCAGGGCCCTGTCGAGTGTTCTGTGCTATGGCTCAACACGTCATCTTTGGCTTGGCCAAGCTAGCCAGATATTCAACCTTCCTGTATATATTGTTAAGTTTTTGTTTTTTGTTTTTGCATATACATCACTTAATCTCTTTTTAATCTCCAAGTGTCCCTATCCGCATTTCGTTACTCATCGTCGGCCCACCTCACCGTCACGGAAGAAGAAAACCTGAAATCGACCATTTGCGGAAAAGCGACCGCCACCTGTCGTCCAAAAAGGAAAGCTTCGCCGGCACTTTTGGTTGGAAATGGCTTCTCGAACTGGCATGCGCAAGGCAGCGTTCGGAGCTTCACGTGCGCTTAAATCATTGTTTTAGTGCTGCTCTTTTTCTGAAAACGTGCATATGCTGGAGAAAGAGGATGACATAGAAGGAGAATGATGTAGAGCGCCTACTTTTCGGGTTGTAGCCAGAATAATGACCACGTATGAGCAATATACGTGCAGTTTGGGTCCTGAACTGCTTGCCAGGCGCATTCCAGCCTATGCTTAAAGGAGGAAGGCCATGTCAGGAACTTGACATAAGTTTTGATGAGAGTGAGCACCATCCATGAAGATCGCAGTGTTTATGCGGCAATGCCATGGTTTGCGGTTGATTCGGGCCACATCGTTTGAACTCACTGCGATTGCGTTGCAGGGTGAGATATTTTGGTTAGAAACATGAATGCTGATACACAAAATGAACGTGTATTGCATGGGCGCTAATGCGCAGACCGTGTTACAGTGACATGGGATGCACTATTATGTAACACGTCCAGGCTTTACTGATTAGTAAACGACTCGTATTATCTCAACCACGCTTGCGCTCATACGCGAGAGCTTCGCTTACTGACGGACCGCTTCCTGCATAGGCTGCACTCTGCCGTGCTCCCGCTGTTCAGATATAGCGCACCTTGCTATTGTGTTGTTGGATTTACGATGAATGTTCATACAAGTATATAAAATTCATTTCCCACCAAATCTGTCGATGGAAGCGCTCTTATCAAACTGATATGTGTTCATTTGGCAGCAAGCGCCAAATACAGCAAGAACGCCCAGCTACAGTTCACTGTAGCCCAGCTACTTCGGAAAGGGCCGGATGGGCACAACCGACCCCATCAACGGCTTCGTCTTTCGCGCCTTGTATATCGTCGTGGTACTCATTATATATATACATACAAGTGTCGCTGTTGCATGGCCCATGCTTAGTTTAGATAGAAGGCGTTCCAGTCAAATAGCTGTCTTTAGACTGCATGCAATATTGAACAATGCTGTGCGTTTCTTTACTCCTTATTGAAGGCTCAGCGAAACCTGTCAGCATGTAGCAGGGCTGCTGTTGAGTGTTTCTGTGAGGGCACTAGGATGCTTCTTCTTGCACGGGCGTACTCTGCAAGTCGATAGTTCTTGGTGAAGGTATAGAACTCACTCCAGCAATTTACGTGTCAAAAGCAAGCTCTACACTAAGTTGTCTCAAGGCAGAAATGGCCCCTTTTCCGTAAATGGTGAGGTTGTAAAAGGAAACAACACTCATAAGAATAGATTATGGCACCGACAAAAAGGAAAAAAAAAAAGGGGGGGGGGGGGGGGGGAGAACAAAAGCGCCTCCACAAAGCAGCAGCAGAAGAGGACACCGAGCCCACTACTTCGTTAGCAAACGACGCGCGCTCGGGGGCCAGTCATGCAATATCCAGACGGCCGGCTTTCTTTTTTTTTTAAATGCGTGATAAGTTTTCCGGAGCCACGGGCACACACACACACGGCAAAAGCGAGACAAGCAATTCAAATCCTCCACCGCTCAACAACGCAAGAACGCACGGCTAGGCAGCGCTGGTCATGTTTTCCAACCAAACCCAAATCGCCTACAGAGGGCGTTAGTTGCGCCTTTGTCGCGCATGCGCAGGAGCTTTTCCGCAAATGGTCCATTGACTCACATAAAATCACCGCAAATATTTACTACTGGCAGAAAAAAAAAACAGTTCTAATTTAATTAGTTTTTGGCATGCAGAAAGGATGTAAAAAAAAAAAAGAAATTCGAAATTTGCCCAGAAGGCTATGGGAAAACAGCGCAAGAAAATATATGATGATACATTAGAACAGACATTTGCAGTTAAAATTAACGCAGGCTTCGCATAGATTTAAATAACCACTTTGTAGACTCTGTTTTATTCTTGTGTAAGCAAGGCCCAGTCATTAAGGAAGTTATTCCTGCTGCATCGCACGTTCATTCAGCTCACATGCCTACTGTTACCGAGATATATATTTGAGGGCTGCATTATAAACAATGTCAGTTACGGAATTGCCAGGATATCATGATGTCAGAATGAGTGATTTCATAGTTTATATTAATATAGATGGATTTTAAGTGATATTACTTTTTATCATCGACGAAACTTTTTCAAGTGGTCAAATACATACGTACATGAAATTAAGTGTAATAAGACCATTATATAAAAAAGGCTCTAAGAGGCCCTTTAATAATTACTGGTCAATTGCAATTTCGCCCTTTTGCCCTCCATCGCTTGCATTATGAAGAAAATTGTACATAATAGCATGATCTCTTTTTGTGATAAATACCATCTGCAAAACATCGCCCAGTATGGTTTCCGCAGAGGCAAACGCACTATAAGCTTACTAGAGGATTTTCAGGACTTAGTCTGTAAACAAATCGATAAGAGTATGATTGTGCTTACACTATTTATTGATTTGCAAAACGCTTTCGTTACTATTAATCACAATTTTTTATTAGATAAACTCTATCATTTTGGTTTCAGAGGTCTCTATATGTCGTTTTTTAAAAGCTTTGTACTGATCAATCGCAGTGGTCTCCGAATAGGCGGATCAGGCAGCTCAATTCTAAATGTTTTACCAGGTGCTCTTCAGGGCTCCGTTTTAGGACCTTTATTATTCGATATTTACGTGAATTATATAACCAATCTCCGTTTAAACTCAGAACTTTTCGTGTATGCGGATGAGACTGCTCTGGCGATCCCAAGTGAAACATACGAAGAGTCAGCCAACAAGATCCAACGGAATGTGCATTCCTTAGTGGAATGGTTTAATGCTAAACCCGCTTTGTCTGCTTTCATATCCAATACAAAATCTTTCAAACATGCTCTAATGCACACCTTCATCATAAGAATTGTACGAGGTATTGATGTCCGCCTTTGAAGCATGAAAATTTTCAAGTATCTTTAATATCTGACGAAAAATTGTCGTGGAATACCCATGTTCAAGAAATAGCCGAATGTTTGCGCCTTGTATGCATTCATATGTACGCTCTACGATCCATTTGCGATGTGTCGGTTATAAAGGTGTTGTATAAGGGGTTAGGAGAGTCCATAATATGATATGGAATATCAAGTTATTGCACCGCATGATTATACAAACTAAATACGCTTAGCCGCATCCTGCACAGAATTGCAAGTAATCTCGCATACGAAAGCAACTATCACAGCAAAACAGCAATAGCTTGTATAGAACATATCGACATCATACCTGTCCCCAGGCAATTTATCTTTGATATATATTACACAAGAATTTCTTTCGCAGCTCTTTTAAAAACCAAGAACGCAAAAGCCAGGCCTCTCCGTCAGTCGGAAAGGCATTTCATACCCCGCATCTTCACTAATTAAGGGAAAAAAAAAGCAGTATTTAATATGTTTTTTACTACTTTAAAAACTACAAACAGATGTCCCGACCATTGACCGAACAAAACAACTGAAAAAGGTTTTTCTATCTTGGTTGAATGAAAATATTGACTGATCCAATATTCTTTGCCATGCCTTTGCTTTCTTCATCTCCTCTGTGGCAGTGCTCAATGCAGATTTTTCTTTGCACACTTTTGTTTCATGGTTGTGTTCGTTTAGGACAAGCAAGTTTCGGGTCTGAATTTAATTGTGTTTTTTCTTTCCATTTTCTCTTTTCCGCTTTTAACACATGTACTTCATACTGCGGCAGCCGAGCCCCACATACAAGCGATAGCGCTTAAGCGCTATCGCTTGTATGTGAACTGATTTTATGTGTGTATGTGAACTGTATTTTGTGAACTGAGGTGAATAAAGGATATTATTATTATTATTATTATTATTATTATTATTATTATTATTATTATTATTATTATTATTATTATTATTATTATTATTATTATTATTATTATTATTATTATTATTATTATTATCATTATTATTATGCTGCATCCCTCGGAATTGACGCTAAATAGCAGTGGCCCCTAATTTGGACATTTATTATCAAAACGCCCGAGGTCTTCGGACTAAGGGATCTGAATTTTTTTCTAGCGTTTTGTCCTGATGTTATACCGCCGTTGTGGTTACCGAAACCTGGCTGTTAAGCGATATTCCTTCCAATGATATCTTTCCAAATAATTACTCTGTTTTTCGTAGCGACCGCCCTGAAACAGGACCCAAACACAGAGGAGGTGGAGTGCTCATTGCTATTGTCAGTTCTGTGAAGTGTGTTCGACGTTCCGATCTGGAAACTGTTGAAGAATGTGTGTGGCTTGAGCTCACTTTAAATCGACATGAAAAACGTCTACTTGCAGCTTTCTACATTCCTCCGAATCTTCCTCCTCCAGCCTATGATGATGTTCTGCTCTCATTCGAACATGTTATAACCCGTCATAGCAAACACAAACTTCTTATTTTAGGCGATTTTAATACTCCAGGTATCAACTGGAACTCACTTATTTCTTCACACAACAATCATTATATATTAAGTAAGTGTAACACTCACTTGATTTTATAGCCTTTAACTCTTTGCAGCAACACAATTTCATTGAAAACTGCTGTGGTAACATTCTTGACATCTGTCTATCGAATTTTGAAAGGGTTCAAGTCTCGAGTTCAGACATACCGCTGACTCGCTGTGACAAATTTCATCCTCCACTTCTAGTTACTACTGCTGTCTCTGCCTCACCTTCTACCAATTCAGATCGGGTGAGGGATTCGCCCCGTTTCGCGTATGCATGTGATGATTATGTCGGTCTTTTCAATTTCTGCTCTTCCGTCGACTGGTCCCTTTTAAATGACATTAATGATTCAGGCGGACAAGTGAGTCGCTTCACTGAAATTGTTCTTGATGGTATGCGTCGGTACATACCTCTGCATACTCCTATGCGTAGGAAGTTCCCTTTCTGGTTTTCAAGGGAACTAATAACGGCGTTAAAACTCAAGGAACGGGCCCATAGTAAAGCGAAACGCCCTGGGTTTCACAATTGGGCAGATGAGTTTCGCCGCTTGCGTTCTCTTTGCAAACGCTTATACAAGCGGGACTACGACTCCTATTTTGAGTCTTTAGAGAGGAGTGCCTCAAATCGTCCTAGTCAGTTCTGGCGTTACGTTCGCAAGCGTTCCATTAAATCAGATTTGAGTATCAGCTTAGTTAACTCTCAGGGGTCGGAAATTCGGGATGTTGCCGACAGTTTTGCCCAACATTTTTCCTCCGTTTACAAACATCCACATTGTGATTCCGTTTGCCTCCCATATGGTGCACTATCTAATTCCGTTCTCTTGACGAGGAGTTGATAACTGAGAGTCTCAAGAGTCTTAGACCCTCTTTGTCTCCTGGACCTGATGGCATTCCAGCCGCCATAATAAAAGCCTTCAGTTATATCTTTGTACCACTACTGACTGCCATATTTAATAACTGTTTAAAAAGTGCTGCCTTTCCTCGCGTGTGGAAAATGGCACGCGTGTTTCCTGTCTCCAAGTCTGGAAACAAATCTGATGTTTCCAATTATCGTCCGATTTCTCTTCTATGTGCAACCTCTAAGCTTTTTGAATTAGCTTTGCACAACGTACTTTCCTTCCATCTCAAACATATCATAGTACCGAATCAACATGGCTTCATGTCGGGTCGCTCTACTTCTACCAACCTAGTCACGTCTATGACGTACGCCTCTGCAGCAGTCCTTCAGAAGGGTCAGGTTGATACTGTGTACTGTATTATGAGCAAAGCTTTCGACGTTGTTACTCACTCACTACTTCTTGAAAAGCTTCTACTTTCTGGCGTCGAAGTGTCACTCCTAGCCCTCCTGCGCAACTATCTCCTTGATCGCTTCTGCTTTGTCAGTGTCAATGGACAGACCTCTTTCGTTTACCTTGCAACGAGTGGAGTTCCTCAAGGTTCAGTACTAGGCCCGCTTCTCTTCTCCGTTTTTATTAATGATGTTTCCTCGGCGATAAAGAACTCCTCGTTTCTTCTTTATGCTGATGATATAAAAATATTCAAGGTGATACATTCTTTTCAAGATTGCTTGTTGTTGAAATCGGACATATCTGCTTTTTCTGATTGGTGTGCGAAGAAGCGACTTACCCTCAAGTCATCCAAAACTAGGGTTGTCTCATTTACTCGTAAAATACATAGCTTTCTCTTCCATTATTCTGTGAATTCTGTGCTGTTGGACAGGGTTGATGAAATTAATGACCTTGGTGTACTTTTTGACCGCACCCTCAGCTTCTCCTCTAATACTAAACGGATTTCTCAGCGGGCTTTGCGGACACTCGAAGTCGTTTGCAGACTTCCGAGAGACTTCGTACTGCACTTCTGTTCTTAAAACTGTACCTGTCCATATGCTTGCCGCTCTTGGAGTACGCGTCGGTTGTTTGGAATGGCACTTGCAAATCGAACTTGGACAAGGTTGACAGAGTACCAAAAATTTTTTTTACAGATATTTCAATATCGCTTTCCTTGCGCAACTTCCTCCTCTCGCTCCACCAGGAGCACCCAACTGAATCTTCCTTCTCTTCACTGCCGTCGTATCAGAGTTGATATCATTTTTCTGTACAAACTCCTTCATGGACAAATTATGTACCCTCAGCTCTTAGAGTAAATCCTACTGCGCGTTCCGCGAAAGAGCAGGAGGGAATTCAGGCTATTTCAAGTTTCTCCGTCTCTTCATTCCCATTCCTCTCTGGACAGAATGCAGTGGTTGTTTAACTCTTTTTGTCCTCACCTTGACATCTTCCAAAACTCGCGCTGTTGATTTATTTTGGATGTACGTAGCGTTGTATTCTAAATAGTGCTTTATTGCGTATAAATCCCACTTTCTAGCCTCAAATATTGTATTTACTTCACTTTTTACTTTTTCTCCTGCTCAATGCTGTCTGTGCATTGAACTGCATTTTATCCGTTTCTGACTGATATTTTTACTTTACACTTTATATTCGAATCTTACTGTCCCGCTTTCAATTCTGTTTCTTTACTGTATTTTCCTGTATTTCTAACCTGTGTTTTAAGTACCACGCACTTGTGCCTGGAATGGTTGTTTATTTTATGTATATTTCTATATTACTATAATCAATGTCAGTTATTTGTTGTTGTTTTTTTCTATATATATATCGTTTCTTTTTTTTTTATCGTGATGTGCTCAACAATTCTCTACCTGTGTATATAAGAGATGGTACTCATTGATTGCTTTCTTTCCGTGACACTTATCGTCTCAGTTTAATTTCATGTGTTATTTATTTCTAATTTTGTGTTCTCTGTTTGTGTGTAAACTTGTTTGTGTATTTTCCTTTTTTTGTGCTGTAGCACGAATAGCTCATGGTTGTTCCTGCGGTTGATAAAGATTGACTGATTGATTATTATTATTATGAATAGTATTATTATTAGCTTTCTCTACCATTTTTCTGTGAATTCTGTGCTGTTGGAGAGGGTTGATGAAATCAATGACCTTGGTGTACTTTTTGACCGCACCCTCAGCTTCTCCTCTCATGCTAAACGCATTGCTCAGCGGGCTATGCGCACACTCGGATTTGTTTGCAGATTTTCGAGAGAGTTCCGTACTCCACTTCCGTTCTTAAAACTGTAGCTGTCCATATTCTTGCTGCTCTTGGAGTACGCGTCGATTGTTTGGAATGGCACTTGTAAATCGAACTGGAACAAGTTGACAAAGTACAGAAAAATTTTTTACCGGTTATTCAATATCGTTTTCCTTGTGCAACTTCCCCCTCTCGCTCCACCAGGAGTACCCCACTGAATCTTCCTTCTCTTAACTGCCGTCGTGTCAGAGTAGATATAATTTTTCTGTACAAGCTCCTTCATGGCCACATATGTGTCCTCAGTTCTTAGAAAAACATTTTATGGATATTTCGATATCGTTTTCCTTGCGCAACTTCCTCCTCTCGCTCCACCAGGAGTACCCCACTGAATCTTCCTTCTCTTAACTGCCGTCCTGCCAGAGTAGATATAATTTTTCTGTACAAGCTCCTTCACGGCCACATTATGTGCCCTTAGTTCTTAGAATACATCCTTCTGCGCGTTCCGCGAAAGAGCATGAGGAAATTTAGCTTCAAGCTTCTCCGTTTCTTCAATCCCATTCCCCTCTTCACAGAATGCAGAGGTTGTTTAACTCTTTTTTTCTTTACCTTGACATCCTCCAAAACTCGCTCTCTTCATGTATATTGGAAGTTCGTAGCTTTGTATTCTGAACTGTATTTATCACATATAACTTCCACTTTCTAGCCTAAATATTGTATTTAATTTACTTCACGTTCTGCTTTTCCTCCTGTTCTGTGCTAAAGTATCTTGTATTGCTTTTTATCCGTTTCTTACTAATATTTCAACTTTAAACTTTATTTTCGAATCTTACTGTCACGCGTTCTATTCTATTTTTTTATTGTATTTCCCTGTATTTCTAGCCTTGGGTTTTAAGTACCATGCACTTGTTGCGCCTGGAATGGTTGCTTATTTCATGTATATTTTTATTACTATAATCAATGTCAGTTTTTTTTTTTTCTCTATTGTTTTTTTTTTTTCTCGTGATGTGCTCTGCAATTCTCTGACTGTGTATATAAGACATGTGTAAGAGAAGGTTTAATCTATACGTCGAGGACGGCGTCGAGGTCGGCAAGGTAGCGCACGATGATCAAACCAGCACGATGATCTGCGCGATCACAATTCCACAGACTGCTTCCTCTTCATCAGCGTCCAGCAAAAAGGGCTCATCTTCTTCTTCACAATGCCCCCCAGAGAAAAAGGAGCCATCCTAGCGACTTAAGGGGACGAAGTTACAATTGGGTCGTAGAACGGCTTAATAACTGCACATGTACAGTCTCGCGGCCACGGCGTCACAAATCGAAAGAAGCGGCTCAACAATATAGTTCACTGGTGAAGTGCGCTCGACGACACGGTAGGGCCCGTGATACTTTGAGATCAGCTTTGCGGAGAGACCGGGAATACCGGATGGAACCCATAGCCACACAAGTGAGCCGGGCTCAAAGTGTGGTGCATTCTCCTGATCGGTGTCATGGCGATATTTTTGGCGCCACTGAGAGTCGGTCGTAAACGTGCGGGCAATCTGGCGGCATTTTTCGGCATACTTGGCAGCTTCTGTCACTGTAGTGTATTCTGATGAATCAGCGTTGTAGCGGAGGACAGTATCAAGGGCAGCAGATGGATGCCGACCGTAAAGCAAAAAGAACGGAGAGAAACCTGTGCTAGATTGCGTAGCACGCATAGGTGATATAAGGAAGGACAATGTCCCAGTTCGTGTGGTTGGATACGACGTACTTCGCGAGCATGTCGCCGAGGGTGCGATTAAATCGTTGAACAAGGCCGTTCGTTTGCGGGTGGTAAGCGGTGCAAGTCCGGTGAACGATTTTGCACTGATCGAGCAGGACTTGAACGACTTCGGATAAGAAAGCACGTCCTCTGTCGCTGAGCAATTCACGAGGAGCACCGTGACAGAGAATAAAGTTCTTCAATGAGAAACCGGCCACATCTCGAGCTGTTGCAGCTGGGAGCGCGGCGGTTTCGGCATGTCGCGTCAGGTGGTCGACGGCGACAATGACCCAGCGATTGCTATCGGGTGTGTACGGAAGAGGGCCATATAGGTCAATTCCAATGCGGTCGAAGGGTCTAAGCGGGCATGTGAGAGGCTGTAACTCACCAGCCGAACGGGGAGAGGCAGGTTTGCGGCTTGGCACGTCAGGCACGATCGAACGTACCCGAGAACCGAGTGGTACATACCGCGCCAATAGTAACGAAAACGGATTCGTGTGTACGTCTTGAAAACTCCGGCGTGTCCGCACTGTGGATCGGCATAAAAAGCTGTACATATTTGAGTCCGTAAATGGCGCGGAATCACGAGTAGCCATTTCCGTCCACTTGAGCTGTAGTTGCACCGGTAAAGCAGGTTATCCCGAATCTCATAGTGGGAAGCCTGGCGGCGAAGGGCGCGTGAGGGGGTAATCGCTGATTGGTTTGAAAGGTAGTCAATAAGAGAGGCGATCCATGGATCCTTCCGTTGTTCGGCAGGCATGTCACTGACGTCGATCGAAGATGCCACGGAGTCTAAGACGGAGAGGCTGGCAAGGTCGGCTGGAAGCGGTGAGCGAGATAAAGCGTCGGCGTCTTTATGTTTGCGACCAGATCGGTAAATAACACGGATATTGTATTCTTGCAAACGCAGAGCCCACCGTGCCAAGCGGCCGGATGGGTCCTTGAGCGATGAAAGCCAGCATAGGGCACGATGGTCCGTGACTACGTCAAAAGAACGGCCGTAAAGGTAAGGGCGAAACTTTGTGATTGCCCAGACAATGGCCAAGCACTCCTTTTCCGTTACAGAGTAGTTCGCTTCGGCTTTGGTAAGAGTACGGCTGGCGTAAGCGAATACGTACTCACCGAAGCCAAAGGGGCGCTGAGCAAGCACAGCTCCGAGGCCGACGCCACTCACGTCTGCCTGCACTTCGGTTGGCGCCTGGGGGTCAAAATGGCGCAGGATGTGAGGAGGCGCGGCGCAAGATGATGTAGGCGTCGTCGCATGCTGATGACCACAGCGAAATATCTGAGGTATTGCCGAGGAGCTCAGTCAGCGGGGCGACAATGGAAGCAAAGTTCCGTATAAAACGCCGAAAGTATGAGCACAAACCCAAAAACCTCCTTAGTTGCTTGATGGTAGTAGGTTTCGGGAGTGCAGCCACAGCTCGAAGTTTGGCGGGATCAGGACAGATACCATCTTTGGACACAACGTGGCCCCAAATGGTCCGCTCACGAGCAGTGAAACGACACTTCTTCAAGTTGAGCTGCAGACCGGTGTTTGCAAGACATGTCAAGACCTGCTTCAGTCGAGAGAGGTGGGTCGCAAAGTCCGGCGAGAACACCACGATGTCGTCAAGGTAACAGAGGAACGTCTTCCATTTTAGGCCACGCAGAATTCTATCCATCATATACGCTCGAACGTAGCAAGAGCATTGCAGAGACCGAACGGCATGACGGTAAATTCAAAGAGGCCATCGGGGGTGACAAACGCGGTTTTAGGGCGATCTTCCGCAGCCATGGACACCTGCCAGTAACCGGATCGCAAATCAAGCAAAGAAAAAAGTTCAGCACCTTGTAAGCAGTCTAATGCATCATCTATACGCGGAAGAGGGTAGACGTCTTTCCTCGTGATTTTGTTTAGACGACGGTAGTCAACGAAGAAGCGAATAGAACCGTCTTTCTTCCGCACTAGGACAACAGGAGAGGACCAGGGACTATTAGAAGGCTCAATCACTCCATTCTATAACATTGTTTGAACTTGGCCTTCAATAACTCGGCCCTCGGTGGCCGACACTCGATAGGGGCGCTGATGCAGTGGAGCATAGGAACCGGTGTCAATGTGGTGGGCAACAGTTGATGTGCGGCTCAAAGCAGGCTGGTGAGAGCCGAATGAAGAACGGAACTAATGAAGTAGCGCGAGAAGTTCAGAGCGTTGAGGTTCAGGAAGACTGGCATCGATGGAGGGAACGAAAAAGTCGGGAGACGACTGGTCCAGCGCAATAACAGTTGGTGTGAGTCCAGCCAAGTCATCAGGCTGTGATGCAGTTGTTGCGTCATCGGTGAGAATAGAATCGGTGAGCTGCACGGGGCCGAGGCATTCACCACAGCACAGGGACACGGAAAATGTGAAAGGATCAGGAATCCAGAACGCAGTGAGGCCAGCTGATATAGAAAGCACGGCATAAGGCAGGGGAAGACTAGCGGTTGAGAAAGATCGGCGATGGTATAAAAATGATATGGGTACTGCGGGAAAACGCACAAGCGGTGGGCACAAGAGCGAAAGAGCACGCTGGGAGATCAGTATCTTCGGCAACGAGGACTTTGGGAAAAGGAACATCCGGCGACGGTTCGTCTAGAGCAAAAAACTCCAGTTCGGCATGTGCACAGTTGATCCCCGCTTTATATAACGCGACAGAAAATCCCAACCCAAGATAAGATCATGAGAGCAGGAAGGCAAAACTACGAACTCTATTGCGTACAAAAATTCTTGAATGATGACTCAAGCGGTGCACACCGCTATAGGCTCTACATGCTGGGAACTTGCCTTGCATAGCGAGAATCCTGAAATATAGGTGTCGTCACTTTGCGCAAGGAACGGCAAAGACTTGCAGCCATGGCAGAAACAGCAGTGCCGGTGTCGACCAGAGCCAGTACTGTAACCCCCTCAACAGAAACTTCAAGCAGATTTGCAGGAGATACGTGAGGCCTTTTACAGTTCGCTCGTTGCGCAGTTCTCGCCTCAGGAACTGCGGCATTCAGTTTTCCTCTTGCGCAAGATTGAGACGCCGGCGCAGAGGAGATAGGGAGCGGCGACGCGGCGAGGTTGAGCGGCGAGTAGAAAAGCTAGTACGGTCATTCGCAACGGAACCTGCAGATGAATTGGCGGCTGCGTACTGATGATCCCGGGTTGGCTGCCAGGAAGATGATGTTCGGCGCGATAGAAACTCATCGGGAGTGCGATTTCGGCAGTACCGGGCAATATGGCCAGCACATCGACAAGAATAACAAACGGGACGGTTATCACTTGTTCGCCATGGATTGCGACGCTGCGGTCGAGGCGGAACGAAAGGCTGTGGCGCCTGAAGATATTCCTGTACAGGCGCTGGAGGCGTAGCGTACACCACAGGGTAGCTAGGTGGCCTTGGTCGGGCAGCGACCGCAGCGTACGTCAGCGGTGCGACAGGTGTGGGGGCGCATGTCATTGGTGGCGCTGGCGGATGGACAGGGGGTAGGGCGCGTCCGCCACGCGGTCGGCGATGACCTGTCGAAGGGGCGCCAAATTGCGAGAAAGTTCGCAGTTTGTGGGCAATAGTGATACTTGGCGAGCAACTTCCTCTCGGATGAAATCTTTGAGCTGCTGCAGCAGCGATGAGGTCTCAGATGTAGCGGAGAGGCCAGAAAGTGATTCCACAGGCGCGGAAGGCTGTCGAGGGAGGAGTCGCTGCTTGCGCAACTCATCGTAGCTTTGACAAAGGTTGGCAACTTGTGCAACAGTTGTCAAATCCCGGGATGTTAACATGAGGAAGGTGTCATATTCGATTCCCTTCAGGATGTGCTTGATCTTTTGTGCCTCGGGCATCTGGGCGTTTACGCGACTGCATAGGTGGAGCACATCTTCAATGTAGCTGGTAAACGTATCGCCTAGCCGCTGCGTTCGATCGTGCAAGCGTTGCTCGGCGCGGAGCTTGCGTACAGTATAGGACGACTAAACACGGTGGTAAGGTTCGCCTTAAATGAGTCTCAATTCGTGATTTCGGCTTCGTGGTTACGATACCACAGGTTGGCGACTCCGGTCAAATAAAAGGTAACGTTCGTTAACTTTGTTGCATCGTCCCACTTATTGTACGAACGCACTCGCTCGTATGACGCAAGCCAGTCGTCACACTCGGTGTCGCCTGTCCCACTGAAGAGCGCAGGGTCTCGTTGGCGCAAGGAGCCAGAGCAGACGACCGACGGGGTCATCGGGGAAGTTGGTGGGTGGTCATCTTCGGCCATGTGAATTACCGGTAGCGTACGGGTGCGAAGATCCAGCGTGAGGCAAGGGTACCAGGCCGCACCCCCACAAAGTGTAAGAGAAGGTTTAATCTATACGTCGAGGACGGCGTCGAGGTCGGCAAGGAAGCGCACGATGATCAAACCAGCACGATGATCTGCGCGATTACAATTCCACAGACTGCTTCGTCTTCATCAGCGTCCAGCAAAAAGGGCTCATCTTCATCTTGACACATGGAACTTACTAATTTTTTTTTTTCTTTCCGTGACACTTTTCGTCCGAGTTTTATGTCATGAATTATTTTTTCTTCTTTTGTGTTCTGTGTGTGTAAAACTTGTGTGTGCATTTTCCTTTTTTTATTTGTGCTGCAGCACGAAGACCACATGGTTGTTCCTGCGCGCATTAAATAACGATTGATTATTATTATTATTATTATTATTATTATTATTATTATTATTATTATTATTATTATTATTATTATTATTATTATTATTATTATTATTATTATTATTATTATTATTATTATTATTATTAAAACTCAAGGAACGGGCCCATCGTAAAGCTAAACGCCCCGAGTTTCACAATTGGGCAGATGAGTTTCGCCGCTTGCGTTTTCTTTGCAAACGCTTATACAAGTGGGACTATACGACTCCTATCTTGAGTATTTAGAGAGGAGTGCCTCAAATCGTCCTAGTCAGTTCTGGCGTTACGTTCGCAAGCATTCTATTAAATCAGATTTGAGTATCATCTTAGTTGACTCTCAGGGGTCGGAAATTCGGGATGTTGTCGACAGTTTTGCCCAACATTTTTCCTCCGTTCACAAACATCCACATTGTGATTCCGTTTTCCTCCCATCTGGTGCACTATCTAATTCCGTTCTCTTAGACGAGGAGTTGATAACTGAGAGTCTTAAGCGTCTGAGACCATCTTTGTCTCCTGGACCTGATGGCAATCCAGCCGCCATAATAAAAGCCTTCAGTTATATCTTTGTACCAGTACTGACTGCCATATTTATTAACTGTTTAAAAAGTGCTGCCTTTCTTTGCGTGTGGAAAATGGCACGCGTGTATCCTGTCTTCAAGTCTGGAAACAAATCTGATGTTTCCAATTATCGTCCGATTTCTCTTCTATGTGCAACCTCTAAGCTTTCCGAATTAGCTTTGCACAACGTGCTTTCTATTCCGTCTCAAACATATCATAGTACCGAATCAACATGGCTTCATGTCGGGTCGCTCTACTTCTACCAGCCTAGTCACGTTTATGACGTATGCCTCTGCAGCAGTCCTTCAGAGAGGTCAGGTTGACACTGTATACTGTGATATGAGCAAAGCATTCGACGTTGTTACTCACTCACTACTTCTTGAAAAGCTTCTACTCTCTGGCGTCGAAGTCTCACTCGTAGCTCTCCTACGCAACTATCTCCTTGATCGCTTCTGCTTTGTCAGTGTCAATGGACAGACTTCTTTCCTTTATTCTGCAACCAGTGGAGTTCCTCAAGGTTCTGTACTAGGCCGCTTCTCTTCTGCGTTTTCATTAATGATGTTTCCTCGGCGATAAAGAACTCCTCGTTTCTTCTTTATGCTGATGATATAAAAATATTCAAGGTAATAAATTGTTTTCAAGATTGCTTGTTGTTGCAATCGGATATAACTGCTTTTTCTGATTGGTGTGCGAAGAATCGACTTACCCTCAATTCTTCCAAAACTAGGGTTGTCTCATTTACTCGTAAAATACATAGCTTTCTCTTCCATTATTCTGTGAATTCTGTGCTGTTGGACAGGGTTGATGAAATTAATGACCTTGGTGTACTTTTTGACCGCACCCTCAGCTTCTCCTCTAATACTAAACGGATTTCTCAGCGGGCTTTGCGGACACTCGAAGTCGTTTGCAGACTTCCGAGAGACTTCGTACTGCACTTCTGTTCTTAAAACTGTACCTGTCCATATGCTTGCCGCTCTTGGAGTACGCGTCGGTTGTTTGGAATGGCACTTGCAAATCGAACTTGGACAAGGTTGACAGAGTACCAAAAATTTTTTTTACAGATATTTCAATATCGCTTTCCTTGCGCAACTTCCTCCTCTCGCTCCACCAGGAGCACCCAACTGAATCTTCCTTCTCTTCACTGCCGTCGTATCAGAGTTGATATCATTTTTCTGTACAAACTCCTTCATGGACAAATTATGTACCCTCAGCTCTTAGAGTAAATCCTACTGCGCGTTCCGCGAAAGAGCAGGAGGGAATTCAGGCTATTTCAAGTTTCTCCGTCTCTTCATTCCCATTCCTCTCTGGACAGAATGCAGTGGTTGTTTAACTCTTTTTGTCCTCACCTTGACATCTTCCAAAACTCGCGCTGTTGATTTATTTTGGATGTACGTAGCGTTGTATTCTAAATAGTGCTTTATTGCGTATAAATCCCACTTTCTAGCCTCAAATATTGTATTTACTTCACTTTTTACTTTTTCTCCTGCTCAATGCTGTCTGTGCATTGAACTGCATTTTATCCGTTTCTGACTGATATTTTTACTTTACACTTTATATTCGAATCTTACTGTCCCGCTTTCAATTCTGTTTCTTTACTGTATTTTCCTGTATTTCTAACCTGTGTTTTAAGTACCACGCACTTGTGCCTGGAATGGTTGTTTATTTTATGTATATTTCTATATTACTATAATCAATGTCAGTTATTTGTTGTTGTTTTTTTCTATATATATATCGTTTCTTTTTTTTTTATCGTGATGTGCTCAACAATTCTCTACCTGTGTATATAAGAGATGGTACTCATTGATTGCTTTCTTTCCGTGACACTTATCGTCTCAGTTTAATTTCATGTGTTATTTATTTCTAATTTTGTGTTCTCTGTTTGTGTGTAAACTTGTTTGTGTATTTTCCTTTTTTTGTGCTGTAGCACGAATAGCTCATGGTTGTTCCTGCGGTTGATAAAGATTGACTGATTGATTATTATTATTATGAATAGTATTATTATTAGCTTTCTCTACCATTTTTCTGTGAATTCTGTGCTGTTGGAGAGGGTTGATGAAATCAATGACCTTGGTGTACTTTTTGACCGCACCCTCAGCTTCTCCTCTCATGCTAAACGCATTGCTCAGCGGGCTATGCGCACACTCGGATTTGTTTGCAGATTTTCGAGAGAGTTCCGTACTCCACTTCCGTTCTTAAAACTGTAGCTGTCCATATTCTTGCTGCTCTTGGAGTACGCGTCGATTGTTTGGAATGGCACTTGTAAATCGAACTGGAACAAGTTGACAAAGTACAGAAAAATTTTTTACCGGTTATTCAATATCGTTTTCCTTGTGCAACTTCCCCCTCTCGCTCCACCAGGAGTACCCCACTGAATCTTCCTTCTCTTAACTGCCGTCGTGTCAGAGTAGATATAATTTTTCTGTACAAGCTCCTTCATGGCCACATATGTGTCCTCAGTTCTTAGAAAAACATTTTATGGATATTTCGATATCGTTTTCCTTGCGCAACTTCCTCCTCTCGCTCCACCAGGAGTACCCCACTGAATCTTCCTTCTCTTAACTGCCGTCCTGCCAGAGTAGATATAATTTTTCTGTACAAGCTCCTTCACGGCCACATTATGTGCCCTTAGTTCTTAGAATACATCCTTCTGCGCGTTCCGCGAAAGAGCATGAGGAAATTTAGCTTCAAGCTTCTCCGTTTCTTCAATCCCATTCCCCTCTTCACAGAATGCAGAGGTTGTTTAACTCTTTTTTTCTTTACCTTGACATCCTCCAAAACTCGCTCTCTTCATGTATATTGGAAGTTCGTAGCTTTGTATTCTGAACTGTATTTATCACATATAACTTCCACTTTCTAGCCTAAATATTGTATTTAATTTACTTCACGTTCTGCTTTTCCTCCTGTTCTGTGCTAAAGTATCTTGTATTGCTTTTTATCCGTTTCTTACTAATATTTCAACTTTAAACTTTATTTTCGAATCTTACTGTCACGCGTTCTATTCTATTTTTTTATTGTATTTCCCTGTATTTCTAGCCTTGGGTTTTAAGTACCATGCACTTGTTGCGCCTGGAATGGTTGCTTATTTCATGTATATTTTTATTACTATAATCAATGTCAGTTTTTTTTTTTTCTCTATTGTTTTTTTTTTTTCTCGTGATGTGCTCTGCAATTCTCTGACTGTGTATATAAGACATGTGTAAGAGAAGGTTTAATCTATACGTCGAGGACGGCGTCGAGGTCGGCAAGGTAGCGCACGATGATCAAACCAGCACGATGATCTGCGCGATCACAATTCCACAGACTGCTTCCTCTTCATCAGCGTCCAGCAAAAAGGGCTCATCTTCTTCTTCACAATGCCCCCCAGAGAAAAAGGAGCCATCCTAGCGACTTAAGGGGACGAAGTTACAATTGGGTCGTAGAACGGCTTAATAACTGCACATGTACAGTCTCGCGGCCACGGCGTCACAAATCGAAAGAAGCGGCTCAACAATATAGTTCACTGGTGAAGTGCGCTCGACGACACGGTAGGGCCCGTGATACTTTGAGATCAGCTTTGCGGAGAGACCGGGAATACCGGATGGAACCCATAGCCACACAAGTGAGCCGGGCTCAAAGTGTGGTGCATTCTCCTGATCGGTGTCATGGCGATATTTTTGGCGCCACTGAGAGTCGGTCGTAAACGTGCGGGCAATCTGGCGGCATTTTTCGGCATACTTGGCAGCTTCTGTCACTGTAGTGTATTCTGATGAATCAGCGTTGTAGCGGAGGACAGTATCAAGGGCAGCAGATGGATGCCGACCGTAAAGCAAAAAGAACGGAGAGAAACCTGTGCTAGATTGCGTAGCACGCATAGGTGATATAAGGAAGGACAATGTCCCAGTTCGTGTGGTTGGATACGACGTACTTCGCGAGCATGTCGCCGAGGGTGCGATTAAATCGTTGAACAAGGCCGTTCGTTTGCGGGTGGTAAGCGGTGCAAGTCCGGTGAACGATTTTGCACTGATCGAGCAGGACTTGAACGACTTCGGATAAGAAAGCACGTCCTCTGTCGCTGAGCAATTCACGAGGAGCACCGTGACAGAGAATAAAGTTCTTCAATGAGAAACCGGCCACATCTCGAGCTGTTGCAGCTGGGAGCGCGGCGGTTTCGGCATGTCGCGTCAGGTGGTCGACGGCGACAATGACCCAGCGATTGCTATCGGGTGTGTACGGAAGAGGGCCATATAGGTCAATTCCAATGCGGTCGAAGGGTCTAAGCGGGCATGTGAGAGGCTGTAACTCACCAGCCGAACGGGGAGAGGCAGGTTTGCGGCTTGGCACGTCAGGCACGATCGAACGTACCCGAGAACCGAGTGGTACATACCGCGCCAATAGTAACGAAAACGGATTCGTGTGTACGTCTTGAAAACTCCGGCGTGTCCGCACTGTGGATCGGCATAAAAAGCTGTACATATTTGAGTCCGTAAATGGCGCGGAATCACGAGTAGCCATTTCCGTCCACTTGAGCTGTAGTTGCACCGGTAAAGCAGGTTATCCCGAATCTCATAGTGGGAAGCCTGGCGGCGAAGGGCGCGTGAGGGGGTAATCGCTGATTGGTTTGAAAGGTAGTCAATAAGAGAGGCGATCCATGGATCCTTCCGTTGTTCGGCAGGCATGTCACTGACGTCGATCGAAGATGCCACGGAGTCTAAGACGGAGAGGCTGGCAAGGTCGGCTGGAAGCGGTGAGCGAGATAAAGCGTCGGCGTCTTTATGTTTGCGACCAGATCGGTAAATAACGCGGATATTGTATTCTTGCAAACGCAGAGCCCACCGTGCCAAGCGGCCGGATGGGTCCTTGAGCGATGAAAGCCAGCATAGGGCACGATGGTCCGTGACTACGTCAAAAGAACGGCCGTAAAGGTAAGGGCGAAACTTTGTGATTGCCCAGACAATGGCCAAGCACTCCTTTTCCGTTACAGAGTAGTTCGCTTCGGCTTTGGTAAGAGTACGGCTGGCGTAAGCGAATACGTACTCACCGAAGCCAAAGGGGCGCTGAGCAAGCACAGCTCCGAGGCCGACGCCACTCACGTCTGCCTGCACTTCGGTTGGCGCCTGGGGGTCAAAATGGCGCAGGATGTGAGGAGGCGCGGCGCAAGATGATGTAGGCGTCGTCGCATGCTGATGACCACAGCGAAATATCTGAGGTATTGCCGAGGAGCTCAGTCAGCGGGGCGACAATGGAAGCAAAGTTCCGTATAAAACGCCGAAAGTATGAGCACAAACCCAAAAACCTCCTTAGTTGCTTGATGGTAGTAGGTTTCGGGAGTGCAGCCACAGCTCGAAGTTTGGCGGGATCAGGACAGATACCATCTTTGGACACAACGTGGCCCCAAATGGTCCGCTCACGAGCAGTGAAACGACACTTCTTCAAGTTGAGCTGCAGACCGGTGTTTGCAAGACATGTCAAGACCTGCTTCAGTCGAGAGAGGTGGGTCGCAAAGTCCGGCGAGAACACCACGATGTCGTCAAGGTAACAGAGGAACGTCTTCCATTTTAGGCCACGCAGAATTCTATCCATCATATACGCTCGAACGTAGCAAGAGCATTGCAGAGACCGAACGGCATGACGGTAAATTCAAAGAGGCCATCGGGGGTGACAAACGCGGTTTTAGGGCGATCTTCCGCAGCCATGGACACCTGCCAGTAACCGGATCGCAAATCAAGCAAAGAAAAAAGTTCAGCACCTTGTAAGCAGTCTAATGCATCATCTATACGCGGAAGAGGGTAGACGTCTTTCCTCGTGATTTTGTTTAGACGACGGTAGTCAACGAAGAAGCGAATAGAACCGTCTTTCTTCCGCACTAGGACAACAGGAGAGGACCAGGGACTATTAGAAGGCTCAATCACTCCATTCTATAACATTGTTTGAACTTGGCCTTCAATAACTCGGCCCTCGGTGGCCGACACTCGATAGGGGCGCTGATGCAGTGGAGCATAGGAACCGGTGTCAATGTGGTGGGCAACAGTTGATGTGCGGCTCAAAGCAGGCTGGTGAGAGCCGAATGAAGAACGGAACTAATGAAGTAGCGCGAGAAGTTCAGAGCGTTGAGGTTCAGGAAGACTGGCATCGATGGAGGGAACGAAAAAGTCGGGAGACGACTGGTCCAGCGCAATAACAGTTGGTGTGAGTCCAGCCAAGTCATCAGGCTGTGATGCAGTTGTTGCGTCATCGGTGAGAATAGAATCGGTGAGCTGCACGGGGCCGAGGCATTCACCACAGCACAGGGACACGGAAAATGTGAAAGGATCAGGAATCCAGAACGCAGTGAGGCCAGCTGATATAGAAAGCACGGCATAAGGCAGGGGAAGACTAGCGGTTGAGAAAGATCGGCGATGGTATAAAAATGATATGGGTACTGCGGGAAAACGCACAAGCGGTGGGCACAAGAGCGAAAGAGCACGCTGGGAGATCAGTATCTTCGGCAACGAGGACTTTGGGAAAAGGAACATCCGGCGACGGTTCGTCTAGAGCAAAAAACTCCAGTTCGGCATGTGCACAGTTGATCCCCGCTTTATATAACGCGACAGAAAATCCCAACCCAAGATAAGATCATGAGAGCAGGAAGGCAAAACTACGAACTCTATTGCGTACAAAAATTCTTGAATGATGACTCAAGCGGTGCACACCGCTATAGGCTCTACATGCTGGGAACTTGCCTTGCATAGCGAGAATCCTGAAATATAGGTGTCGTCACTTTGCGCAAGGAACGGCAAAGACTTGCAGCCATGGCAGAAACAGCAGTGCCGGTGTCGACCAGAGCCAGTACTGTAACCCCCTCAACAGAAACTTCAAGCAGATTTGCAGGAGATACGTGAGGCCTTTTACAGTTCGCTCGTTGCGCAGTTCTCGCCTCAGGAACTGCGGCATTCAGTTTTCCTCTTGCGCAAGATTGAGACGCCGGCGCAGAGGAGATAGGGAGCGGCGACGCGGCGAGGTTGAGCGGCGAGTAGAAAAGCTAGTACGGTCATTCGCAACGGAACCTGCAGATGAATTGGCGGCTGCGTACTGATGATCCCGGGTTGGCTGCCAGGAAGATGATGTTCGGCGCGATAGAAACTCATCGGGAGTGCGATTTCGGCAGTACCGGGCAATATGGCCAGCACATCGACAAGAATAACAAACGGGACGGTTATCACTTGTTCGCCATGGATTGCGACGCTGCGGTCGAGGCGGAACGAAAGGCTGTGGCGCCTGAAGATATTCCTGTACAGGCGCTGGAGGCGTAGCGTACACCACAGGGTAGCTAGGTGGCCTTGGTCGGGCAGCGACCGCAGCGTACGTCAGCGGTGCGACAGGTGTGGGGGCGCATGTCATTGGTGGCGCTGGCGGATGGACAGGGGGTAGGGCGCGTCCGCCACGCGGTCGGCGATGACCTGTCGAAGGGGCGCCAAATTGCGAGAAAGTTCGCAGTTTGTGGGCAATAGTGATACTTGGCGAGCAACTTCCTCTCGGATGAAATCTTTGAGCTGCTGCAGCAGCGATGAGGTCTCAGATGTAGCGGAGAGGCCAGAAAGTGATTCCACAGGCGCGGAAGGCTGTCGAGGGAGGAGTCGCTGCTTGCGCAACTCATCGTAGCTTTGACAAAGGTTGGCAACTTGTGCAACAGTTGTCAAATCCCGGGATGTTAACATGAGGAAGGTGTCATATTCGATTCCCTTCAGGATGTGCTTGATCTTTTGTGCCTCGGGCATCTGGGCGTTTACGCGACTGCATAGGTGGAGCACATCTTCAATGTAGCTGGTAAACGTATCGCCTAGCCGCTGCGTTCGATCGTGCAAGCGTTGCTCGGCGCGGAGCTTGCGTACAGTATAGGACGACTAAACACGGTGGTAAGGTTCGCCTTAAATGAGTCTCAATTCGTGATTTCGGCTTCGTGGTTACGATACCACAGGTTGGCGACTCCGGTCAAATAAAAGGTAACGTTCGTTAACTTTGTTGCATCGTCCCACTTATTGTACGAACGCACTCGCTCGTATGACGCAAGCCAGTCGTCACACTCGGTGTCGCCTGTCCCACTGAAGAGCGCAGGGTCTCGTTGGCGCAAGGAGCCAGAGCAGACGACCGACGGGGTCATCGGGGAAGTTGGTGGGTGGTCATCTTCGGCCATGTGAATTACCGGTAGCGTACGGGTGCGAAGATCCAGCGTGAGGCAAGGGTACCAGGCCGCACCCCCACAAAGTGTAAGAGAAGGTTTAATCTATACGTCGAGGACGGCGTCGAGGTCGGCAAGGAAGCGCACGATGATCAAACCAGCACGATGATCTGCGCGATTACAATTCCACAGACTGCTTCGTCTTCATCAGCGTCCAGCAAAAAGGGCTCATCTTCATCTTGACACATGGAACTTACTAATTTTTTTTTTTCTTTCCGTGACACTTTTCGTCCGAGTTTTATGTCATGAATTATTTTTTCTTCTTTTGTGTTCTGTGTGTGTAAAACTTGTGTGTGCATTTTCCTTTTTTTATTTGTGCTGCAGCACGAAGACCACATGGTTGTTCCTGCGCGCATTAAATAACGATTGATTATTATTATTATTATTATTATTATTATTATTATTATTATTATTATTATTATTATTATTATTATTATTATTATTATTATTATTATTATTATTATTATTATTATTATTATTATTATTATTAAAACTCAAGGAACGGGCCCATCGTAAAGCTAAACGCCCCGAGTTTCACAATTGGGCAGATGAGTTTCGCCGCTTGCGTTTTCTTTGCAAACGCTTATACAAGTGGGACTATACGACTCCTATCTTGAGTATTTAGAGAGGAGTGCCTCAAATCGTCCTAGTCAGTTCTGGCGTTACGTTCGCAAGCATTCTATTAAATCAGATTTGAGTATCATCTTAGTTGACTCTCAGGGGTCGGAAATTCGGGATGTTGTCGACAGTTTTGCCCAACATTTTTCCTCCGTTCACAAACATCCACATTGTGATTCCGTTTTCCTCCCATCTGGTGCACTATCTAATTCCGTTCTCTTAGACGAGGAGTTGATAACTGAGAGTCTTAAGCGTCTGAGACCATCTTTGTCTCCTGGACCTGATGGCAATCCAGCCGCCATAATAAAAGCCTTCAGTTATATCTTTGTACCAGTACTGACTGCCATATTTATTAACTGTTTAAAAAGTGCTGCCTTTCTTTGCGTGTGGAAAATGGCACGCGTGTATCCTGTCTTCAAGTCTGGAAACAAATCTGATGTTTCCAATTATCGTCCGATTTCTCTTCTATGTGCAACCTCTAAGCTTTCCGAATTAGCTTTGCACAACGTGCTTTCTATTCCGTCTCAAACATATCATAGTACCGAATCAACATGGCTTCATGTCGGGTCGCTCTACTTCTACCAGCCTAGTCACGTTTATGACGTATGCCTCTGCAGCAGTCCTTCAGAGAGGTCAGGTTGACACTGTATACTGTGATATGAGCAAAGCATTCGACGTTGTTACTCACTCACTACTTCTTGAAAAGCTTCTACTCTCTGGCGTCGAAGTCTCACTCGTAGCTCTCCTACGCAACTATCTCCTTGATCGCTTCTGCTTTGTCAGTGTCAATGGACAGACTTCTTTCCTTTATTCTGCAACCAGTGGAGTTCCTCAAGGTTCTGTACTAGGCCGCTTCTCTTCTGCGTTTTCATTAATGATGTTTCCTCGGCGATAAAGAACTCCTCGTTTCTTCTTTATGCTGATGATATAAAAATATTCAAGGTAATAAATTGTTTTCAAGATTGCTTGTTGTTGCAATCGGATATAACTGCTTTTTCTGATTGGTGTGCGAAGAATCGACTTACCCTCAATTCTTCCAAAACTAGGGTTGTCTCATTTACTCGTAAAACACATAGCTTTCTCTTCCATTATTCTGTGAATTCTATGCTGTTGGACAGGGTTGATTAAATTAATGACCTTGGTGTACTTTTTGACTGCACCCTCAGCTTCTCCTCTAATACTAAACGCATTGCTCAGCGGGCTTTGCGGACACTCGTAGTCGTTTGCAGACTTTCGAGAGAGTTTCGTACTGCACTTCCGTTCTTAAAACTGTCTCTGTCCATATGCTTGCCGCTCTTGGAGTACGCGTCGGTTGTTTAGAATGGCACTTGCAAATCGAACTTGGACAAGGTTGACAGAGTACCAAAAATTTTTTTTACGGATATTTCATTATCGCTTTCCTTGCGCAACTTCCTCCTCTCGCTCCACCAGGAGCACCCAACTCAATCTTCCTTCTCTTCACTGCCGTCGTATCAGAGTTGATATCATTTTTCTGTACAAACTCCTTCATGGCCAAATTATGTACAATCAGCTCTTAGAGTACATCCCACTGCGCGTTCCGCGAAAGAGCATGAGGGAATTCAGACCATTTCAAGTTTCTCCGTCTCTACATTCCCATTCCCCTCTGGACAGAATGCAGTGGTTATTTAACTCTTTTTGTCCTCAGCGTGACGTCTTCCAAAACTCGCCTTGTACATTTGTATTGGATGTTCGTAGCGTTGTATTCTAAATACTACTTTATCACATATAACTCCCAATTTCTAGCCTAAAATATTGTATTTACTTCACTTTTTGCTTTTCTCCTTTTCGATAAAGTCTGTATCTTGAACTGCTTTTTGTCCGTTTCTTACCTATATTTCAACTTTAAACTTTATATTTGAATCTTACTGTCCCGTGTTCAATTCTATTTCTTTATTGTATTATTCTGTATTTCTAGCCTGTGTTTTTTTTATGTATATTTCTATATTACTATATTCATTGTCAGTTATTTGTTGTTTTTTTCTCTCTATCTACCGTTCTGTTTTTTTCCTGTCGTGATGTGCTCAACAATTCTCTCACTGTGTATATAAGTGATGCTACTCGTTGATTGCTTACTTTCCGTGATACTTTTCGTCTCAGTTTCATTTCATGTGTTATTTATTTCTTCTTCTGTGTTCTCTCTGTGTGTGTAAACAGGTTTGTGCATTTTCATTTTTGTTTATTTTTTTTGTGCTGCAGCACGGGAAGACCACATGGTTGTTGCTGCGCACATTAAATAAAGATTGATTGATTGATTATTATTATTATTGGCAGCACTGCCCTGAGAGTTCCGCTGAAATCCGGCAGCGTACTTCACCACTGACATTTCTTCTTTCCGCTTACTCGGTTCGACTTAAGGGTGGCGATTCGCCGCGGTCGTCAGACATATGGCTGAGCATTGCAAATGTTGACGCGTATTTTGAAGACACCAATTGGTTTGGTTTTGGAGGTTTAACGTCCCAAAGCGACTCAGGCTATGAGAGACGCCGTAAGGGAGGACTCCGGAAATTGCGACCACCTGAGGTTTTTTAACGAGCACTGACGTCGCACAGCACAGAGGCACCTTGCTTTTCGCCCCCATCGAAAAGCGGCAGCCGAGGCCGGGATTCCATCCTGCGTCCTTGGGAACAGTGGTCGAGCGCCGTAACCACAGCGCCACCCCGGCGGGTTTGAAGGCACCAATTATAAGTTGTTTTTTTGCCGTGTGGCAAACTCAGCGCAATAAATAGATAAATAAATAAATAAATAAATAAATAAATAAATAAATAAATAAATAAATAAATAAATAAATAAATAAATAAATAAGTTGTTTTTTTTTTTGCGTAGTCACAAATTGTACGTCAAGCCCGTGTGCACTGGGCGGGAAGTTCAGTGCAGCAACTTCCTCGGATATCTACGGGAAATTCGCAGTCCTATTGAAAAGCGTTGTGTAGGTCAGGTTTCAGGTGAGTTTCGTTCTTTGGCGCTTCATTTCTTCACAGTGTGAGTAATTAGGTTCCAAGCACTGCATATGCGCATTCCACGCTTTCTCGCCTGTCCGAACTGGAGCATATCATGAGATGTGAACACAGGCGAAATAGTGCAGAGGGCGCGACACGGGCTGGTCAGAGCGTGTGTTCTCCCTTTGTCCCTGTCCTTCGCGCTGCTTTCGTGCCATATATGAGCAAATATTTAACCAGAAGGTGAAAAAAAGTCTAATCACATTTTATGCATAAACGTTGTCCCGTTCATGCACGTACCCTTACAAAAATGGATATTGAATTTCTGTTACCCACGTAATGTGTTTTTGATGAGTCATCAACCACTCAAAGGAGATTCAAGATTAGATGTGTTTTAACATCATATCCGCAGCAGACTTTCCTTTGAGATCACACATGAAGTTTTGTGCTTGGAAAACGCAACAGTATTTTTGGGTAGGATCTAATGTGGAAATACATTGACTTTATCAAATGAGGAAATGTATACATCACTAAGTGAATATATATTATTTCTTTGTTAACTGCACACTTTCAGAGCCCTATGTTTTCATTTCTGATTAGCATATGTAGGATGTTGCCTAAGAAACAATTTTCATGTGTTTTAACATGAGATCCGCAACAGACTTTCATTTGAGATTACGCAAGAAGTTTTGTACTTGGAAAACAAAACAGTATTTTTGTATAGGAGCTAATGTGGAAATACATTGACTTTCTCAAATGAGGGAAATTATACATCACTAAGCGAATGTATATTCTTTACTATGTTTTCATTTCTGTTTAGCATGCACTGTAAAAAAAAAACAACTTTTTGGACATTTGTTTCATTCAAAACACGCTCACACCCTGCGTCTTGGGTGTTTGTGCCATTGCAAATCACTTCTTGCCAAGCGAATGGGTGCTGTGGTTGGACAATATGCTTGAGGGTGTTACGGGTTGGATATTGTTGTGTACGCGAACCGACGCACTGCCACACCGCCTCCAAGCTAACGGACGCAAGGCCGCTCCATTTCCAATGCCTCCTTGCACCTGCGAGCAGGCCGTTTTGGAGAGACCAGCAGGGGTACCCCGGACTGCGCCGACGACGACGCGCGGACGTAATCCGAGCCGTGCGTTGACTCGGAACTGGACCGTCCTGGGAGCATGTGCGCGACCAGGGCACGAGAAGCAATGCCTTCTTTATAATGCATGATATTTTGCGTGTTTCTTAAGCTTTCGAGCTCCTTCTTGCTCTGCGTATAGATTAGCCGAGCCCTCAGTCATCGCAACGCTTCCCGAAATGTTTAGATACAAATAAGATTTAGTTACCAGTAAAATAGTGTTGGCGCTGCTGCGCTTGCCGGTATTGAAGCTTGCTCGCACTTTTTTTCCTTAAAGGTTCGTGCTACAGCTCCGTGTTCAGCGAAAATTACGCCCAAGGCAGCAACCACCGAAGAGCCAGCGCTGATAAATTTGCCAGCGATGCCAAACTCGACATGTTAAAATGACTGCAGTGGACAAAATAGTGCGCATAGGTATCTAGAACATTAGATGCAAGTTCTAATGGTCAAGAAGTTGTAATTGTTAGAGCAGCCGCAATGGCCTGTACACTTCGAAACATGCTTCGAAACATTATGTCCCAATCTTATGAATGCAGTCCAGGCATAAGAAGCAAATACGTTACCGACATTACCAGTTTTCCGAGTGGCCGAGTGGCTAGCGTAGAAAGCTACGGAGTAAGAGGTACCGAGTTCGAATCGCGCCACAGGTGCAGTTTTTTTTTTTCGCTTAGTTTTATTTTTTTATTTTTTAGCTTTTTTTAATGTAGTTGAGGTGCTTCGCTACGTTTTAGCTTTTACTTTTTATCCAAAAGTGCTCATTGGTCAACACTCATGAACAACACACAAGAAATGCACACATTAGGTACCAACCAGAAACACGGTGGCCAACTTTCTTGTGAAACTCATCAAAAATGCATCAAGAAAATGTATAGAAATGTTAATGTGCATGACGAGGAATGTAATTATCATTTAATCAGAAACTCATTAAGCTTTTTTGTAAGGGTAGTACTGGCTAGTACTGGCGAAATGTCGAGCCTGAGCCCGGCGCTCAGATTTAAGGCTCGGGACCTGCCCGTCATGTTAAAATCGAAGTTGAAGCGATGGTACAGAATGAAATAATTTCAGGATGACAAGTTTATCCAAGATCTTGAAATGTTTAGTTCTCACGTTTGAAATGACAAATTTTCTTAATATATAGAGGCAGTGTATAGGTAGAATTAAGTTATCGGGCAACAACAAGTTATGCATCGAACTGAGGCATTTTCAGCGCTTCTGGGTAATGAACACGGTAGCGCTGAAGTTTATTTCGGTGCTATAATATTGGTAGCTGGAATGAATTCACGTTCTTTGATAGGAAAGCAAGTTTTTCAGTAAGCAGCTAGTTTGCTTGACCTAAAGTGTATACGCTAGTTCTAAACCAAAACAAAGGGCCTTGGTTTTGGTGGCCAAGTACTCGGTGAGCTCGCCTGGCTCATCGTGTGCGTTTCCCGTGAACATTTTCCAACAAGACAAAGAAAACTTTTTGAGCTATGCCTCGCTCCATACGACGCCATATCGAGGCAGGAATAAGCCACCACAGAGACGTTCGACTGGCGACAGCGGGGCGACAGTCTCGAAACGGATACCTAAACATCAGCGCCGGCGTTACCCAAGCGGAGATGCGAAACCCCGAAACTAACTTAGCGCTCGATTGGCACCAATGCTCGGTCACTGACGGCTACCAAAGATCATTCGCGCGAGGAGGTGGGGAGAAAACGCGGGTCGACTCCGGGAAAGAACGCGAAAGCTCTCGCGTGGGGAGGTCGCGGGAAATGGTGTGACGCTTATCGCACTATGGCTGTATTCGCGCTTTCGCAAAAGTTGCATGTATTCGTGATCGGGGTGTCCGGTGTGACCTGGCCCTCCCGATACAAATATGCATTGGTCCGGGCCCGGCCCAAGCCTGAGAGAGGCTTCCGAGCTACCCGGCCCACGGGCCGGGCTGGGTACGGGCTTTCGGGCCGGCCCGAGCCCGTGCACAGCTCTAGTACTGGCTGCTCTGGGCCAGCACTCTCGTATGATTTCCACGTACAGGAATCGAAAAACCTTTACCTGCGGCTGCTTTCCAGCTGTATTTCTGTAGCTGTTATGACAATCTGAAATCAACAGTAAATTTAGTTCCTTGCTTTACAAATGTTCTGTTTGTTCATGCGGAAGCCGCAATGTGATCGGAATACGGCGTTGGCGATATCAGCGGCGTCGGATACAAACGTCCCTTTTTTTCCACCACGGCTCCCAGATGGCGCATTATGCAAGGCTGAAACTGAAGCGCACCAGGCCCTTAGTCATCGCTATGTGTCTCGTACTGCCCAAGATAGTTTCTCCGGCGGTACAACACAACGGCCGCACTTCGCGAGCTGGTGAGACGCGTGTGCGCATACTCTGTGAGAACCTCAAGTCTCTGGAATCGCTACCTTCGTGTTTACGTCCGCGACAATTCGACAAAGATGCCTCGTTGCTTCCTTTCTCTCAGGCCTAGAAAAAAGGACAATATGGGCGAATTCTGTCTCTGATACTAATAATTTTTCAGCTTGATGACAGTAATCTAGACTTCCCGCCCTTCCGGAAGGATGGGAAGTTGACGTACTTGAAGTCGTCTATTTGAAGCCGTGATACTTTGAAGTATTTGGCTTCGAAATCGCCCATTTAAGAAGCCTGTGCTAAGCGGGGCCGATTATTCTGGAAGAGATAAGAACTTTTTTCTTAACCGTTTTCTCGCAGGAGTTAGGGGAATGGAGGTCATTTTTAATTGTAGATGACCTATGTGACAGAAGGGTCGAGCACGGCCTTGGGATCTTTTCGCCAAAGCTTTGGAAATCTTGATAACTTCAACAAGTCCATTGACATGATAGTAATGCAGGCTAGAAGGGAAGGGCGTGAAGCAGGATTTTCATGAAAGCTTGACTGGAGAAGCCTAAAGACAAGAACAGTGGAACAATGGTGGACCCTCATATCTGGAATACAGCGACGGGAAAATAATTGATTTGCAGCGAGTAACCATCACAGTGAAATTTAACCTCTTTAGACGAGTAAGTTCCGTATAGCTTAAGTAATAATCAGTAATGATATACCACCAAATACCATTATAGAAGAACAGATCCATTAACACAAAGTCCTGAACGCAGACTTGTGTTTTCGTGATGCCGGAGTGAGCATCGTGCAGGAGATGAACAATTCATGCGATGAAGGGTTGCAAACACACAGGCTGCAAGAGTAGCGGATCGTCCTCCACGGTGAAGGCTCTCGTGGATAGTGAAGTCTCTCGCATGGATGACCAGTCCTTCGTGCAGACTTCTCGGAGACATAGGAATAAAGATCTGATTTCCGGACCTTTTCCAACCACTGAAGGCAGTGTTACTCGATGAGGAGCTGCCTTCACAGTGTGAACGAAAGCTTCTACGTCGCTGTCTAACTTTGTGTCCCCAGTTTGCTGGAGGGCTAATCAGGAAACAAATGCAATAAAAAAGAAGAGCTTCTTTATGACATATAAGAAGGGAGCCAACAGCCACTGGCACGAAGGGAGCGTAGATGTTTCTTTAATCAAAGGGATGTATTGATTAAACACGGGATAATTTACCAAAAATTAAAAAAAAAGAAAACATGCCACCGGCGGGATCGGAACTGACGACATTAAGGGAAGCAGGTTTGCAGGCCTTCGGGCTGTGGGCCATGTACATCGACATACCCGGAGGTTGTTTTGGTCGGCGTCCTTAGATCTACACTTTTTTTTTTTTTTTCCTAAACGGCTCCTCGAGTCGCCCCCATATCAATTGTACGGCCATCCCAAAACTTCGGGGGCAAATGTTGCTGGCAGAATGCCGCCGGGCTGTGAAGTAGAACCATGCCGACAGGAAGGGCCTTGAAAGGAGGCGCGCGCTGGCGACGGGGTCTATGTGTCGCACTCCCCGCGGCGCGCATTGTCCGCAAGCTGTGGTTTTGGCCCTTTTGGAGAAGCCGCTTTGGGACGGTCGGAGAGTGCAACATGGGGAAGGCTACGGATGTAACAAGCGTGTGAGCCCGCGCGCCTGAAGGGAACGCTTAATTGTTCTTCCTTTTTGGTCGCTGAACGCAAGCGCTGTGTATAATCTTACAGTGAGCCCCGCTGGTAGCTGCTGGTTTTAGTGAGTTTTCATTATTTTATTGCTGTTGCGAGAGTGTAATGCATGCTGTGCTCGTGAGTGGAGTAGCAGCGTGTCATTGGCTATTTCAAATTTGAAGATAAAGCAGTCATCGGCGCCTGTAAATGCATTCCTATTTGTCACTGAAATAGTCTTCCAGAATGCTGGGTGATTCGATGTGTTTTTGGCGCCAAGGGATACTTGGACAGGTACTGTCGGCGGAGACTCGGAAAGAGGTTCGGACCGGGTTAGGTCATGCGCTGACCGCTTCAAAACACAAACCGAGAAAAACGCGAAAGATTGTTATCAGCACTAGCTGTAGAGATATCCGAACAACTTTTTGCTATGCTTAATGTATTAGAGAAACCAAACGGTAGAATTTAATGAAAATTTATCCATTCATTTAAGCGATATTGCGGGCAAATTGTAAATTTAATTCTTTTCGGCTTGAAAATCAAGATTTCAGCGCTATTCGATCGAAAAAAAGATTTATAGTAGGTTTTAGGCTGTCTTCCAGCAAGTACGAGTATACCTAAATATGATAATACTGTAGATAGAGCTGGAGAACAATTAGAATGTTCGTTACGTGCAATCAGGAGAACTGCTATGCTTTAAAGCGAGCAAATGAACACTAATAGCAGTTCTTTGCTTAGAGCACTGATGTGTGAGTCTTTTACATAGTTCACACTTCGGCAGCCGTATACTATAAGCTATTTAAATATATTGAGTCAAGAATTATATCAGTTCGCTGTACCGCTGTATTACACAGGTGTCCGCGAAAGGGAAGACTTTAATGGAGGCAAAACAACAAGCTAACGGCGAGTATTGTTTTTTTAAGAGCCCCAAGTCTACGGCTCTCGTTGGTCAAGGCCGCGTCATTCCGCTATGTGGAAACAATGGCGGTGACAGTGCGTACTATGTGACCTCGGTTGTAAGAAAACTGTAAAAAAAAGAATCAAACAAAAAAAATAACAGGCGCGGGTGGGTTTCAAACTCCCTCCAGAACTAACGGATATGCTATTGCCGCAATTTTTCGCCTCTTTTTTTCTTCAACATAGAATTTATTATATTGAAACAATGTTCTAAGCTATAGCCGATCACACATCGTGTAAAAATACAAAGCACTCTCGCGATGTGCAGGAAACATCATCGTCTTCACCATGTTCCAATGACAACACACTCGCTCTGTATATAATTATGAATGAGTGGCGCTCCTTCATTTAACCTGGTAAATAAAGCATGAAATGTACCATCTGGGCGAGTGAGGTCGCGACCGCAAGCATAGTGTCTGACGAATCCACCAGGTGGCGCGACAAAAAAAAAAAAAAAAAAAAGATGGTGTGGAGTAGAGGAATGTACTCTCGTTAAAGATAGAGACTATACAACCGTGGCAAGCATGCTGCCGAGACGATCGAACACCAAGAAGTCAGACTAGCCCGTTGCCGGGTTTACCAAGCGGGGACTTCAGCCAACATTTAAATGGTTGCAGCGAACGTGGCGCCAGCCGATGGCTAACACTCTTGACTTGGTTCAAGGATAGTATAGAACCTTTGCAATTTTATTGCAATAGCATACTGCGCCAGGTTTCTGCCCGTCGCGTAGTCCCAGGAAGGGCCACGTTTGACCTTGAACAGCCGCAAAGAAGAAGAGGAGGAAGAAGTAGAAAGATGAAAAAGAAGGAGAAGGAGGAGAAGCAGAAGAAGGAAAAGAAGAAGAAGAAAGCTCGGTCATCTGCAGCTTATGTTTTCGCTCTACATTCGGTTCAGCAGCATGGAACCCTTCTTTTTATATGTGGACTGGTAGCTTACGTTCTCGCGTCATACTTTTAAAGGATGAGCTTAAGTATCACCAATAATGTAGCACTTTACATTGACAGGGCATGATTTGGAGAATAATGTAGCAGGCAAACGAAGCTTCTGATGTTGCTATCGCAATTCAACTAGGGTTAACCAGAGTTAAACTACAACTAATTTTTTTAAAGCGAAAAACTTCACTCGGTTAGCAGCGGTGCGTTTCGCGTACGCTGGAGTTTGACCTTCAGCCGACCTTCAGCAGCGGCGCGCGGCCTGCTCGCCGCCCGCTTCCTCTTCTTCACACTTGTTGGGCCCGAGAGGGCGACGCTCCATTCTTTTGCTGCTGCTTCGGTTCTTCTACATCGCACGCTTGTTTCTTCTTCACATACATGGCAAACCTCATTCATACCAGTACATATCGCCGGTCTCTGCAGAGTGCCGGGCGTGACGTCATCAATTAGCTACGCGCCTCACAGCGCATGAGTAGTGCTCTTCAGCTGCTGCGCTTCAGCAGGGATGTAAACTGAGAAGACGCTCGCTTGTGACGGTGTATATATATGCTGAGAATTGCGGGAGTCTGTTGTGCTATGCCGTGGACAAGGCAACAACGCTTAGTGCGAGCGCTCCCTACGGTTCGTCTGCAAGCCTAATAACTCATTCTGCCGACATCGGTCGCCGTGAAGAAACGGTACATAGGAAAAGGGAAGCTGATTGAGCTAAATGAGCAATAAAACTTCCGAAGAGCGAGAAGAAATACTTGCAAAGAGACGATGCAAGGCGGCGAAGAAGGTGCGAGCAATAAAGCAGCAGAAAAATGAGTATGTCTCATCCACGACTATCCTACTGCTTCCGCCTTGTATATCCTGACTTAGCTGAGTTAAGCCGCTGCCAATGTTTCTGGCTTGAGCTGTTTCAGTTTTGGTATTGAAGTTAGAAGGCCACTGCAAACTTGTCCATCTAAATGAAGCCTTTATCGCCCTCTGTAGCAGATACACAACATTGCTTCATCCATAGCGGGGCTTCTGATCCCATCATTTTCTCTTCTGGGTTAAATTCCTTTACCCATTTCTTTATTACTTTGCATGGCACTTGGTAGGAAAGTAGCGCCGGGGAAGAAATAATTGCATTAACGCTCGAAAAAACCACATTTATGGAGCTGAAGCTGATAAAGAAGGCTATAAAATGTGGATTTGGCTTAGTTTAATTTGTGCATGAGCGTGGTTTGTCTTTGGATCTGACACAGGATTGCAATCTCTGGTACTTATTGGCTACCTTTCGATATCAAACCCTTTGCAGCAGTAAGGTCTATAGACTATCTAGCAATTACAATAAAATTTCTCTTGGTTACTTTTCTAGATTTGGCTCATAAAGAAAAGAAAACTTCAGTTGCTATGCTCGGCACGTCATAACAGCATATTTCTTTCTTCTTTTTTTTTTACCGGTTCATCTCTTGTATAACAATAAAAAATAATATGAAAGAAGCCGTGTTCCGTTGTCTTTGAAATAGTAACGCGAAACTAGCTTCGCTGCTGTATCCCATTTTAAAATAGGATGCTTTAAATGATTACAAGCGTAAGACAGTCTTGTTTGTTTTGTCTTTACGTCCTAAATTTGTTTACCTACAAGAAAGAAAAGTCCTCCTATGGAACACTTACCTGAGGCGCCTAAAATTTGGACCCACTGCAAAGGCACCAATGTCGTCTCGATGCCACCAAACTTCGTCATGAGGTCATTTTCCGCCTTATATTGAGAACAAAACTCCAAATTAATCGCTGACTTCGCGTTTCAAGCTATTTAAGGTATTTCTGAAGAGGAGCAAACAAACAGATCAACAATTTTGGGAGTGTTTATGCATTTTAACTGTTTTGACATTATTTCAGTGTTCACAACGCGGGCGCTGCGCCGTGTTCATGGCATGAGGGATTAATAGAGAGATTTAGCACGCCGTGATCCGTGATCCGCTACCGCGATCCGCCACCGCTCGTTTCATTGCGCATGCCCAGATCACTTTGAGGCCGATAGATGGCGCCACATACTTGATGAAGAGCACATTGACCTGCCGCATCGGAACCAATCAGCTTGTGCGCCCCACCCACGAGCGGTAGAGGGTCAAGATGGCAAATAGCGGATCACGGTATGCCAAATCTCTCTAATGTTATTTTACATTTTTCGCATACCAGCTGCGCTGTAAGTGCTCATTCTGAGTATCGCAACAGTCTTGCGAGTTTCTTTCTTCTCTTTCTTCTCCGAGTTTTGACCGCAGTGTTTAAAGGGCAACTCCGGGGGTTTTTTGACATTCGAATATTCTAATAAAAAGTTTACTGTAGATTCTCCTTTGCGTCCTGACGCATTCTGCAAAGTTTGGGCGCCGTACGATAATCCGTTCGCGCGCAACACGACTTTAAAATATGCTGTTTTCATGGCTTAAGTTGAGACTATTTCTGCCGGCAACACTGAGTTTTTGACGTCACAAACAGTATACCGGCGTTACTGTCCACTTCCCTCATGATTGTGAAATTGTGAGGCTTATATTCAACTACCTCAGACATTTTATGCAATGCTTCATGATTTCCATACTTTACTTTCACCATCCAACGCACGTACGAGTGTTTCTGTAATACTGAGTGTGACGTCACCATTTCATCACCTAGGACGTCGTTTCTGGCCGTGAAAGCAGTTTCGGTTTCGATTTGCTGTTTTTTCTTAAAAAAAAAATACTTCTAATTGGAATTTCGAAAAACGTTTTTTTTTTTGCGTTCGAGTCAGGACGTGCCGAGAAATGTAATTCAACCAAAAACACAAATTATGGAAAAACCACCGGAGTTGACCTATAAATGTATACCTCAGGTGAATGCTAGACGGTTCTGCATGTCACGCAGTTATATCAGAGTCCACCGGTGTTCTGCGTCTGCATGGTAAAGAAGTACGCATGTGTAGGAAGGTAAAAAAAAGCAGACAATCTCCAATTTCCCCTTGCCTCAGGGTGGGCTTGTTACGTGATATTTTGTAAATATGAAAGCATGAGCAGCATTGCATTTTGATAACAATTTCTGTTTAATGTATATCGAATATGCTTAAATAAGTTTGAAACGCTCAAATGAGGCGATTTTGAGTGAAGAAATATATTAGACGGTGCAATGCAGAATTTGAATAAGAGGCTTTCTGGTTACATTCGCCACTCTAGCAGTGAACAAGGGAGCAGTATAGGCGCCATGTTCTCACCTGTTTGTACCTATACATATTACGGTTCTACTAACCCGGACGCGGTACCCTACACTGCGACACCACTTAGCGGCCGTAGCTTAATCAGATAGAACAACAGAGAAGTACCAGACCGACTACAATGCGATAGTGGTTGTCGCTTCCGTTTGCAGTCTTTTTATGTGTAAAAACATAACGGGCTTCAGACGTGAGCAAACAGTGACCAGAGAAAATTTTTCACCTGCGCCTTCGTTTTGCTGTTCTAGACAACGATGTTTTCTTTTGGATGTTCAGTTCCGTGAAGCCTATGCCAGATGCCCATCAGTGCGTTTACCTTGCATGCGAATTTTGGTGAATCTTTCAGCAGCCAGCGCTTCGTGAACATATACTACATGGCAGCACTGTGAGCAGGCTGTGTGAAGAGAAAATGGCTCCCTGTATGCTACTTGTAGCCAGTGTCAAAAGATGTTGAACGTCTGTCATTCATGCTGAAATATTGCGGCAAAGATAGGACCACATTAGTTGGATAAGAATGAACTTGGAGTTTGATCTTATGGCTCCGATTTCGCATTTCTTGTGACTCAAAAAAAGATAGCAAATGCTAATAGTTGATGACTGGCGATATACCGGGCTGTCAACCTTTATTGGCGTGCAAAAATTGTGGTGCATTCCTTCGAATATCGGTACGTTAGCTTAGATAATGTAGAACTAAAGTTTTCTTGC
>NC_139345.1:148147868-148265368 GCF_055883805.1 Amblyomma maculatum | reverse complement strand
GTCTTTGAGGTACTAATAAATAAATAAATAAATAAATAAATAAATAAATAAATAAATAAATAAATAAATAAATAAATAAATAAATAAATAAATAAATCAAATCATTATCACCACCACCACCACCACCATCATCATTATCATCATCATCATCCTCCTGACTACACGCTCTGCAGGCGAAAGCCTGTTCCATATACCACTCCAATTCACCCTGTCCTGTACCTACAGTAAGCTCGTTTAATTTCATGTGCTTAGCTGACTTTCTACGTTCGTCAGAAAGGCTGTAGAACGCCTTGGGATGACGTGAAACTGAAAAATGAGCGGTGATACCTGCAAAGCATGGGTGTGAATAACCTACCTAGCCTGTTTCGCCGCTTGTGTTTGTCGCATGCTACTGTCGAAGTGCTTGTTCAAAGTTCGCATGATGTGCGAAAGCATTACCCCATGTGTACACACTGAAACTCCTGGAAATGGCAACCCTTAAATTTATTCAATATGCCATTGGGATGACTTATACATCAGTAGACTACGTTCTTTTCTATGTAACGTGTGAATTTTTTCCTTATACCCTGATCCAAACTGGAACTTGGTCATAATGCCACAGATTTGAGTTTAATAGCTATAAATGATCCGTTCTGTTAATTACAAGCACATATTGATGTGGCAGTGTTCCATATATCACTTAAAACGGAATAAAACCAAAGCAACCATGTCTCCCCAATCCTTTGGTTTTTAATAATATGCAAAACTTCGTTCCATGATCCCCTAACACAGCAGTCTATAATAGTGGGCAAGGAGCAAAACGGGACGAAATTACGAAAAGGAGCCCAGTATGAGTGATCTGAGCTCGTTCATCAATTACGCAAACGTATCAAAAAGGGTTCGCCTCTCGGAGGTCGTTATTTTCCATTTGTGCGAGATAAGACCAGGGGAAAACCCGTCGCCACACGTCCACGCGCCCACAGGATGGGCTCCCGTATTAAAGGGGTGGGGAATCAATCGGAACAGACCCGAGGAGGCACGGAAAGCTGCTCAGAGCTAGCCCAGCGATGGCGCGCTAAGTGCCGAACCACGCGCATTGCGCCCGTTTCGAAGCCGCCCAAAATCCTCGGCGCAGATTGGAGCACCTCACGGAGCACTGCGAAAGGCAGACAGGGTGTGCGCAGCGTGAGACATGCATCTTCGCAAATTCCATGCAGTGATATCCTGACGTGGGAGGAAGAAGTAGAGCTACCTTGCACCCATCTGTGGCAGCTAGCATTTGCTAAATGTCTAGATGCCGGAGCTTCCTTCTTAGCCATGCGCTGGCTCATTTGGCAAAGATACGGCTGCAAATCTGTTGTGAATGCATCCACGGGTGGTACATCCGCCCTACTAGATGTCTTGGTAACTAGGAAACGCTTCAACTTCTTTAGACAAACGCAGCAATATACGACACACCTTAACCATCTGTCTAAAAGCGGTGGATGCTTTTTTCAAGCAACTTCAGGCATGTGGGATTCCAATACCTGAGCTAGCCGCGGGCCGGTCTTCGAGTCTAAATTGTTTTTACGCACTCAGCGCGACGCAGGTATATATACTCGCCGAAGTGAACTTTCAGTGACAGGACGAGCTCTGTCAGCCAGACGATTGGATAGGGGCTGCCGTGTGCCTTCCGCAACGGTGCACGGAACTGCAGGAAAACAGGGAGGGTGTCGATCGGCGGGCAATTCCTCCCTCCTTTTCTAGTAGTGGCGAATACTGAGGGCGTTTGAAAGCCCTTCTCCACGCTAGAGCCCCTCCAACAGCACCGGCATGCACGACATGCAAATCGCACCGCCCGCCTCGCGCGCCCCCTCGCGTCCATAAAATATTCATGAGTTCGCCGGGGCTTCGATCTCCCCTAATAAGGAACGAGCTCCGGCTGCCAGAAGCTGGCTCCCGGCACGCCCCTACCATGCTGTCGCATCCACACATCGTGCGAGATGCGAGGTATAAGAAGCGGGAACTTGTGAACATGGACGGGACAAGCAATTTACAATCTGCGAGCGACATAGGTGTTGTCATCGTTCTATGCCGAAGAATGAATCGGGAGAATGAAGAATGAAGTATCCTACAAATGATAGGCTGAGAAGAGACGGGCAGGTATCCGACATACTTTTTACAAGACTGCTCTCGGGTGACCGAGAGTATGGAAATAACGCCGATATTAGGATACGTTGCCTCCGTGGGTACAAGAATGCAGGGGCGGAGGAGACGAGGCATTGGTAGAAAACATCAGCATATGACATCGGTTATTTTGGGACAGGATATTCGATGAACGTCATCTTTTGCAGTAAGAAAGCTTATAGAGCAGATTCCATACCAGTGAACTAGCCAGCGCTAGAAAAGGCTACGCGAAAGTGTAAGGTGTCGCGCACTCTGGCCAGAGGGTTACATTGATTGCGAATCTGTTGAAGAGAGGTGTCAGCATTTGCTATGGAAGCATGCTTCTTGTTGTTCAGGGTGCAAATATCGAGTGCGTGCGCAAGAAACATGATTCATTGGACACTAATTAATTGAGCTGTATTGCAGCCGACTTTAGTAGGGCTGTAATGAGCACTTCTGCGGATGCTTATTAGTGGAACAAACCTCTCTAGCAGTGGCTTTGACGTCCTTGGACGCCTCGTAGTTGCTTTATCATCGCAGAAGTTTAGATAGTATATATAAACACTGCACTTAATACGCTACATAGACTACCATCCTCCCAGACCACCAACCACTGTGGAAGCAATTCACGAAGCCTATAGACTATAGTCTCCGATCATACACGACCAATCTGCGCCCTCAGGCATGCTCTCATTGGCGCCGGTTAGTCGATGCTCCCCTCCTGAGCTGCAACCCACGGACCGTTGGAAGTCACCCCTACTGCGCGCAATTGCGCTTGCACGGCTACAAAATTAAAATAAGGCAACATTTATGTGATAGCCGAGAACAGCTATCGAGAGTATCACTTTGTTCAGCCAAGCAATTCCGCTATGTTGAACGTGTGAGAAAATATCACGCTCCCATCGAGGCACGCATACATGATCGCTTATGCGCGACATACATTGAGCGTTCAATCGGGCTTCAGCCTTGGCAGTAGTGTGCTCGGCAAAGTAAATGCTATCACCGGCTTTTTTTTTCTTTTGCGCAAGTCCACTTTGTGAAAAAAGTGTTTGTTATTAATAGTTTTAAATCCACACTGCAAAGACGCATTCCGATCAGTCAGATATTCACCGCAAGCGCGACAGAATATTGCTGCGACTAAAGCGTGAGCGCAGAGGAGCCTTGCCATTCCACCGTGTTCCCGACCCATATGCCCATATTTCCATACGTCCAAGCGTCCCAGATTTTATTTTTTAACCGCAGATGCTGCTCCCCGGCCGCAGTAATGCTACACTGGCATGGTTTCGAACACTGGGCGCGTGCTTTCAACTTCTTTTATTATGAAAAAGGGTTGTAAAAAAAGCCCAGTGTTCGCATGACGAGTTAAACTCAAGTTTCAGCAGAGGACATACAACCACCCTGCAGACATTGCTGACGCATTTAGTGATTAATTTGATTTACCTTCAGGTAATACGCATAGTAATACGAATACCGTAAGTAGCTAAATATTACAACGATGATCCCCGTAGCATTTTCTTTTCCCTGTGCAAGGTCTCCAAAATAATGCATAGTCTAAATGACGATAGTGCAGGTCTAGATAATATGCAATCGTCGCATATAAAGTTGATAGCCATTTTATTTGCGATGCCTTCTCTAATATTGTTAAACTGGTGGTCAAATCGCGCATTTTTCCTACTGAATTGAAGAAGGCTAAGTTTGTTCTGGTTTTCAAAAGGGTAGATAAGCGCATCATTTCTAATTGCCGACCATTGCCATTCTGTCATTTTTCAGCAAAAATGTCGAAAGAACTATTGTTGTAAGACTAAACAGCTATTTATCAAATTTTGACGTTCTCTCTCCTGACTAGTTGACTTAAGGCCCGTTCACACTTGCGACTAGCAGCGGTCGCGCGACCGTTTTGGTCGAAAAGCGACAGTCGCAAATGGTCGCATCGGTCGAAAAGCGACTGCCGCGGGCCGATCGGGCACTGCTCGAATTTTCAGTCGCGCGACTACTAGTCGCAAACCATTTCACCAATCAGCGAGGTCCCGGAGTACTCGATCGGGCACCTTCTCAATGCAATTAAAGAATACCCCTACCTTTTCAACAAACTGCACCCGGAATTCAAAGGCAGGGAAGATATGGCCTTGGAGGAGATTGGAAAGATATTCGGACTAACCGGTAGGTACCATGAACGTTTGAGAAATGGGTTTTTCACGCAGGCACAACATTTTTTATTGACACCACGGTGATTGACACAGTCTATTCGTCGTTGGCGTTCTCCTGGAAACACGAGAGCGCGGCATGCGCACGGGCTCGCCTGAAAAAGCTGAAGTGTCTGGCAAGCGGCCGCTACCGACGTTCGCCCCAACTGTGCCTGACGAACGAGAAGGCGACAGTCGCAAGTGTGAACATCGGTAGTGGCGAGCTCCTCTCCTCTGGTCGCGCGACTGGTAGACGCGCGACCTCATATAGTCGCAAGTGTGAATAGACCTTTAGAATGGGATTCTGAACTGCATCAGCTGTGATCTCTCTTACTGATTAAATTAAATCTATCATTGTTAAAGGTAACATTGCTCTTGCATTATTCCCCCACCTCTCCAAGCATTTTATTCACCCAACCATACTATTTAATTCAAAGAACGTGACGCCATCGAAATATCTGTACATCCATTTAAACTAGTCAATAGCTATTTATTCGATAAAAAACAAGTTGTATACATATCAGGAACATATTCGCAATTCAAGACTACAAACATTGGAGTCCCGCAAGGTCCACTCCTTGGCCCTCTCTTCTTTTTATTATCTATTAATGACCTTTCTGTGTGCCATCCATTCCAATTAATGACCTCCCAATAATTCGAATTGTTTCGTTCATGCAGATGACACGACCGTTTTAACCTCCAGTTTACATTGCAATAAGCTGGTAGAAAAACTGAATGTCATGCAGCGAATGTATTGAACTGGTGTCAGAATAATTTGCTGTAAATTAATCCCTCCAAATCTAGTTTTAGAGTTTTCAGTTCACCTCGCAAAATTATTTGCGAAACTCCGTCTGGTTAGCATTGCCTCAAACTCAATCATTGCTTCTGACCATGTCTCCTTTCGTGTGGAACTTGATAACCATCTTAAATTTCGGACTCACATCACTGCCGATTCGCGCAAAATTACTCATGGCATTCAGATATGTGGCGCAAATAAACACAAACACAAAACAAGATACACAGCACACGCGCACACTACCAACTGTAAGAAGAACCGGAAAACACTTCCTCTTCTACACGATGATGCACCAACTTGCCCCTCAAGCCGTTATTTTGTTACTCATGGCATTAGAGTTCTAATTAAAGTTCACCCGTATTTTGATGTTCCCACACTCATTTTCGTTATTAGCCGTTCATCTGCAGCCACATTCAGTATTGCATCTGCTCTTGGGGAAACAAGCCCTTCGCATTTATCTTCCCTTCAAATTATCTCAAGTCAAGCTATGCGCATTATTACTTGTAGTCCCAGCCCTCCAATCTCAAAATATTCTTTCTGTGAACAAAATTTTCCCTAATCACTAATGACCAAATACCGTATCGCAGGGACACACGTTTCTCCAACAGCAGTAATTTCTCACTGCCTAAATCAAACGCTATTTACGGAAAACAAACAGCTCGATCCTCCGGTACCACTCTTCGGAATTCAATACCACTTACTGTTAAACATTCATTAAATATTTATGCCTTTAAATCCGCCCTTCTTCAGTTTTCATTACCACCCTAAAAGCATTTCGCAAAGTACATTGTTCATGTGTAATTTAATATTTCGTTTTATTATTTATTCTCGTGTTTTCGTGTGTGACTTGATGTGGTATTGTTTTCATTCAAATAAAAATTATTGTTATAATTTCACATCTTTCTCCACAACCCTTTATGCTAAATGCTGTACAATGTTTGGAACTTCTCACTGCATTTTTTTTTTTTTTCAATAGTCTTTACAGGAGGTCGCGTGAAGGGTCCTTGGCTTTGGGACCTCTCTCTGTTTTTCGTTTTGTAACATATTTCCTGCTACAATCAGCAAAACTTCAAATCTCGAAACTGCCTGCTTTTATTTTTATTATTGAGAGCTACAGTAAAGTCTGCCGTAGACGCGGCCTGTTATAGCGTTTGAAACCTGCGCACGTTGACTTGATCACAAATCGCCTTGAGTGACTGGCGTCGTGCGGTTGGTCGTTGACAGCGTGCGCCCTGAATATGCGGTGAAGGACTCCCTATAACCGGGTTTGCTAAGTTGGAACTGAAGAAAGAAAAAAAAGTGTTCTTAATCACTCGAATTTAGCGTATCAAGGAAGAGGGGGTGTCTCCGAGGACAAGATAAGTCCTCAACTTCAAACTAGTAAATAAGTTATCAATCATACAGTCTAAATCTACATCACGAATTTTATTCTTGCACGTGCAATGAACTTTGCCCAATTCCCCACTATAGGTATGTGCCATATGCAGTGAGGGAGAAGAAGTCCATGAATTCCCGCTGTAGTCTCGTCCGGGAGGGCAGAATATGTTCTCAATCAGTGTGCTCGTCAATTGCATAAAGTTGTCACATCATGATACAAACGATGTCGAAACAATACTCTTCCTGTTACCATCGTAAGGGGCATTCATATCAGCAGGTAGGACAAAAAGATTTTTTTTTTTTTCATGCAATTTCCTCAGGCCAGAAGCTTACGGAAAATAGCGATATCGTAGCGCAAGACAGACAAGACACACGAGAAGACCGAACAACACGAGCGCTCGTGCTGTTCGGTCTTCTCGTGCGTCTTGTCTGTTTTACGCTACAATGTCGCTATGTTCATGCACCAACAAGCCCAAAAAGTACGCTTTTGTACGGGAAATGTAAGTGAAATGGGTAATTAATAGAATCAAATATTTCCCTCATTCAGTAAAGCTAGCACATCCTCATTTGTCCGGGGACATGTTTGTGTTTCCACAAATATTTTGCATTCCCATTTCAACAGTTCCATGTTCAAGGGAAATCAAGAAATGAAACGAATGCATATGTCTCGAACCGTGCGCTGTCTTTTGCTGACAAAGTGTTTCATCTCCAATGCGCCCTAAACACTTTTGCTCCCTTTGATCCCTCACCTGGTTACCTGTAGTGGATAACCTACACAGTATGACAAGGCATTCTTTCTTGGCTGCAGAAGGCCGAGTCACCTTGCGCAGGAGACTCGATAGTATTCTGTACGAAGGATTGTTTCATGATACACACATTTTCGAAGGCAAATCACAGCAAACCATGTTGTTCCCATCTGTTCCACCACCTTTATTCTCTAAATCGTTCTTTTTTTAAGAGGCCTTCTGTCAGAACAGCCCAGCTCATGCCATTGAATAGGATTCGCCAAAGCCCCTCTGTTTAGAATTTATGAAGTTTTGAGAGGTCTGCAAAATTTCTTCGTTTTTTTTTTTTTTTTTTTTTTTTTTTTTTTTTTGCGTACGTAGAGCATCAACTCTGCAGTGAAGCGGAAGCTGTGAGCTCGAGCTACTCCTCTGGCACAGCTTGCGTAGGCGCGTATATCTTGCAATTCCTTTTTGCTAAGGCAGTCGAAGGTAGTAATATGCATTTCATATGCATTTTTCGTACCGTGAATTTCTTTTTCAGCATACAGGTGCAACTCAGCTGCTGAACGAAGGAGAACCCGACTCCACTTGGCACGTGCGGACAGTGGCAACGGGTCCCGCTGCTTCAAGATCGCGCATCAGCAGCAAGGACGGTTGCGGAGGCGACGCCAACGGACCATCCCCTCGCCGAGCGGCAGCGGAAGGACGCCCAGATGAGGAAGAGGGCAGGGTCTGAGCCCGCGCTTGAAGCCCTCCCCGCTGAGTCGGAACCGTGACGCAACCCGAGCCTACCGGTCGTCGCAGCACCTGCGAGTGCAACCCGACAAAAAGAAAAGTGTGTACAGCATCGACTACGCACCCGAGAGACCTTCAGCGCTTGGGACCAGCAACCCGCCCTTCCACTCGCGTCTTCCCTAAGCAGCCTCTGCATCAGCGGTGGGTGGTTAGTGAGGTAGGAGAGGGATACAGGTGGAGGTAGGGAACGCCGGTGTCGTCGACGGAAGCCAAGCGGGGGGTCTCCCACCGGTTGTCCTTTGTTCGGGGAGCATCTTCTGCCTAGGCGCGCTTCCCGCGGCGCGAGATGGGCGGCCTCGAGCGTGTCGTCTTCGCGGGAGGCGAGCGTCGTCACCGAGGTCCTGCGGCCGCGTCCGCGCGCACGTGCGACCGCCGACTGTGCCGAGGCCGTTCGCGGGAAAAAAACGTGTCCAGCCACGCGGGGCTCTTCTATTCGCGGTACGTGCGCCGCAGTGGGCCCCGGCGAGGGACGGTCAGGTAGCTGCGAGCACGCAAGCCGCGGGGAGCCTTCGTCACCTCAGCCCTGTTGCCGAACCGCACGCGTGCTGCCACTCGAAAGAATGTTGTTTCCGAGTCGGAACTCAGAAGCGACGGTCACACGTGAAAAAGTGCTTGAGCAACCAAGTATTTCGGGAAGTTGGGATGGTTGGCACGGGTTCATTGCGTCAGGAGATAACTCTGTTAGGCAAGCACCCGTCGTGCTCTGAGAGAAGGAAATGTGCTATTTCGGACAGTGAATGCTATTTTCCTATTAGTATTATTGGCGCTGGGTTCCTCTTGCAATTTGCCTTGGTTTTTGTTATAAGTGTTCATCTAAGCTATGCAAGAAAATAAAATAAGCTATTTTCGCGAGCATCAAGTAAACGGGTTCTGAGTGCTATCATTCATCTCTCCTTATTTCGGTCTTCTGTACTCACGTCGAGAGCGCATTCAAGCGGAGTCAGCCATGAGCAACTTCAGCTGCAGGGCCGCGAACCAACTGCATGGAAACCTGAATTTGTACGCATGAAAAGCAAATGGCACGGACACAACAAGTGCTGCGACCCGTCGCAGCAAACGTAACATGATGAATCAGCGCTACGCTTAAGCCTTAGTATTACAATAGTGAATTGATATGTGAATATTGAAATGTGCCAACGCTTTAAAGTAGTAATACTTTCTGCATATTTGATGTACTATGTACACTGTCACCTGCATTGTTTTATTGAAAGGTATGAAACTTAAACAAAATGATATAATTCAAAGAGAATCGACATATGACCAGCTTATAGAGCCATACATAATTAAGGAACGCTCAAAGAACACCGAAGGAAAGAGACGCAGGAAAAGAACAACAACACACTGAAAATTCCCGAAGCGATTTCCCCGGAATTGTTTTGGCGAGTTCTGTCGTCGTCGCGTGGCTGGTCGTTTACGAATGCACAGGAAGGGAATACGTATAGTTACGCCTAGTTAAGCAGAATGCGGCTTTACTTGCCTTTATGCCAGGATGCCTTTATATGATTGTGGCACCTGGATTGGAGTTGGTGCCTGATAGTCGCATGGAACGCTCGCTCATAGTTTCGCTTTTAGGATGAATTCCTATGGTTACAATCACTGTCAGTGTCTTCAAAAGCGGTAAAAATACCCCCGAAGCAAATTAACTGCCGGTGTGACGACAGTCTGCGAACACTTTAGCTATACGCAAGCATGACGGAGCATGCCCAGGTGTTATTACAGTGCCCCCCCCCCCCCCCCCCCCCCCCCATCGCGGGGCTTTGCCGCATATCCTAGGGCCCCGCTTTTTATAATAAAGTTCAATAATCCTTTTTCGCTCACCGCGCTCCTGGTTTCCGCGTCTCGATAATTTTTTCCTCAGAACTAAATTTCATGTTGAACAGCTAGCAATCTGCGGTGCATACACATTTTAAGGATATTGAACTTTCGCGCCTAAAACTAAACTTCACGAACTGAACTGGCTGTAACGTTTTCGCACCTTTCTCTTCTCTGTTTGAAATGAAATCCCAACCACTTTAGTAACCGGTAGTCAATCAAGAGTTTAGAGAGTACGGACTGCTTTAGTCCCAGTAAAACTTACTAAGAACTTTTGAACCTGGAGAGTCGCCCATCCTAGTTTGCAGTATATCTCGCGATCGCCAAAGTTAATTAGTAGAATCTAGATAGCTAAATTTCTAATAATTGGCTTGAGGAAAAAGCGTCAACGCAAATGTTTCCGGCGTGACGTAGATCGTGCGCGGGGACCTACAACGTTTGCATTGACATTCTGGTACTAAAAAAAAAATCAAAAGTTAAATCAGTAATTTTTTTAACCACTTAAATTCGACGAACCGAAAATAGTGCAGTCTAGGCCAGGCGACTTTCAACAGCCCTATGCTGGTTTCACTGCGCTAGAGCGCATATAATGTTTAATGCTTCTTTTACACCTGACTTTTATTCCTATATAAACCAAGTATTCCCACATCGTCCTTGCAGCCCGAACCTATACGCATGTGTTCGTTTTCCGCACGAGGTTGCTTGTGCCGACAATGTCAAGCATTGCGTAATCACGATTATGGCAGATTGAAATCGTGATTTCATAACATGCTCTACAATTAACTTGATGCCATTTTTTGGCCTGAGTCGCTTTGGGACGTTAAACTCCACAAAATCAAAACCAAACCTTCATGTTGGGTACACATTACTCGCGTGAAGTCTTTCTTACTTGCGTTCAAGAATGCGGCTATTGTGACTCGCTGAATTTTTCCCGCACTACAACGGAACTCACAGCACAGACTACTTCTCCGCAATCGACAGTAGTACCTTGTTACCTTTCTGTTAGCATTTTTGGTAATTATTCGTATTTTCAGCGACTTTTCAAATGCCCAGAAATAACCTCGGTCCTTACTCGGCTTGCTATTTTTTAGACGAACTGAGTTCATAAACCGATGCAAAAAAGAAAGAATGAAGGAACAGTCATTTTTATGCCTTATTTTTTTCCGCCAACAAACACATATCTTAAATTTCCTGACCGTTGCTTAATGAAATCAAAACTGCATTTAGTCGAACCGGCACCACTAATGCGTAGCTATAGTACACTGTGCATAAAATGCATCCTTCGTAAAAATATTCCACTGCGTGCCCAGGATAAGCGACCGAGAAAAACCATCAAGAAGACGAAAGAAGCTTGTGAAAGCAACTCAATGCGTAGGTAAGCCAAGTCAATGTACAAAGCCACATAAAAGTTTCTATTGCATTGTAGACACTGATTTTTTTTTTTTTTTAAAGAAGATAGTACAGGACACAAAAATTAAAATATTGTATTATACCTTTCTTCACAATACATTAAATGGCCTTAAAATCCCACGGCAAAAGTTATATTAGACATCGTTGTATGCTCCTGGAAGGTTAGCTCAGGGTAAGCGCTTGAACACAAATTTTTGGTTGACCATGCAACTGCTTGCTTCAGAAAGCTGTGTTATGAAAATATGCGATTCTCTGGGAGGAAGCACAAACAGCTAATAGGCACAGAAGGGAGAAAAAAAAAGGAAAAAAAAAAATGGCAGAGGAGGACGAGGACGAATGCACGGCCACACTCGGATGCGCTTAAACGCACTGCGGCGCCCTTTGTCCCTTCGCCTCCAAGGTTGCCGAGCGGGAGTTCCTTAGCGTGCATTGTGTGTTCGGCCCTGAATCACGGTCGCGTGCTTAAGCGTTTTCCTGGTGTTGCATCTTTCGATACTTTTTCATTTTGAGTTCTCTTCCCCATGTCGCTGCTGTTCCAACCAGATCTGTGTCCATTACCGACTCTAACGTCTATCTTAAGATCTCAGGCAATTTAAGTTAAACAACTTCCCCCAGTGTGTATGTGAACTATATAACAATTAAGCTACTGAGAAAAACTGAATGTAAAAAAGAACCAAGGTGAGGTACTAGGGAAGTACTTCAAGGTGGGCCTGCGGTGGAATCGCGATAGTGATTATGACAAATGGACAATGGACAATCGCTATACTGCCAACCTTCTCGAATTCATAAGCACAACTGGACTACACTCCTTCTTTTAACTTTCTATCTCCTGCATCCCATTCCCCCTTTCTCAACTTATGCCTTGTGGCAAACGCTTCGAAAAAAAAAAAAAAAAAAAAAAGTACTTCGCCTTACCCCAAAAATACTTGGCCTGCTATTGGGGGGTTTGAGGCGAAAAGCTAGGCGCCCGTGTGCTGTGCGATGTCAGCGCACGTTAAAGAACCCCAGGCGTTCGAAATTTCCGGAGTCCTCCACTACGGCGTTTCTCATAGCCTGAGTCGCTTTGGGACGTTAAACCCCAAAACCAAACCAAACGAAACCAAACTAGCTCTCCTTGGAATGCAAAACTGTAGCAGAAAACCCGAGAACGGTCACAACTGCTATAGTGACTATATACTGAGTGATCCTCCGCGATAACGATATTCAAAAGTTTTGGGCTTAAAGCAAGACAATACATGCTTGCTTTGATAAAAGGAAATAAAGCAGCACAGGAATTTTCTGCTGATTCGTGCGGTTGGTCAGAATTGCACTGGCAGCTAGAAATAATGGCTCTAAACAAATAGTATTAGCCATAAATAGTAAGTTTTATCACTTGCCAACTGCCACATGCAAGAGACGCTCGTGATCTTCAAGGTTTCTAGGCTTAAAACGGTAGTCGCCGACCCGTCGAACATTTTTTACGACAATTTTAAAGCAAAAAGGAAAAAAAGAGACAGGAAGACGCACTGTGCACAGGCTAACCCCACTTACCACATACAACGCCATATACTACGAGCTTGAATTCCTGGTGGTTCGTCGAGGGAAGCAAGATGTCGCGCTCCGCATGTATACCTGCCCGTATACGCTCACGATGAGAGGCGGCCTCGCCGGGGTTCAACTCCCGTGCAGGTCGACTCAAAGAACGCACAACGCGTTGAATCGCGTAGACTACTCAGTTCCAGAGACTTCCCCAGGCTTACAGCGTAGCCGAGCAGTAAAGACAAACCACTGAAAGCTCTGCAAACGGAAAGGGTCTCCACGACTCTCCTGCAGACTGCCATCGCTATTGTCTCCGACCAAGCCTGGAAGGCTAGGCGCGAGAAACAAAGATGTCCCCAAGGAGACAGCGGAGGGCCCTCTACCTCCGGCCCACGTCTGTGCTGCTTGGTCGGCGAGCTTCCCTGCCGTGCATTTGCTGATTGGAAAGAGAGAAGGGGAGAGCGCTCCTGCGCGCCTCCTCATTCATCTCCCCTTTGGAAGACGTGTCTCTTTCGGACACTCTGCCTCTGATCGATCGCGAGGAGACAAGGAGGGAAAAACGAGAGGCGCCCTTATTCCCATTGCAACTGGAAGGACTGCGACATCGTAGAGTGGCAGCAGTCGGAGCACACTTCTTTTCTCCTGGGTCCGGCTACTTACTGGCGGGGCATACAGTGACCGGGTTGTTTCGGCCCGCGAGGGCAGCTGCCTTCCGAATGGTCTTTTTCCACTCTGAGTTCTTTCTTTCTAGCAGATCTTTCTGCTTATTCTCTGTTTTCTTTTTTCCGATGCCAACTCGCGCGCACGCTGTCCAGACTAAACGACGCAACGTGCACTGCAAGGAAACGTCTTCGGTGAAGAGAAACACACTACGGAGCTCGGGTTGTTGTCCGCGCCACGCTGTTTTTGTATTCAGGTCAGAGAGGAACCGCATGTTCGGGATTCGCGACAAAGCATAGCCAAACTCAGCGCTCTCTTCTTAACTAACGTATGTCTAGGTGTTCGATAACAGAGGCAGACTGCGAGGGATTTCAGCAGATAAAGACGAATGCGGCTAGACATGCTTTGTTGGTTTGTTACTTTGTGTCGGCTGCCTGTACGCCTTTGATTTTGGGTTGCCATATTAGAGAATGCGCAGGCAGCAATAAGACAAACAGCTTGGTATATGAAATAGAAATTGATACGTACACAATTGCCACGTTTAACGCTGCCGTAGCGAGCCCCAGTTTTGCTTTATTCTGCGACTATAGAGAGCACGATGTATACAGCTAAGATGCAGGGATGCTCGTCTTAATCATGATTACAGGGCGGTGAGGAAAGGAAAGCCGCACAAATCATCTCGATGATCGCTTGAATTGCGTACATGAGAAATGAAGCGCTGAAGAAGGAGGTGAAAAAAAGGAAGAGCGGTGGAGTCACTTTATCATATTGATCTTTGGTTCAGGTAAAAGGAATGGGTTGCGTTCACTTGCTTTGGCTTTGATTTAGTCTGTTTCAAGCAATGTTGCCTTATTGTTCCTCTGCTTTATAAATTCAGTGTACCGCTCAAACTGAAAAATAAAAATAAAATGTAGGCAGCCATTGAATATTTTAAATCGTTTTGACTCTTGCCGATGCTATTTCTATGACACTGACGTTGCCGAAACACACAACATTGTGATGATGAGAAGGCAGGGGCGAGGCTTGGTAAATACAGTCCTCGTCAACTTTCATAATTGTCTTTTCTGCGCCACATTACCTTTTGTAGCTCGGTTCCATAAAGCAAATTCTTCAATCGCTGTTCGAATGTGCTAAGTTTTTACGGCCTTATTAGAAAGTACAAAAAAAAATAGTGGCAGTCGATTTTGTTGCCGAGATTAGATGTACGCGTGAAAGGCATCACTCACCGATTTTTTCTTTAAAGCCTAGCTTGATTCAAACCGGAACCGACGTTAAAGTGAAATTCTAGTGCTTCTAAAATCCAACAACAAACATATGATGCTTTTTTTTCTTCTTCTTTATGCCCCGGCGGGAGATGTTTGTAGCTTTGGGGTAAGCGGTAGACGTAGGTTCTCTATTTCATAGTCTACCTCAGCTTAGTCGCAGGTGTCAGACTAGGCTTCGTGGCAGTTACCAAAATGGGAGCTAACAGCATTCCATGCCAAAATACGTTCCTAATCTGAGCAGGCAGACATTATATCCTTTGTGTTACTGGCACAATAAACTTTGTATTCATCAGCAGCGCATAATTAGGGGACCAGATGTTCTGAACATTTTCGCACGGTACATATTTCGTGCTGGCATACACTGCATTGAATTAATAAAGTGCCAGTGATCACGAAATTCCCACTCAAGCTCCGGGCGGCACGCGAATAAAAAACTAGGCCCACAGGCCCAAGTTCTGCGCATTCGTTTTTAATAGGAGTGGGAGCAATAATGCTCTGATTATATCGAGAAAAGAAATGAGAGTTCAATTATCATTACAGTTCCAGCAGTCTCGCTTTGTAAGGAACATTCTACAGCTCGTGTACCGAATACTGTCCTGCTCGAGAAATGGAATTCCTGTGCTTTTATTTTTCCCTTGAAATTGTCCTTTGGCTCGCTGCGATGACGTGAGACATATATGAGTGTTCGTAACTGTGAACATCGGTGCGTCAATCACATTGCCGTTCAAGAAGACGATTCTTTTGCTAAGACGAACAAGTTGCGCAAGAACCGCGTTTGAAAACGAAGAAAATGGATGGAAGCGGAAAAACGTGCATGGTATGAGAAAGGAGGAGACATACAGAGACATTAGAGGCGCGAAAATGTTCCGACGAACGGCGTTCCCACGACCGTGTAAGTGCGCCGCGGAGGTGTCGGGCGTAAAGCACTTCTTTTTACGCAGCATCATCGTTTCGCATATCTCCCACTGGCGGGCAGGAATTAATAACCGTAAAGCGTCGGGCGACAGGGCACCACGGAGAAACCCCTTTTCGGTGTGCAGCCGCCGCCACAGGCCCCACGGGGTGCCCCTGGGGAGAAGCTTTTGCGTGCCGCCTTTGCGCCCGTATTTTTGCGTCCGTGTAAAGTTAGGCGGCGCTGCCGAGCAGGGCGCTTGATTTACGGCCGCGGTGTGGCGCTACGGGCGGCGCCAATATGGCCGCCGCCAGCGCGGCAGTCGGTTTCTCCAATAAGGCTCGTATATCAGGGCCGAAGCAAGTATTTAGGGAGAGATGGCGAGCCCGCTTTTTGAAGCGGCCGACGCGTACCCCGCAAGCACCTCGCGCGGCCGCTGTTATGGCGTCCTTCTCGCCGCACCCTTTTCGTCGGTGGCTTAGGCAGCACTCGTGTGCGGTATAGAGAGAGAGCGTGGGACACGCCTGAAACAGAGAGATGCGACACTGGAAGAAGTGGACGCCAACAGCTTCGAAGAGCGCATTTCACTTTTTGCACGAACGGAACATGAGGCACAATAGTAATATGAAAATCCATGACGCGCTGAAAGAATCGGCCACATAAAAGTGGGAAAGCTTGCTAATTAGTAAGCTTCATGCGACTAAGCTCCTTTTTTCACTTTTAGCGATAGGAATATTTTTGTTGAACTTCTCAGCTTCTTTACAATTCACAATGGAATGTACCATTAATTCACGCCGGACGCGTTCTTAGATTCTTTTCATGTTTCCCTTAAGCCAGCTTGGGCTATAATCTACTCACTTCATCGTTAAAGCAATTCACATCATGTCGATTATTGTCTGACAGGCGGAGCTAGGGCTAAAACAGCCAGAAACGGAACTGGTTCTCTTTAACACAGCCAGAGTATACGTTTTAATTTGATGTTTTTCCCCTCGATTCTCAAAGGATTTGGAATGCGTGCTCAGGGATGAGCGAAGTGATAATTATCATCTATAGTAGCTTTTACTTGCTTCTTTTTCTATCTACGCCGGAAGAGTCCGAGCTGCTATAAACTTCGACTTCGCTCGTACATCTCTCAGGTATGTAAAAACAAGTCATGCGAATAATTATACGCATCAGTGATGACCATGGCTAGTGTGTAGTCATGACTTTCAAAAGTGCTTAGTCATGACACTAGGAGTTACTAAAGAGAGGCCAACGCCTAGTACTTTGTTAGCACTAGGACGGTGCCCTAGTGCTAACACATAAAAGGGGAAAATAAATTAAGTGGCGGTTCAACTTTGCTAAGCACAAATATGCAGGCAGAAGCGTCATTTAGCACTCGTTTAGCTAGGTATGCTTGGTTTGCCGCGCCTTGCCTTGTTTAGCCACGTATTTAACGGCTGCTAATTAGGACGAACTATACTTAATTCGGGTCTTCAGCGCAGCTTTCTCAGAGACTATGCAATTGACAACTCTCAATCCAATTCTCTGATAATTTCGGCTACACTTTTTAGCGGAGGTGGTATGCAAGCGGACCAGAGCAGCCGTGCCGAAACAGCGGCAGCTGGCTGTGAACAGAAACTTGCTTGCATCGCCGCTGTCGGTACGGCTCGAGGATCCTCAAGAAGGATTTAGTATTGATATTCGGCTTATTATTTGCGGAAACAACGAAATTTAGCGCATTTTTCTGAAGTTTTTCGTATCTTCGGCGCGCACGACTCGGCGCTGCAGCCGGCGCGGAGCGGCAACAAGTGCTGCCATCGCACGGTGGTTGCGAGCAGGAGCGGCCGTTCGCCCGGCCGCCGGCGAAAATGTCTGGCCCAACTTGATCGGCCGCCGGGCGGCTGTTCGCAAGGTTTGCCGCGGAAAAATCGCTCCATGTGGGTCTAAGGGGATTATCCGCACCGTCGTTAACATTGTTCGATTCCATTGGCTGTGGGAAAGCCCTTTGGGCTTTTTTATCGTTATTGTTGCGCCTGACCATACCGTAACCCTTATAAAGATAAAAGATAACCTATTGAAACGTATAATGCACGAGTATATATAACATAAAGGTCTCCAAGTAATGCTGGACACACGCATAACCAATACCCCGATAAGTAACAAATTCGAAATCTGCCACTTGGTGAAGCATCGCACGCGAGAAACAGAAGCCCCCGGTTTGTATAGCACTGATGGTATGTGATAGCTTTCTATCCTTTCCGATCAATTTTATTTCGAATCGAAAAATTATTCATTTTTTTATTTCAAATTTATGAACAGAAATTAAAAATAAAGGCGTTCGACCTGGTGTTATACGGCCGCAGCGAGTCAGTGACTGCCCTCTTTATTAATTGTTTAATGACGAGCCCATCATAACATTTTCCACCTCTTGTCTGCTTCATCTCTCTCTCTCTCTCTCTCTCTCTCTCTCTCTCTCTCTATATATATATATATATATATATATATAGAGAGAGAGAGAGAGAGAGAGAGATGAAGCAGACAAGAGCTGGAAAATGTGATGATAGGCTCTTCATTAAACAATTAATAAAGAGGGCATGACTATATATATATATATATATATATATATATATATATATATATATATATATATATATATATATATATATATATATATATATATATATATATATTGCCGCTTGTGATTACCAGATTATTACATCAGCGCGAGGTCACACATTCAGGACTCTTATTCCTTACCTCGGCTCTTGTCAGAGTGACTGCTAATTACTATTGATTACAACTTCCGTCCATAGCTCGACTACGGCACAGCGAGGAACGTCACTTGCGGCGTGACTCGCAGCGCATCGGCCGACACAAGACAGAGCACGGGCTGCTCACGACGTGCTTCGCGCATACGACGCACTCCGGCGCGCCTTTGTCTGTCCCTGTCGACGTCGTCGTTCGGGGCCACGTCGGCGGCTGGCTGTGCTCGCGCGCGGGAGCTTTTTCATATGGAAATGAGCCCGCCTCTCCCCTGTCTTTTCTGTCTTTTGCGTCCGTTCCTACGCTGCCTTCATGCCCTGGCTCTCGCCAGCCGCATCTCCTCGACTACTTGGGCGGTTGCAGCTATAGTGTCTTCCTTCCTGCCCTGCTTGACTTGGCCTAAGCTGGCTCCCCTTTTTCTACAGTGGGAAACAACCACGTGGAGTACGGCTCGTAGTTGCTGATGGTCTGTCGGCGAGTATAGTTATTCACCGTTATCCAATAAATAGAGTGGCCAAAACTTCAAGGACGCTTTGCCTATACTGGGTGCTGAATGCTCTAACGCTCGGGGTACGCAATGCGGATCGACAGTCGTGATCGAATGGTACGCTCAATCTTCAAAGGCTTATCAGGAAGGAATCGCTATCGTCAAAGGGAATGCAAGTAGAGCTTTTTGTGCGATTGTTTTCTAACATTTCTGTTTTCTTCTTAGAACACTCTTTTTTTACGGCCTTAGAATTCACGTAACATTTCAATATGAGTTTGAATGCTAGACATTACGAGATATACATACGATATGTTTGGTACATACATGCGTGTACTGATGGCTCCATTTTTCAAAATTTGTTTACAACCGCGTTTGTGATAGCTCACACGAAATAGTGAAGAGCGTTGCAACGGACACACGTAACGGCATCAACGACCGCTTAAATGTACGCTATTTACGTGAATATCCCATTTATTTCATCATTGCGAGAAGCGCGGGTAATCTTTAGAGACTCCCCGTCCGCACTGATATCCCTCAGCAGCGCTAGTTCACTGACTTGGAATGCTATACACTGGTATACAAAGCACTTTAAGAATGTCTGAGGTTTATAGTTCCTTGATGCAAGCCCGGATCCCTGGAAACGTCGGGCCGCACACCAAGGACAGGCAGCAAAAAGCCAATGCCTCCAGTTTGTAGTTTTTTTTAGTCAAACTACAGAGTTCCTGCCAGATACTTCATTGATCCAATGTCATGGTTTTAAGCAAATTGTGGGGATGCTTAAGTAACGTCAAGTGTATATGTACCATACATTTTAAAACCATCGTTGTTACTACCCGTTTCTTTTTCTCGAACGCCGGGCGGACGCCGAGGCTAGGCCGCAACACGCTAGTGTCTTCAGTCTGATGTTTTTTTCAGCCAAAATAAGTAGTTTCTCTGCGATATTTCATCCATCTATATCCTCACCGTTTCAAGAAAATTGTGGGGACGCCTAAGTGACCTGGAGTGTAGTCCATAAATTTTAAAACCAGCATTGTTGTTATCAGTTTCAATTTTGTTTTTAGAAAAGTTATCTATTGGCTCAGGACATAAATGGATTTCTTAAGAAAAGGGGGAGAGAAGGCATTACGTGACCGAAATAAGGTTAATTGGCCTTCTAATAAAGTTCAGTAAAGATCGATAATGCGATGATGTAGCATACGTCATCGCAATATATGACGACGGGTTGCTCGGCGGAAGACCCACTGCTGCCTATTGCCGAATTGTCGTTGGCTTCAGCTCCGGGCAGACCCGCAACAAGTTGTGAATATCTGCCGCTTTCGGGTCTTAGATTTACAGACAGGGCGCCGCGGACAAGCATGTAAAGGACCGAAATGTGGCCACGTCCGAGTGACGGCAGGATGCTATCAGGATGGTACAGAATGTCATGAAACCGTATGGGGATGTCGTGAAATCGTGCCGCTTTGTTTAAAAACCTCAATGCATTTAGATGCATGTCTACGTTACTCGCATAAATGGAAGGGGGCCTCTGGCGACTATACAGCAGCTGAGTAGACTGTAAGGGAGGGAAGATTTTGAGCATGCACGAACTGAGTGAAATCGCTTTTTTTTTCTGTGTGTGTGTGTGTGTGTGGACGAAAGACGAAAAAATTACGCATTCACAAGGCTCTTCTGTAGCAAGCGGCGTATTCCAATGATGATATAAACTTTTACATCACATTAAATCGCAAAACGCTGTTTTTGAAGTAGGAACTTTAAATGAAAACTCAGAACGCATAAATAAGTTATCTGGTGATTCATTATCAAAGTGTTTCGAGCGATTAATCTGCATGTCGTTTTATTTTAACAGATTTTCGCTCCCTTATTCGGGTAGCTATCGTATCGACTCTTTTTCTCGCGGGTGTTGTTGGAGAAGTCATCCCACCTAACGGCCGGTCTGGTCTTGAAATAAAAAAAGCCACAAAAGACAATCTGCAGCCAAACCTATTTATATGCGTATTATACTGCAAACAATTCTGAAGAACAAAGCAGTTTGAGAGAAGTTGACTTACCAAAAAGACTACCCGAGAGCCATGACTTCACGTGGTATGGCACTGCGAAAGAGAACATCGTGATGAAAATATAGGTTAATAAAGGTTCAATGTACGAAGGAATAATTTCGCACACAATCATGTTATTATTATATATTAATATTTTGTAGAGGCATTCATCATTCAACCGTTTTATTTCCGGATACTCGCAACCATGAAGAGACAACCAATTGCACAAATGTGCACATATACAGGTGAATAACGTTCAAGAGGCAGATTTATTGAATATCTGATAATGAGCTTCTCACCTGTCGCACGTGGGTGCCTGATGGCAGTTATATATATGTAGCTGAGCGTTAGTATAATAGCTGTGCTAGTCTTTAGAATACGGAAAATCCGATTAGCCGTAGCACTGTGGTTCGAGGAATTCCTGCTATTCCGTGCCAAAGGATGCGCGCTTTCGAAACTCCCGCGCAGAAAGCAACCCCCCCCCCCCCCTCCCCACCTCTCTCTAGCCAATGTCACTAGGAACGCCGCATACACCACTTCGCATCGTGCCGTGACGCTCATACGAACGTCGACATCCCTCTGTCACGCCGCGCCCGAACAGGAAGAGAGGGGGGGGGGGGGGGGGCAACTTCCTTATCTTGAATCGGCACATTCCTATTACTGCTTCAAAGCAGCTCGACACGATTCAAGCTTTCATTGCACACGCCACCCTTTCCCGGTGCAGCCTTCCCTACGAGTGCGTGGTGGGAAGGAAAGCCCACCAGGGCTGAGTCGTTCCAGCGGGAAGAAGTGACGGCTCCGATTGGCGACAGCGCGTCTTGCCTGTCCCGCTACCCCGCTTTTCCCCTGCGTGGCTCCCTCGTTGCCGGACGGTCCCGCCCTACTCTTGCGCCAGTTCAGCGACAGCGCGCCCACGATGTGGACATGTCCACTCGCGCCCGTGGGATCTGGTGCTCTTGGCGTGGTGGAACTGTAGCGCTCGACAGCGCCAGCGTATTCCCCTACCATTCCCTTTCTTTCCTTAGTGGTATTCTCTCATCCTTGCGCGCACGGGAGTGCTAGCACTACGCCAGGGCCGCCAACGCTTGCGTGCTCTGGCTCTCAGAGACGCGCGTGTGATCCGTCGTGCGCGCGTCCATTGGGGAAGCCCCTTATCGAAGCACGCATCACTTGTTCCCCCCTTCCTTCCGGAGAGCGCAAGGCTTCCGGGAAAGTCAGCACAACATGGCGACTCACCGGAACCGGAAGTGTGCTGCTGCTGCTGCTGCCCCGCCCATTGAAAAAGCTTCCCTTCTTTCCGTCTTCCACCACGGCGTTTTTTTCCCATCCCTCAAAACGTACGATACCCCCTCCCCAGCGTCATGCCTCCTCGTTTCTTCCCACGGAGACGTGCAACATGAGTGGCCCCGTGTTTCTGACCGGGAGACTGAGCTCTGCTCTGAATCAGTGGCGTCCCTCGCCGCTACCAGCGCGTTTTCCTCCCAGTTCGGCCCACATTTCTGGGGCGAATGTTATACGAATCAGCAGGTCTGCATATCATGTCCGGCTCTCTGTTCTCCCTTTTCAAGGACTGCACTGGCGAGCATCAAAGGAAGCGGAAAAGAATAAGAATGTTTGTGGCTCTGTAGGGATGAATTTAGGTCCATCCGCGGTGATTTCAACGCGAAATAGAAGGGGCGAAACATTGGAATTGGTTCTGGACAATATAACCCACGCGCACGTGGGGGATTTGTAAACAAAAGGCGTAAGCACAATGAGTATTACTAATTGGATATCATTAGAATATATATATATATATATATATATATATATATATATATATATATATATATATATATATATATATATATATGTGTTTGTGTGTGTGTGTGTGTGTGTGCGTGCGCGCGCGCGCGCGCGCGCGCGCGTGTGTGTGTGTGTGTGTGTGTGTGTGTGTGTGTGTGTGTGTGTGTGTGTGTGTGTGTGTGTGTGTGTGTGTGTGTGTGTGTGTGTGTGTGTGTGTGTGTGTGTGTGTGTGTGTGTGTGTGTGTGTGTGTGTGTGTGTGTGTGTGTGTGACCCTAGTCTCGAAAAAGGCTTCCTTACTAAACAGGATTCTCTAGGTTGAAAAGGTAATGGGTGAATAGAGGAAACCCGTGTTCCTTGAGGTTTAGGTACCAACCTTGTCTTAAAGGACGCACGTCGATTTTGAGGGCACCGTACAAAGAAACCAAGTCACCAATACCTTTGATGATGTTTTGCTTTTCTCGCGCAAAGCAGCCTCATATACGCAAAAAAAGGCCATTTCGTGCAGTGCTTCTAGAAGCGGCATCAGATTCGACGCCCACTTGAAACTAAGAAAATTCCGTAAACATTTTATGAGGGCATCTACCGGCCACTGCTCGCAGCCCCAGCCCTGCTGTTCGGCTGTAACAAGGAAATAGGTTAGGTTGCATGGGCGCCACCGAGTGGGCGTGGCAGTGTGCGATCAATGGCCCCTGGGTCTCAATTTAGTAAAGTAAGGGGACCAGCATTCTTTCTGCTGTTGCGACAAGGCGAATCACGTTTGTTTTTTTCACTCTAGAACTGATTTAGCTATCATTAATAGGCCACTAGACGCCTGAAATTTTAACTCCATCTGTTATAAGGTGTTTCGCTTGACATTTTTAACCAGCTCCGTTCTATCCTGTTCTAAATTTTGTACTATAGATTCAGAAGTATTCAGATTTCACAGCGTAACCTTATTGTTCGTATTGCAACTCTCAAGGCTTTTCATTGCGTGTGCAGGCGATTTTGACTGCTTAATAGTGCGCGAATTAAATTCAGGATGCCCTTTTTTGCTGCTTTTCCAAATTATTTATTAACAATTAAATTAATAGATGATGCTACACGTGTCCGTACTATCCGTAATGTATCTTTCTTCTGCTCTCGGTCGTCTTTCTCCCCAGGGTTGCTCCTTCTTCTTCGCCAGGGTGGTAGACGACTCCTCTTTTTTTGCGCGGAGTTCGCATCGCGTGGTGGCGGCTCGCTAACACGTGTTTGAAGCTGAGCCACCGGAGCGGGCCTAGATCGAGCGCTCTTGGTCACTGCATTGCCTGCTTTTTTTGTATTCCTTCCTCTTCCGTACCGCTACTTGGAGCCACCGAACGATCGTCCCGATCGTGGACACAGAGAGTATCCGCTTTGATAGTACGCGGTGGCCTAACCAAATGCTTCGCCAGCGCTCAAACGAGCAAGGTTTCAGCGTAGGTTCGCGCTGAGGCTGACTACATTGAAGTGGTGTTGATACTGCTCGCCGAGAAGCAGCACTGAAGAGAAAGTGTGATCGGCTCCAGGCAGGGACCGACGAAAAGCGACAGGCTCGCTTAGAGAAGAACCACAAGTATGACCGTGTAGCCATGTTTACCAGAGCTTATACGATCGGATACTTACGTTTAATTAGAATAAACCTCCGCAATTTTTTCTGACCTTCACTACAGGTATTGCTATGTCGCAAAAGCTATTTGTATATCTCGAAAGGTCTACTTATGTATTATATCACTGGTGCCCTTCGCTAAACGGCGTACTGACACATATGACAATCAATGTTCAAGCTCAGAGTGCCAGCCGTGCTGCGGCTATGTAGTGATATCTAGGAAATGTAGTGCGAAGAGAACATAGCCGATGGTCGGTAAGGTAAGAAACTGGATCCAAGGGAAGTCGGCAGAAAATTAGATGGGAGGATGATAGTAGGTTTTTCGGTAGTCAAGTTGATGCAGCTAGTACAGGACCCGGTTAATTGGATAAGTTAGGGAGATATCTTTGGGCTGCGTGGGGTACAGCCTGGCTGATGGTGATGAAAACTCATATTGTTGTGGGCCGTCGTGTATGAAGATAAACAGGTTCATACCGGACTGGTATAACGCTGGAACCGGACAGACCAGTCCTGCATGGAGCTAGGTATACAGGTTATACCGGACGGACCATGTCCATCATTGATCTTTAAACCGGACGGACCGATCACGCATGGAGCACACATACAGAATAGACCACGGCCTACGGTTATATATATATATATATATATATATATATATATATATATATATATATATATATATATATATATATATATATAACCGTTTAGGTCCGAAACCAGAAGGTTGGGTTTTAATAGGAGCTTGATCTAGCAGACACAGGAGAGCAGGTCCAGAGCACCGAGAGACAGCAGCCAACTTCAGCTTCTTCTCATCGAACGCCACGGGGACACTTCTTCGAGTCCGCGCACGAGACTCTCGCTGTTGCACAGGCTACAATATATTTAAGAACTCAAGGAGGGGGTTGAAGCTAGAATGGGTCTAGTAGGGTACAAACGTAAAGGAGATGACGCAGGGTAGAAAAACAGTAAACTTTAATCCGACGTTTCGGCCGGGGTCCGGCCTTTGTCAAGTAATGTAGAAAGAAGCAGTCGGTCCTCATTTCTTATATACATGCACAATCAAAGAACACTTGATCAGCCACTATCAATAAATAATTATCAAACTATCAAAACAAAATCCCACACGCGTGATGTAATGGCGGTGCAAGGTACATAGAAAGAATGACACGTGTTGCGCTTAGGTCATAATCTTAATATGTAGCACAAATAAAGTAAGATATATCACTTAAAAGGTTGTTGTCACTATCAGCGCACAAAATACAAAATATCACGAGGTTAGAATGGGTGGAGTACACGTTACACTTAATCCTGCAATTATCAGGAGGGGAAGGGGTTGATTCATCGACTGAAATATCATTCTCATTGGTAGGCGACAGTCGCAGATAACACGTCAGTAGAATTTAACAGTGAAATATAGCTGTTATTTAGCGCGGTACAAAAAAAAAACAGTCACTAAAATCGCGGCACGGTGACAAAACTCGATTGTGTGCTCAATGCTACGGAGACAAAGAGAAGCAGTTAAAGAAATTAATTGTTCGCACCAGTGTTGATTACACAAGGAATCGTGTGCAAAGTTATTGGATAAGATGTAATGATCAGTCCATGTTACGGCGGGGAGCAATATGCTCATGAGAAGCTGGCAAACAGAAAAAAACATCAGTGCAAGTAAAGCATGACATCCTGTGAGGGGCTTTGGGCTGTGACCGTATATGAAAGCAAGCGAAGAGGCAAACAGTGCAAATGGAGTGCGTAGTTTCATTTACTGGAATCAGGTTTCAGAAACCACCATGAAAGCGAAGTTCGCGAATCATTTTTAATACACAAGTTTAACACGGTTTCTTGTGGTTAGAATGAAAACATTGTCAAGCTAACTTGTCTCTCGTCGTAGCATTTTAACTAAATGGTAGCACCTTCGGCAGCTTCTTAAAAGATATGTTAATCAATATTGGCTCCATTTTGCACTGTTTAACATGCATTTTAACACAATGACAGAACAACCAGCCATGGTAAATTAGCATATTCTGATATTTGCTTACAAAAAAAGTACGTGTTACAAAGATGCGGGACATTTGTAACCCGTCGTGATAGCCATGAAAATGATTAAGCATGTATAAAGGAGATCGGTTCTTTGGAAACGAACCACTGTAAGAGGCAAGTGTGGTCAGTAGCGATTTATTCGCATCGGTAGCAGTTTTTTGCTAAGCTTTTACAGAAGACGCACATGCCTGTAAAGACGCTCTTCAGAACTAAAATAAATTTAACTGTGTGTGCACTGACGCACCGTGTATCGCAGCTGTGATCGTCGTACAGGGCCGACTACATTCATGGTGAACGAGCAAGCAGCTGTTTCCAGGACAGCATCGGAATAAGTAGCGACCAGCGCGCGCATTATACCTACAATTTTTAAATCACAACACGGTCTATATTATATAGACAGTTCAACAAACAAAACGCGAGCATAACCCATCTAAAGTGAAGCGCGAGCACACACAGAGCTCAAGTTCACATCTTAATTACATCACCAAGTCCGGAGCCATTCTGCGAAGAGCGGCTCGAGCAGTAGCGTTGTACCAGCGGAGCGGGAATGAATGAAAGAAAAAAAAAAGAAAGAAAGAAAGCAACGCGCTCGTCGTGTCGGTTCACTGAAACGAGAGAACACGACGCCGCCCTCCGACGTCTCTTTCACGACGACGACATGGCGCCCCTTTTGTTTCACGGAATGGCTTCTAACGACCGGCTCTGTGTGCACGTGTAGGTACGAATGTCGCACCCGCGCGCGTTGGCTCGCCTAGTGAAAAAAGAAAAAAAAAAAAAAAAAAGAGGAGAAGGGGGGGTCTACATTTAACGAGCTCGCTAATTCGTAGCAGTTGAGTGTATTACGTCTCGACATAGGGCGCCGAGGTACAGGTGCAGAAAGCAGGAGGCGCACAGAGATAGATCCACCGAAGCCTTCATAGGATCTGTGCGATCCCCACCTCTTTTCAGACTACAGCAAAAGAGGGAACAGGACACGTTAGGGTGCTAAGGCGCTCCGTTTTGGAAACGACGACAGCAGATGCTGCTCGCCGATCTACGCATGCATGCTTTCGCAAACCCTGCCTCTGCGTCTTTGAAGTAATTCATCCGTTTAGCGTGTTCGAGGGCGTTTGCGAGCAGGCACCGTCGCTTGCCTTTCGAATTACGACCGGGAATGTGTTGCGACAGGTTCATCGGAGCATATGTGCTCATCAACCAGGTGACGTGAAACAAAAAACAAAAAACCCCGTTTCAACTGCCGCTTGCACATGCACGGGCGTCGTGCTAAACACGACTCACTTTTGGTTTATTACGGCGTCTCTCATAGCCTAAGTCGTTTTGAGACGTTAAGCCCGACTACTGTGCCGGAGTTCCCGGGTTCGAACCCGACCGCGGCGGCTGCGTTTCGATGGAGGCGAAACGAAGTGGCGTCCGTGTGCTGTGCGATGTCAGCGCACGTTAAAGATCCCCAGGTGGTCGAAATTACTCCGTAGCCCTCCACTACGGCTCCTCTTTCTCTCTTTCCACTTTCATTCCCACCTTCCTCCCTTCCCTTACGGCGCGGTTCGGGTGTCCACAGAGCAAGTGTGACAGTTACTGCGCCTTTCCCTTCTGTGAACCAATTTAACTTTTATTTTTAACCGTGACGTCTGGGTGCAGTTGAGCGTTTATGGCGCAATCACGACATCTGGTGGCCCAGTTTCAAATGGGTCTTTGAGCGCAGAAAGCACTGCCTCTTGGTCGCATTAATACGCTTTGCGTTCACATGTAATTGCGTTAAAAAAGCACCATTGCAAGTGTGAGTTGTGAGAACATATCGTATAAAAAAAAGAGACTGTATAAAAGCCCCGTCATTTTGTCAACCTCTACAGACCATCAGATAGGCTTCAATTTGAGCGCAACGCAGCACAATGCTGCAGGACACCGTGCGTGTGCTGCTCGCGCACTTTGTTATAAATTGTGCACGCATTTTTTTTTTTTTTGTGTGTACGTTAAGTAAGACGCTAGCGCTCATCCCTCCAGGAATTAAGGCTATGGTCAAGCACAGACCTTAGTAAAAGATGTTATCATAGAAGGCATTTGAAGATTTCAACCTTGAGTTTTGTGTGGTTCTTATTTGAGACCATACTCGCCGACATTACAAGAAAGTAACCTAAAGTAAAACGGTAAAGTGGCAGAAATAATATAATAATTATTAATCGCTAGCTCAAGTTCCCTGTTCTAGGTCACAATAGAGAAAGATTAAAGAGCAAAGTGTGGAGGTGAAGATATCCAAATGCTCAGCACTAAAAACTGTTATTCTCGCCCCTAACGGAAGGACCGAAATTTTGAAGCTGCACCCATGATGCAGAATGCTCGGATCGATCAGCGTTACAGCTATTGACTACAGCTGGCCACAGCAGCCCACAGCTGTGGCCAGCTGAGGCTGTGGATTGGCCCCAGTTGAAATCATCCCCAGCCTGACAACACCCACTACAGGGCAAATGCCTCTACGATATCGCTCCAATCAATCAGGTCGTGTACCCGCTGCCTTCACTTGATCCCTGCAAACTTCCCAATCTCATATGCCCGCCATTATAACTTTCTGTCGCCCGATCCTACGCTTGCCTTATCCCGGAATCCAGTCTTTCATCCTTCGGGGTCATCATTTATCTTGCATTCGCGTTGCATGACTTGCCTATAACCATTCCTTCTTGAGATTTCTACTACAATGTCATTTGTTCCATAACCCATTCGGCACGCTTCTTGTCTCAACGTGAACCCAATGAGAAGACAATGTTAGTTTTGCACAATATGAAACCAAATTTACCCCCCCCCCCCCTATTATGCCGCAATTTGTTCCAAAAGCAAATGTAGTCAAGAACTGCTTTCTGCACTGCATAAAAAAGCGGTAAAAGTAGGTGATAATGTTGGTTTTCACTGCTAAACAAGACATCGACTACAAAAAAAAAAAAAATAACAACTTCTCACAGAAATATATCGCAGTCAGTACTTCGCGCGCCAGCCTTTCTTCTTCTTCTTCTTTTTTTTTTTTTTGGCGATCGCTGTTTGAGAAAGCCGATGCATTGAGTTCAGGAAGCTGTCGATGACGGTCTACTTTGTCTTCCTACTCATGCAGCAGCTGGTCAAGATAAATCTGTGCTCTGCTCACTTTTTTTGTCTCTCTAGTGACGGACGAAACGTATGCAAAAATATTTAATTCAAATAGTTTCAGAAAGACTGGCTTAGCTACTTCATAAGATGAACCTTCCTTTACTTCCAGCACATTCCCAGACTCATAGAAGAGTTTCTCGTGCCGCCGCTCTGTTGCCACCTCTACGGTTAAACGCCATAAGCTGAGGACGAGGTAAAAAAAAAAAAGGAGAGAGAGAGGGGAGGGGGGGGGGGGGGGGCAAACTATACAATTCATCTAGTGATTTCTGCACACGATAACTTTGATTCGATCCCTATTTTATGAAGATCCCTAATTTTCATACGCCACCTATACACACCAGGTGTTTGTTTATGCCATCCCGGAGACTCCATTATTTTAGCAGGTGGGGATATAGTGATTTGCGCTTCATTCGTTTTGCTGGCTAGACGGCCCTTCCCGTTTCACTGTCCATAGGACTACTCCAGACATTGACAACGCAACAAAATCTTCGTAAATGTTGGTAACAGAGAGCCGGCTGGCGCTAACAATGACTTTTTCGACAAATTCGCTGATGTGGCCTCTTCCGGTGCGGTCGTAAGAATAAACCTTTGCTGAGTCTTCACACTGACAAGGCTTGCTAATCCTCTGACTACATTTCTCTGAATAGCACTGAAATCTGATGGCGTTTCATCCCTGAGTTGTGGCCGCGGATAAATGCCATTTAATCAGTAATGGGGACTTTAAATCCTTCCCGTTGCTTATAAAAATAGTCATTGTTGTTACAAGCAGCCGCATAACATATGACTTGAAAGTAACAGCAAGTTAGCAACAATTTATAACTTGCGGAAAATAAAGACTACTGGAAGCCTGAAAGTACAAAAATGAAACAGATAAAAGAAAAGAACAGTGAGGTGATTATGCCGTAAACAACACCTAGAAGAATGTAAGGGCTTTATTGTATGAAACAGATAAAAGAAAAGAACAACAGTGAGGTGATTATGCCGTAAACAACCCCTAGAAGAATGTAAGGGCTTTATTGTATGTAGAAACAAAAACGAAAGATGGGTTAGCTCTGCTATGCCTGGTACGTAGCGAAAAGCAGTGACTACCTCTGGATCTGAAATTTTCTCCAGTTTTCTGCGCCGTTCGCCAGCAGCTAAACTCTCCTTGGCTTCCATGTCGAGCGTGTCTAAGTTACCCGGCGTTCTGTAATTCGTTTACAAGAAAGGAAAGGCGCAGCATTTGTCACTCGCGGAAGGCAAGAAGCGCCGCCCCGTGGCGTTGGAGCGCACTAGTTCCCGCTTGGCCCTCATAGCTGACGGCAGATGGGTGACGTCAAATGGTCAGTGATGCGGCGTTCGAGGAAGCGCCAAAGGAAAAGAGCCGCATGGACACAGGGATGGAAAGTTCGGCGGGGTCAGCTTCGTATATGCATGGTCTGATGTGATGTGATAACAACTTTAATTTTCCACCAGATAAGGAGGTCTCCAATCCCCGCCCCCGGCACGCAGGCCTAAGGGACAAGAGCCAAGACCTCCGCGATCAGAAGCAGGCAAAGAAGTCTTGGCTCTTCGCGGCTTCTGCCAGGCGGATGGCTTGTTGCTGTGGAGCAGGAACCGCGCTCCGCAGCAGGGCTTCCCAGGCTTCTCTACAATTTATATTTGTTTTAGCCAGATTATATGGTCGAGGGTCCCTCTCTCCCCTCTGTGCTTGCATTTATCGTGTTTTCTATCATCCATCTGGACATAATATGCCCAGACCGGGTTTACAAAGCTCCCAGCTTGCGTGCGCCGCCATGCGACTGCCTCCCTATTGTTTAGACTTTTATCCGATGGTGGCACCAGTCTCCTGATTAACCTGTAATTTTGAAGAATCTTCGTATACTTTTGCAGACGCTCGTCTATGTTCCGGCAGTCGGGCGGCTCCACAGTTACCCGGAAGTAGAGAGCTCGGGTTAACTCGTGGGACGCTTCGATTCCAGGAACGGACGTGTGTGCAGGGGTCCAATTAGGTAGTGGTGGTGGTAGTGGTTATTTATTGTATATACAAAAGGAAAGAAAAGATGTTTGCCAGCCCCGGTATCTGCTATCTGATATCTGAAGCACCTGAACTGGGGCGGCGAAAATAAAGGGATAGCGAGGAAAAGGTAGAGGAAATTAAAGAGGTGAGCGATAGGGAGAAAGAAAAGGGTAGGTAAAAATAAAAGAAATATATACACTATGGTACAGTATACAGTAGTTTGCTTGAGGCCCAAATTAGGCAAATTTTCCTAATTTCGTCTACTGCCCAGGATCCTTGCCGCTTCCGGCGAGACCCTATCCTTTCCAAAATTCCAAATAGCCATCTTACTATCGCTGATTATGAAATTGGCTTGCGTTCCAACGCAAGCAAGCGTTATTGCAACTTCAGCCGTTTCGGCGTTGCAGCTTCTAATGGTGGCGGCTGATGCCGCTGCACCTCGTCCGTCGACCACCAAGGCGACAATCTCCTGGTTACGTCACCCCCAGTCGTGACGTCATGACCGGATGCGATGCCATTATCACTTCCGGTTATTTTACATGATCGCATGTGATGTCATGATGACGTCACATCCGGTCATGGCGTCACGGCCGACGACGTCACCATGTGACGGCTATGGACGTCTCGAAACTTCTAACCATTACTATTGGTTAGTGATAGTTAACCGCGACGCACTTTCTGAGTACTACTTAATGTCTGATCAGTGTTAGATAAACACCCCCAACTAGTAAGCGATGGTTAGTGATACCCTAGCCTCCTTTAATGGTGATACGATGACCTCCAAATGCATGGGTTCCTATGGGCATATGCAACGCCGGCGGTTTTTACTATTGGTTAGTGATAGTTAACCATGACGCACTTTCTGAGTATTAGTTAATGTCTGATTAGTGTTAGTTAAATACCCGTTAACTATTAAGTGATGGGTAGTGATAGTTAAGATGACCTCCAAATGCATGGGTTCCTATGGGCATCTGCAACACCGGCGGAGCTTGGCGAGGGGGCCGCGCAGCTGGCCTTGGCTATGACGTCACTCGGTCGCGGCATACCGCATAAGGGCATACGGCATACATTGTACTTTATGACCTACTAAATATATCTCTCCCTTCCCCTTCTCCAATTCACATTCAGGCATATGCCGATGAGCCCCGCCGCGGTGGTGCAGTGGTAAGACGCCTGACCATACACCGTGCGCCTGACTAGTGTGCCGTTCCCGGATTCGATCCCGACCGCGGAGGCTGCGTTTCGATGGAGGCGAAACGAAGAGCCGTCCGTGTGCTGTGCGGTAAGCATTGTTGCTATTATTGTGGCTTTAGGAATGCACGGGCCTGCTACTAGCTCTAGCTGAGCCACCTCCGCTGTCTACTGAGGACAGAAGTGAGAAAGTAGAGAAAAAGAAGAGGGAGAAAATGCCGCGCGCCGCAACAGCCGTCATCCACCACCAGCTAAGTGGTGGCGGGTGCAATGACGACCTACAACAGATAAAAGTCGTTGGCTGGCTAGCTCCCGCTGCAAGCGGCGTTGACCTACCGTCCCAGCCCCATATGGCCAGGAACAACCACCCTTCACCACCTCCCCTGATGTCAGCGCACGTTAAAGATCCCCAAGCGGTCTAAATTACTCCGTAGCCCTTCACTACGGCTCCTCTTTCCTTCTGTACACTTTCACTCCCACCTTACTCTCTTCCCTTACGGCGCGGTTCAGGTGTCCACAGGAACAAGTGTGAAAGATACTGCGCCTTTCCTTTCCTCAATTATTATATTATTATTATATATGCCGACGACCATTATCCTTACATCTGGTAAGACAAGTCGCGAGTTATCTCCAAGTGGAACCAGCGTCCAAACTTTAGTCCAGAAATGGTGCACTGAAAATCGTGTTCAGCCCCGGTGCAGTGGTAAGACGCCCGACTACTGTCCGGAGTTCTCGGGTTCGAACCCGACCACGGCGGCTGCGTTTCGATGGAGGCGAAACGAAGTGGCGTCCGTGTGCTGTGCGATGCCCGCACGTTAAAGATCCCCACTTGGTCGAAATTACTCCGTAGCCCTCCACTATGGCTCCCCTTTCTCTCTTTCTACTTTCACTCCCACCTTCACCCCTTCCCTAACGGTGTGGTTCAGGTGTCCACAGAGCAAGTGTGACAGATACTGCGCCTTTTCGTTCTTGCATGTAAACCAATTATTATTGTTAAAATCGTGTTCAGTTAAACACAGAAAAATGTTTTTATGTTTTATTTCATATTGAAGTACCAGCATTACATAAGCGTAAACCCACCATTCGTCTTGGATCCCACAGCCTTAAGTGCGAGCCAACTATCACATCATTAGGAGTTGTTTTTGATTCGTGCCTTATCTTTATTCCCCACGCAAAGCGCTTGCAAACTAAAACTTTGGCCTCTACCACTAAGCTAAGGTTTTATTTTTTTCTCTTTACTTTTCACATCCAACACATCCAACTCACAGAGGAGAGATGTCGCATTCCCGAAAAATGGAGACGCGCCCTCCATGTGCGGCCTCTCCCCGCCAACATGTCCAAAGAGGACCATAATGGTCGGCGCCTGGCGCGGGCGGAAGCCTTGGACCGCCATTATGGAAGCAAACCAGGAGTTTTCTATGTGGATGTCTCCGGCCCAATCCCTAGGGGTTGGTACACAGCCGCGGTCATCCACAAGGGCAAAACAGTAGATAGCCTTACGTTCAAGGCCCAGTCACCAACACACGCAGAAGAGGTTGCCATCGCCCTCGCAGCTTCTGACTCCTCCTCCAAATACATCATAACCGACTCGCGAGGGGCTTGTCGGAACGTCCAGCAAGGGTGGACGTTCTTACTGCATATACCAAAATTGCAGTCGAGATTCGGATCCCGCGTACCGATCTCTCGTTTGGGCTCCAGGTCACAAAGGTCTCCAAGGGAATGAGGCAGCCGATGCCGCCGCCCGCGCGCTTTCTCTCCGGGCATTTCCCACGGGACCCGACGCGGACCAGGATTTTGATTTCAGCCCAGTGTACAAATTTAAAGAAATGTGTGAATATTACAGATCTACGCACCAAACTCTTCCCACCCCGTGCAAAGGGCTGGGGAAGGCTAACGAGCGGGTGCTCCTGCGCCTGCTCACCAATACAATGTTGTGTCCGGCTACCCTAAAACATTTTGATCCGCAATTCGACGGGCTGTGCTCGCACTGTGGGGAGGTGTCTGACATCTACCACATGGTGTGGGCCTGCCAGAAAAACCCATCTTTGCCCCCTATTTCCAACCCCACCCGAGAGAACTGGGAGGCGACCCTGTCCGGCTGCTGCACCCTAGAGGCCCAAAAGGTCTTAACGCAGCGCGCCCGGGCTGCGGCAAACGCCAATGGAGTGCCTGTCTAGGCATCCCACCTAGTGTACATACCTATATGTATTATAATAATAAATGTTTTCACCACCCCTGCCCTAAACTATTCTATAATGTTTTTGTTTTTTTCGAAACTTGCGTTCCAATTATGTACGTAATCATTTAGAGTTGATATCCTTTTCTTTTCTCTCTAATATTTTCCGTGAGTCCATTGCTTTTCTTGTCAGGTATCCCTTCTTTCTCTCTCTTTTCTTTTTTTTTTTTTTTTTTTTTTCTGGCTGCCTTAATACTTGGGTGCATTTCTGACCTGTTTCCTATTGGGGCGTGCACGCTGCTACTGCCAACAGTCCATCCTTGGCTTTACAAGCACCAGTGGATTTCCGTTAGATCCTGTATTTGAGACTGGGGATGAGGGACTCTTCGGAGGTTCCTGCCGACCCCCAACCACGCTCTATACAGAGGAGGAAGAATGCTCTTCATTTCAGCCTCTCTGATTGGGACCCGCCCACTTGCTTGCATGGAGGCGCCTATGGCCAACGCTAATAGAACTAAGATCAGTTGCCAAACTCTCCGGGTGCTCCATGCTGCTGAAGCGACGCGTCAAGTTTAACGCGAGGTGGCGCTGCCGTCGAAACAGGCTCTATCTAGCCGCTGCTTGGCCGCTGTCGAAGCACAATCAAACGCTGCGGGCCCGGCCGTTCGGCGTAGCATGTAGCATTCGGGATTGTTAAATTACTTGGTGTCCTAAATGCCGTACTTATCGTTAATTATTCACAGTCACCAATCAAGTCTGAACCGTGTGTGGCGAGCATGCTGCAAAACTTTACTGCAGCAACTCGAGCGATACAGGTGAGCGCTGCTCAGGCAACGCTACCGTTGTTTTGTTGTTTTAGGAAAGTTGTTTTGCTAGTTTCTTCCCCGAAGTGGCATATGAGAAACGTGCAATAATGTTAGAGATATGATCATTGCAAGGTTCATCGTCAGTTCGAAGCATGTTTCTGCAGTTTCTGCTCAACCGCATGCATGTGCATATGTTTAACAAAAAAAAAAAAAAATTACCAGCGCTTTTGCAGCAAAGAGCCGCATTATCTGTGGTGCAGCGAATTTTGCGCATTGCATTCATTTCGTCAATAAGCATGCATGTAACTTTTAGCCGAGCGCCGCGCGATCTGTGCCGAGAAAAGAGCGAACTTCTGCTTCTTGAGTTGTCGGTTTCTTTCTTCCAGCAAGAGAAGAGAGCTTACACAGTAGGTTAGACGCCAACAACTCGTGACAATAAAATTTAGTCTTTTTGGGATTCCCGACTGTGGGTTTATCGTTACTGGCCTGCGCCCGCGTCGCAAGTACTTCTTTTTTTTTTTGCGACCTTTCACGCAGTGGGCTGCAGATAGACACACAAGTAAATGCAATTTTACATTTTATTCACAGCACTTTTTCACACTTTACTGAATGCACAAATTACAGCAGGCGAGACTTCTTCCTTGCATTTTTAACCTGACCACTCACATTGCTCCTCTCGGATAGGAATCGCGTGTAAAAATGCATCCGCATTACCAAATAAAACTTCACCACTTGCACAGTGAACTGTGCAGGCTACAACCTATTCGGGGTAGCTATTCCTGCTCAAAAGCAGGTCAACAATCAACCCAGAACAGATTTCCAAAAACGTTTTCTGTCTTTGTTTGCCGCTCGACCACTGACTTGATGCCAGTCACCAGTTCAGTCAGGGAGCTTGAAGGGTGCTTGAGCACTCCAGGGACAAATGAGCGCTTTCAGTTAGGGAAAACCTTCGGTACGCATCCTTCAGCGAGGTTCCATTTGCCCCTATCAATTTTTACTTCCTTGCCATTAATGATATGACTGTACGTCTTCAGTATGTCTTCATCGTAGAAATGAAGATCGCACACACGTGATTTGTCAGAAAGTTTCCTGTCAACACGCGGAATCGCGCGGTCCCATGCCGCACGGAGAGCCGCGTCACGCGGAGCCGAGAAAAAACGCCTCGCTGTGTTGTCGCTCTTGTAACCGCTCGCACAGCCCGGCACGCAGCACGTCGACATGGTTACTGTAGCCCCTTCAACTTTGCATGCTAGCACAGGTAGCACAAAAAACGATCACTGCAGCAGCCGAGTCGGGAACGCACTGTACTTATGCTGCCCGCACTGCACGTGTTCAACCCACGTTCGGGCCGACGAGAGCCTTAGGCCCGGTAGAACTGCAGCGCCACTCAAGGCAGCCAGCGGTGGCGGCGCCGCGAAACAGCTCTCAGTTTGGCAGCTGATCTTAGTTCTATTAACGTTGCCTATGGCTGTAGTGAGCAGGTGACTTATGCCTACTGGATCATGCTTAAGTGTCCATTTGTATTTCGTCGTGGCGTGCCCTTCGATGCCGCCAACTCTCCATCTTTGTTTTTACACGCACCTACGGGTGACCTGCTGATCCTGTACTTAAGCCTGACGGTGGTGGGGACGAGGGTCTCGTCGGAGGGTCCTGCAGACCCCCTATCACGCTCTGCCAGGGGAGGGCTCCGTGCTCCTTTGTTGAGCAGTGCGCTTTAGGCATGCCTTTCAGTTTTTCTGGATGTGCCCGTGACTGCAGTCACGCTTGCCTACGGGCCAGGTCCGCATGGGTAGCATGCATACTGATATGAAATGAGTGGAGTTATTAACATATTTTTAACGCGGTAGCGTTAAGGAGCTCGTGTCGCAGAAAAGCCGGTGTCGTCGGCGGCGTTGGCCGTGAGCGATAAATCCCGGCATGCACTTCATAAATAAAAAGCAACTTTCAAGATGGGCTGGGTGGGAATCGAACCAGGGTCTCCGGAGTGTGAGACGGAGACGCTACCACTCAGCCACGAGTGCGATGCTTGAAAGCGGCACAAAAGCGCTTCTAGTGAATGCGGTGTTGCCTTAGAAACGTGCCGTAGAACGTTATACTGCGGTGTATATCGATAATTATGAGCATGTTGCTTACAGAAGTCGCAGTTACACGAGTAGCGAAGTACGTTTCCGCTACATTTCTTCTACGCTCTGCACACATGCAGAGCCATCTTGCGGCAAACACAGAACAACCCATGTGCGGCGCTGCCCCGACACGTGGCGCGCCACTCGCCCCTGACGTTTCGCCGTGCACCCTCACGGGTTGTAGAATCAAGCGTCTTTCCTTTCTTTAGATCACTATCCTCGCTCACCCGCTTCTCCCCTTCGGGCCGCGCAGGTACCGGTGCGAGGATGCCCCAATACCCTTGCGTTTAATAAGTTTTCTCGACGAGGTGCAATAACACAATCGCGTTCCATTCTTGAAGGCGAAGCTTAAGTGTCCTCCAAATTTTTTTTATTCCTCTGTGACACGCCTTTTCTGCTGCAGTTGTCAGACGAGTCCGGTATAGTGGTGCAGTTGTTTTTTTTATGTATTTTCCTCCATCGTTTCTCTTACCAGAATCAAGCGTCTTTCCTTTCTTTAGATCACTATCTTCGCTCACCCGCTTCTCCCCTTCGGGCCGCGCGGGTACCGATGCGAGGATGCCCCAATACCCTTGCGTTTAATAAGTTTTCTGTCATAATGGCCCTTGACATCAAGAGAGCATTTGATAACGTCAGTCACGAAGCGATCCTTAGAGGCCTAGACGACCTGGACTGCGGACGCAGAATCCACGGGTACGTCAAAGCCTTCCTGTCAGATAGAACTGCCACCATCGGCATGGGAGACCTTCGATCGAACAAAATTCACGCGCCAAACAAAGGAACACCACAAGGATCAGTCATCTCACCTATCCTCTTCAATATAGCTATGATAGGTCTAGCACGAAAACTAGAGAAGATCGAAGGCATCAGGCACGCCATGTATGCAGACTACATAACAGTCTGGACGAACACCGGTTCCCTCGGGGAGAAGAAAGAAAAACTACAGAAAGCGGCCTCCTGTGTACAGAAATATCTCGGAGAAAGAGGACTCGCATGCTCGACCGAGAAATCGGAACTGCTTCGAGTGTGGAGAGGCAAACAAAACCGGACCGTCCCAACCAGCGAGAACCTGAAACTTAACATCTACCTGGAAGGAATGCCCATCCCTGAAAAGACAAAAATAAGAATATTAGGTATGTGGGTTCAATCGAACCAACGCAGTAGTCACACTTTTACCATGATCAAAACAACAACGCTACAAGTGACACGCATGATCACCCGCATCACCAACAGGCGGCATGGCATGCGCGAAGAGGACACACTAAAACTAGTTAGAAACCTGGTAGTGAGCCGAATTATGTACAGCCTGCCCTACCAGTGCCTCAACAAGAGTGAAATACAACAAGCTGATGCCCTGCTACGCAAAGCGTATAAGACGGCGCTCCGATTACCGCGCAACACGTCTACAGAAAAGCTCATGGCGCTTGGATTGAAAAACACATTCGAAGAACTACGCGAGGCGCAGCTTGAGTCGCAAAAACTCAGGCTGCTGCAGACAACGACTGGAAGAGCGCTCTTACAGAGACTCGGATACTGTGAGCAGATGCGAGAAATAGCGAGGACGGTAACGATCCCCGACGAACTTCGCAAGTCCCTCAAGGTAGCTCCAATCCCGAGAAACATGGACCCTAACCTCCACCAAGGTAGAAGAGAAGCAAGGGCCAATTTTATTCAAAAAACATACGCTCCTGAACACACGACTGTGTATGCAGACGCGTCCTCGAGAGGAGGACAGAACAAAATTGCAGTGGCCATGGTGGTCAATTCGTCTCTACGCGAAGTGACCAGCGCCTCTATCCGACACTGCACAGCAGCAGAGGCCGAGGAAGTAGCCATTTCTCTAGCGGTGGCGGAGGGCTATAGAGCTGGGCGGTCGCTAACGATACTCACGGACTCTCAAACAGCCTGTCGAAATTTCATGAATGGTAGGATTGGTCGTCACGCGCTTCGTATACTCCTCGAAGCGAGCGACAGATTTAAAAACCACGAAGAAAACAAGACCAGACACAAAATTATATGGGTACCGGGGCACATGGGGGTGGCAGGGAACCAAGAGGCTGACAGGATAGCTCGAGCATACACTACTTTCCGAGCATCCGACGGGTCCGCGGAACTTTTGCCAGCACCCAAGGCATACTCGGCCATACTAGAAAACTATAGAGGGAGAAGAATGCGATATCCCCCACCGCACAGTTCTCTCACCAGAGAGGAAACTGTCATATGGAGACAATTACAGACGGGCTCATACCGAAACCTACCCATACTAAACAAAATGCACCCTACCATATACGCTGACAGATGTCCGTGGTGCTATGAAAAACCAACACTATATCACATCACATGGGCATGTCAAAACATAGATGTGGTCCCCAAAATTCGAAACCCGAGTGCGGAGCAATGGGAGACTCTGCTGTCCAGCGACCGCTGCGAAGACCAGCAAGGTCTGGTACAGCGAGCCCAACGGGCGGCAGCAGCCAGCGGAGCCCTAGACTGAGGGCAGCCGACCATTGTAAAAAAGTGGACGAAGTCGACGGAGAAGACTTGTGGATACAACAAGCAGACATCTCTGAAGACGTCCAAAAACCGCCAAATAATATAGGACTAAATAAAGTTTTTCCTCCTCCTCCTCGACGAGGTGCAATAACGCTATCGCGTTCCACTCTTGAAGGCGAAGCTTAAGCGTCCTTCAAATTTTTTTTATTCCTCTGTGACATGCCTTTTCTGCTGAAGTTGTCAGACGAGTCCGGTATAGTGGTGCAGTTGTTTTTTTTCTTATGTATTTTCCTCCATCGTTTCTCTTACCGATCATTTTGCGGTTAATATTATCTGGTTTAGTGGCGGACGTCTTTCGCATTAGACTAGACTTGATAGTTTTCTTTTCCTCTATTGTTTTGTCTAGGTTTTACATTTCTTTCTCATACTCTCCCTCTTGTCTTTGGTGTGAGCACTTTGTCAATTTTGTTTTTATTCTTCTGCTCCTTAATTTAGTTTTTTTTTTCTCCCTTTGTGTATTTGTGGGCCAACGATTACAATGCTGTATACGAGACTGCAATTTTATATTTCTCGCCCGATTTTTATTTCTTTTGTTGGGGACCGTCCTGTTTACTATTCTATCCCAGTCTCCCTTTTTTCTTATGTTTTGGGTTTTGTATGTCTGCGTCTCTCTGTCTCTCCGTACGTTCTTTGTCATTTTTGTTTCGCTGCTGTTCCATTCTTTTCCGGTTCTGGTTCCTGATTTTGTTTCAATTGCAGGTCTGGATGCTACCTTCTGTTTTTTTTTTTTTCTTCTTTTTATTCTTCTTTAAGCCAGCGTGTACCACCTTGCGACACGGACCTCTTTCATATATACATATACCTTCGCGTTTTAAAAAAGTGATTTTTTTTTTTTAATCTGGAGCGCTTGCTCCCTTTTATTTATTTTTCATTGGTTTTAAGCCTGGCAAAGCTTTTGCTGGTCCGGACTCCTTCGCCTTTTTTTTTTTTTTTTTTTTCAGTTTGAGAGGACGAATAAACTGGTAAATGGCATAGAGCATACTGCCTACGACGTACGGCATACGGGAAGCTCGACTCTGACCCTCGTAGTGAAGCTTTTCGCTTCAAAAACAGAATGGTGCTTTATTTCTACAGTAGGTCGAATTTGTACAAAGATTTTGAAATCATCATCTTTTTGTTCACTACTACACACATATGTCTGCGGTTTTTCAATATGTTGTCCTCTACAATACACTCTGTGTGTGGGCACTGCAGTTATCACGAAACGAATAAATAAATAAATAAATAAATAAATAAATAAATAAATAAATAAATAAATAAATAAATAAATAAATAAATAAATAAATAAATAAATAAATAAATAAATAAAAGCTTCCTCCTTCTGCGGCAGTCATTCCCTGGATTCTTACCGTGACATCCACTCCTGGTTGCTCATGGCTCCACTCTCGTCATGACCTGTTCTCTTCGTTACTTCTCGCTACTTGTCGACTTGACACCTCCTACTAGTAACGTCAATAGATTATGTGAGCGCTTGGTTTAGAGCGCTGTGAAGTGCGTGTAATAAATCTCTCTCTTACGTTAGCATTTAAGCAAAAGCAGAATAACGCCTCTAAAGCATGCCCGAGAGTGATTTGTGTAAAGGTGCTGAAATCTACCTCGAAACCTCGAGTGTTTTTTTTTTATTTATGTCTTTAGGTGACAAATTTTGACGGAGCTCTGAAATGTACGTTTAAAGATAAAACAAAATAGGCACATATATCAGAGCGGCTGTCCGTGATTGTTTTAGCACTCCAGCTCATAATTGCCGACAGGCGTGATCTGCTTGCAAAGCACCTGCATGTGTTTTCGATAGCTCGTGCGCGCGGACGCGAAATGTTCATCGGATGCTTTTGTCACCCGCCGCGACGGCAGCGCAGGCAGTCCAGAGGGGGGAAGGGTCGTGCACCGCGCACCCTTACCGAGGCATCCTGATAGATGAAATGTTTCGCACAGTAAAGAAATGGTGGGCATTCGAAAGGGCAAATTTTCGGCAGTATGATACGAACCGCTAAATCACGCAAGGAAATCTTTTTATGATTATCGTTGTTTTCGCTCTCATACAAGCAATTAATATTCAGGTAAAATAAAGAGAAGGGCGAATAAGTGGCGTGAGAGCTGGTTCGCTAAAATATTTGTCTCTGCACACGAAATACATTTCGCTTCATTACAATGAAATGTTTTCGTTACTGAACGCACACAATACGTTTTATCGAACGCAGCTTACGTACCCGTTCACAGCTCAGCAGCGTCGCCATTGTTGCCAGTGTAGCCGAACGAAAGAGAGTCACGAGTCAGAGAATTTCACATAATTAGAAAAAAGAAGAGCCAAGGACTCTGAGCCGCTCCTTCTTGCTTGTTTTTACTTCGGATAAATTCTGTTTGGCTCGCGAGAAAAATAAACACTGATTTGGTTTGGTTTGTGGGGTCTAACGTCCCAAAGCGACTCAGGCTATGAGAGACGCCGCAGTGGAGGGCTTCGGAAATTTCGACCAGCTGGGGTTCTTTAACGTGCAAGTGACTTTGCCTGAATATGCCACAAAAGCGATTAAAAAGCTGCGCTCAAATTTCACATTAGGCAGTATCGTAATCGTCCTCACAATTTTTTTTCTCTTTGATTTCATTCTTACAATTTACGCACGAGAACAGTGAACAACTTTCCTTGTTCTGCTGCCGCCCGCGACGAGTAGGCGGCAGCCTGCCGTGTTACCGCGCCTGTGTAACTAGACACTGTGCGCGCGGGTGTGTCGGGCTGTAATAGATTTATTTCCTCATTCAACGACGGAGACTATACAGCCGTTCAAACGAACCCACGTACGCTCCAACAGATCGGGCAATTCCTGAAAAGTACAATCTAAACAAGGAAGTACAAAACTGTCTGCAGGTGCTCGAAGCCTATCACTCTGCCATCGCAGCCCATGTTGTTGTTCGTGAGCCCCGAAGCTTTTTTTCTGCCGAACGAGCGGCCACGCCTATGGGTTGCTTGCGCCTGTGATCGTAGACCCAACGCAAGCGGCAACGCAACAGAGAGGATGGGGGAGGGCAGCCCCAGGCGGTTTTTACGGCCCTCTTGTCCGGCCGTAAAGCTATCGACGGCGGAACCGCGGCCGAGGAGTCGTGAGCGGCTCTTCAAACCCTGGGCTCTCCGGGGAAGGAAGGGTTCTCCGGGCATAATGCAGTGAACGCACCTGGTCCAGCGAGTAAAAACGGCTCGCCCGGCGTGTGCGCCGTGATCGACACCACCAGCGTGCTAGAGGATCGGCGCTCCTGGCCAAGCTGTCGGTGCTTTTGTTTCGTTGCTCGTCACAGCCGCGAGAGTGCGCGCTCCTGAAGGGTGGCTTGAAGCCCCGTAGTAAGATGGATTCAAATGTGAGCGTCAGAGTTGACACCTAAAGGAGGCCTCATGACGTCTCGAAGAGTTAATAATGCGGTCAGGCAGTCAGTGCATGACAACCAGTTGCGATGTATTTAGTGCTGCGGACGTTTCCGCATAATCTGAGCTCTCAACGTGCTTCACAAAGCTCGGAACTTGTCTGAAGGGGTCTAGGAGTTCCTATCATATAAAATCAAGAACTTGAAACATTGTGATGTTAAATGCAGCGCAAATTGGTAGCAATAGAGCCAAGAAATGAAACCAACTGAACCAATATGAGGTTAACGTTCATATATGAGATCTTTCTTCCATAAGAACAACCTTTCCTAAGCATTAAAACACTTTAATGTGAGAGGTGACCTTCTCAAAGCTGCATGCGAGATATAAGAAATGTCGCAGCGAAATAATTTGGAATTAGTTTCCACCATTTCTGTTTCCTTTGTTTTTATTTTACTGCATATTTCCACGACAACACTCGGTTGCTTTTCCGCATCACCCTTGATGTTTGAACTCTCACAGTAGAATGTAGCAACTAACAGAAATGACAGCAAGCCGCGCCTAACATTTGTGAAAACAGGCATGGATAAACTGAAGACAAAGGAATAGGGCGGATACGCCCAAAGGAAACGTTCAAATCAAAGTCAATGAGAAAAAAAAAGACATATTTGGCGCGAATCTGAGGGCTTCGGTGATATAAGCATGCAAACATATCTAAATATCCGATGGCATTGAACTGGAAGGCGCCAACGCCATAACTCATTACAATCAAACTGCAAAAGACGATCGCGTATATATAAGTCACTGTCAGTTCCCGTATATGAGCGTCACTTCTAACCGAGGTATAGTAATCGTTCACATCTTTCGTTCCATGCAGGAATATTATATCAAATATCTATACAAGCATTATTAATTTAAACAGCGCGAACAAGAAGACACAGGACAAGATAAAAGGAAGCCACAGTACAAGCGCTGACTGACAACTATGCCTAAGCCTTTACTCCAAGGCCCAGATAAAAACAAATATGACGAAAACGAAATAATCACGCGAAACAACCCCTGGGTTCACCTGCTGCACAAAAAGTCACTCAAAAAAGACATCTTTTTGCTTGAAAGAGCAAGAGAAGTCTTACTGACACACTTATTGTCCGTTGAAATAAAATATGATTCAACTATCTCTCTCGTCATCTTTTCTTTGTGGCGATACAAAATTCTAACCTGGAAAAACATAGGAGTACACTTCTTCTCCTTCTTCATTGTTTCACATAAATGGCAATGTGAGACCAGAAATGTACTCCTGTGTTGGACCAAGTTAGGATTTTGTATCGCCACAAAGAAAAGATGACGAGAGAGATAGTTGAATCATATTTTATTTCAACGGACAAAAAGTGTGTCAGCAAGACTCTCTTGCTCTTTCAAGCAAAGAGATGTCTTTTTTTGAGTGACCTTTTGTGCAGCAGGTGAACCCAGGGGTTGTTTCACGTGACTGTTTCGTTTTCGTCATATTTGTTTTTATCTGGGCATTGGAGTAAAGGCTTAGGCATAGTTGTGAGTCAGCGCTTGTAGTGTGGCTTCCTTTTATCTTGTCCTGTGTCTTCTTGTTCGCGCTGTCTAAATTAATAATGGATGTTTACCAACTCCCCCAACAAAGTACCTTGGTAATCTATACAAGCAGCCATATTTGACACCGTAATCCTGGCGATAGTCGCAGGTTCGAGTGCCATCACGTGAGGAATAATTGTTATACGGGCACGCGAGAACGCTTGATAGTCAGGTGACTGATAGGCTGCATGATGTAAGCCGTGTAAACATATAGTTACCATTTTGGTACGAGCTAATAGGGGGAAGTATTTTACGCGAGGCCCGACCAGGTCATTACAAAGATGCATTTCAGTCGATTTCATTCCGCTTTCATCATCCGTCAAACGGCTACCTGATCCCGGTGATAACGAACGCACAGCTGCTTACAGTCTACGGCTGAGGGCAGAAAATCAATAGAATTTGAATGGAATCAGTAGGCTGACCCGGCTAAGCAATTTAGATTTTTTTTTTCTAAAGCACCATAGCCTTTCATTGAGAGTGCTTGTGTGTAGCCACGTAAAAATCTGCCGAAAGACAGACTCGGAAGAGGGCCCAACGCCCCAACCACGGGGAAGGGAACGCCCGCCGATGCACCCGCCGATGAAGCGAGCAGGGGAGGAGAAGGAAGTGATAGCAAAGGCTCCTGCTGCTCTTTATCGGGCTTCGGCACCCTCTTTTATCCGTACAATCTGTGCCCGCCAAAGATGGATTCGATTTTGCACTTCTCGTCCTCCTTCAATGTCGATTCGTTTTTCTTTTTTTTTTTTCTTTTGACGGGGCTCCACGTTGGTGCCTTGTTTTGGGCGCCGACGAGGCTGGACCCCGATGTTCATCTGTCCCGGAACGCGTGAGATATTTGCACCTCAGAAATCATGTATCCTCGTCTCGTATTGCGATTTATATATAAAAAAAATTGCGTAGAAAAGCTGCATGCCTTCGCGCAAACTTGTAAAGTAGGAAGTGCGTCAGTGGCATTTCATGTTTGTTTTATCGTACTTTGAAAAACAGCTGCTAAACGATCACGAACAAGAATAATAAAGACAAAATCGACAGAGATGTCCATCTTACATCCTTTTTTCCCCCCTCGTATCTTGGTCGCGTACTCCTGATTAAATCGCATTAAAATGTCATCATCGTCGTTCGTAAAGCAAATTTGTAAATTTAATGAATGCGGTTGTTTTGTTCTTTTTATTTTTGGACCATATTTGTCTCAGTAGCATAGTGGAGCATTTAAGCCACAGATCATGGCATAAATTTCTGTAAGGTTAAGGCAAACGTTTTTGTTCCCCTTTTAAGAAGTGCTCATCTTTTCGAATGCTTTATACGACCTCTGTAAGAGGGAGTCATAACATACGGCCTGGTTACTTTTAACAAAGACAGTGTGGGGTGTTTTTAGCTCTGGTTTTTTGGCACTATGTTAGTAGACCAACTAAGCGCGTTTCATATCGGTTTCGCTCTCTGTCAGCGGATGCCTTACTTCCGAAAAGAAAATGTGTCAAATTTCATTCAGTAATGATTCACGGTGCTCCGTCGGTGGACTTAGTCCATGCACATGAACGCGTGACGACGATTTTATCGGCTCTGCGAAGGTACTTTGTGAAGAGGGAATGGTAGAACTATATAGCGGAGCAGCCGTGATTGCTGTGGGAGAGGCCGCGGCACAAAAGTGACCTCATTTAGCCTCCTGCTGCTGTGGATAGTAACAAATACTATACTATCGCTACATCATGCGCGAACGGATCAGGCTTGCCGGAGCACCGACTATATGAATTCCACAGTTGAAGGCAGCAGCCATGGGACACTGTAAATGACACCTGAAAAATTCGTTTTACATGTGCTGGAGCTATTCAGTGACGTGGTGACGAAGGGTACGATGGCCTTAGTAGCTTTTTAGCAGCCGTATATAGTAGACGCTGCAGCACGAAAGACGATGTCCCTCTGAATTGGTCCACAGAATATTCAAAGTTAAATACATATTTTAATTCATGCGAGTTGTCTTATTGCGAGAATTCTCAACAATAAATCATTGAGTCGCATGACGTTAAGGCAGCATAGAAGCTGATCCCCTTCCACGCTCCTCATTGCTTTAATACCGTTTCTTGGGCTAGTTGGTTCATATTTGTACTGTGAAAAACTGCGCCGAACTAAACACACCACAAGTTGTGAGTAGCGCCTTTGTCCCGTCTTCTTTCTAGTGGTGTGTTTAGTTCGGCGCAGTTTTTCCTCATTGCTATGCGGCAAAACTGGCTCGGCTCTCTTAATGAACCATTCAATTAACTCACTGTTTCGACCCCCCCCCCCCCCCCTGAATGCAGATTTGATGGAGATCCTCAACCTTGATATGACTTAATAACCGGTGTGGAAAATACAAGCACAACCCCGCCTGGGTGGCGCAGTGGTTACGGCGCTCGACTACTGTTCCCAAGGAGGCGGGATCGAATCCCGGTCTCGGCGGCAGCTTTCCCATGGAGGCGAAAAGCAAGGCGCCCGTGTGCTGTGCGATGTCAATGCACGTTAAAGAACCCCAGGTGGTCGGAATTTCCGGAGTCCTCCACTACGGCGTCTCTCATAGCCTGAGTTGCTTTGGGACGTTAAACCCCACAAACCAACCAACCAACCAAAATACAAGCACAGTGCGAAATTATAAACTCCTTTATTTTTCAATAGAAAAGATATAACACCACTGACACAGGACACCTCGCAAGCATAATCAATAATTTTGCCCACCTTCATGCTCACTTCTGCGCAGCCCACCTGAAAGTAACAACAAAACAACAACGACAACGTAGAAATGTTGTCTAGTTACACTACTAAATCTTCATTCACCGACAGCAAAGACGTTTTTATGTAAATTGAGCCCAACTTACCATCAATTTTCAATTCTTTTTTGTGATGACGAAGTCATGGAAAGCTACTTACTCTCAGCACTCACACATTTTCTTTCACAAAATTATGAGAGCGTTTTCTGTCCGAGCTCTCCTGCTGTTTCACACAGTGGTATTGATTCCTTGTGAATGGCTCAGCTAGTGACTCGAAGATTTTTTAATTAAACTCGCCGACAAGCGCCTTTCCAGTGAGAACGCATATTCTTAGTGAAAAAAGCCATGTGAGCCATAATAACCTCATACGAAGTTCTCATACTAAACTCATACAAATGTCATACAATCTCATATATTTCTCATACGTTGAATTAGATTTGTATGATATGATATGATATTTGTACAAGTTTAGTATACGTTTAGTACGAGAATTTGTATGAGGTTATTGTGACTCATATAGATCTTATTCACTAGGGATGGCCTTGATTCAGATGTTTATGTCTTCGCTTCAAAAAGATCAAGCCAGTAATCAATTCAGATAATCCACAAAATTTTACTTTCGCGTAACAAAATGGATGGATTGAAAGAGCCTGTACGCATAGCCCTTATGAATTACTCGAAAACGAAATACTCAGTCGAAGTCTCAGCAGTGGCACAGCCTGAGTAAACAGTTTACATGTTCATAGAAGCACAAAAAGAGGTAGTAAAAAAATCACAGCGGTGCACAGCTGCCATAGTCATTTGCAGTGAAAGTGATAAAAGAGCAGCCAGGAATGGCGTCACACAAGGATACGCGGTATCTCATATTTTATTCGCCGCGTGCTTAGATGATGTATTCGGATACCTAGATTGGGAGGAGTCGATGGGGAAAGGAAATGAAAGATGATTGAGTAATATCTGATTTGCTGGCGATAATGCCTGGCTGAATAACTCAGGGGCTGAAAGGCGAAGCATAATCGAATACCTATAGTAAGAAAAAACAGAGTGGTGGTCTAAAAATTATTGCATCTTCAGGGGCTACGTCCTCAATATGGAGGTGACCTAAACCTAATTGCACTTTCTTATCCTTTGAAATGAGTACACTGAATTTCTGGTGTGCACCCCTCAAGACTGTGGTACCATATTTTTGAGATACGGCGGAATGTATTCGAGGAAAAAACACTAATAAGCAGCGATGGGCGCCTGCACATTTAATGCTGCACGAAACTTAGTTTTTGCAGTCGCAAGATTTCTTCCCAGCTGGTAGTTTCCGACGCGAGTTAACGTGTGAAATATTCAGAAGAATAAAATCGCCATGATCGACTTAGAAGGTTCTGCACCGGAGTGGACAGGGAGCCAATGCCTAAAATCTCCAAGCTTGTGCCACTGGGCTCGTTTTGTGACCAAATACTCAATTCTTTGCTAAACATCTTTATAGATCATAGAGAATAGATGCAATAAGCATGAAAGAAAAACTTCTTGTTAGCTAGTTAAGTAGATAGGTACCGATAGTTTTAGTTCGTAAAATATTATAATTTTGATCGATGAAGGAGATCCCTCTGAAAATTATTTTTTTAGATGGCCTACGATATGAAATTTCTAACAAGTTGCATGGTCAGGTAAAATGGTAGAGGTAAAATGTCTGCCTGTTTTCCTCGTGCACTGCTTCGTAATCAATGGAAAACCAACTATCCCAGTTGTTCGCTTTATTGATTTCAATACCGGGCGAGAACCCGTTAGGTGCTGGATCCACAAATTTGATAATTTCAAAGTATAATGCTATAGCTTTTTTGGAGTATTCTCTGATTGGCCGCATGCGTCACAATCTGCATGACGCTTATTGCCGTTCAGTAACTGCACCCCACCAACTATATGCGTCCGCCTCATCTTGATTTGACACCTCATGGCGCAATATATCACCTTCCTCACCCGTGTTCCTCTGCGCCTCTATAGCATATAGACTCGTCATGCTCCGTTGTCCTTATTTAAATGCTTATCTGAGCACTCCTTTACCGCGTCCCGTCGCTGACCATGGCATTGTATATACACACTGCTATTGTCTGGAAAATGGCACATGTAGAAAATAATATTTGCCACGCACCATCTAGAGCACGTGTCCTTTCCAGGCATTTTATGTTTACCTCTTCTTGCATACGTCTTCTTTCTTTTTGTGCACGTCACTACTGCCTGTAGCACCAGAGTACGGTTCTAGATTGCGGCAGAGATAACAAGACCTGAGCGGCGCCTCATTCTGCTTGGATAACACGTACAGGACCAAGCCGTCCGTGCGTAAAACAAAAGGTCCCAGAAGGCCACTCTTGCATTCCAAGTGTCAGGTCTTCACCGACGCGAGCGTGTTTGTTTTTCGGAAAATTAGGAGCGCGAATACGCGAGTGGTATACGAACGCAGGTATAGTCTTGGTGCGAAGTCTGCCCGCTTTATGCATGCAGCCCATATCGCAGCTCCCAGCTGTCTCCGAGGAGAGCGCTCGCAGTCGGTCGCATGCAGAGTAAATGCTATAGGCGCCTTTAAAATTTACTGCCCAGATTTTTCTCTCACATTGCTACCGTTTAGCAGTCAGTACCATTGAGTCTAAAAAGCGCAGATTTCGTCGCCATGACAAGACTATATGGGCCTCGATTGTCTCAGACGTATACTCGTTATCTCACACATAAGCTACCAATTATATTAAACACCACCTGATATAGCTATAAAGCCCCGGATTAACCAACCTGCGAGGCCTAGAGATGGCTTGTCAGACCATGAGATCCGAGGTATTCAAGGCTCCCGAAGGGTGCGATTCCCTCATCGCCCAAAGGAGTGACCCTTGCCAGCTCCGCCATGTCGATGTGATCACGTGACGTCGCACAACCCGTCAGCAAATCAGTGCCCGCGGTAATGCCCCGTACCGATTACCACATTCCAGATTAATGGCCGAATGTTTTAGCTCCCAACAGCTCCCCAAAAGACGTTCTTGTGCTAAACGTGGCTCTTAATGCTGTATCGTTAATAGGGAGATGAAGGGGTAGCCTTGACAGAGTACTTCGAAAACAGGATACGATGCCGTGCACAGAGCACTGCAGCGCAAGGCTTTGCAATTTTAAAACTACCAATGTCGAACTGCTGGTTATCCCGTATATACTTGAATGAAGATAGTAATGCTAAAAACAGCAGAAAGAATTAGGGACCGGGTCGGACTTTCTTTTCATTTCTTTTTTGCAGTGCCTGTCCTGTTGTCGTTTTCGTGTAGTTTTCGGCATTATGTGCACGGAGCTTCTCGCCTTACCAACTTCTCACGATGTGCGTGTGATCGAGTTGGGAGTCATGATGGCACACGTCATAACGAGGAACTTCATATAACCATTTTGTTTAATATCTGCTGTTTCGACATTGTTACTCCTGATTCTCTCCTCAGCAGAAGTAATTGATTGGGAAAACGAGACCTCGAAGATATGCTGACGACTAAGGGTGTAATGTGACTAGCTGCGGGCAACGAACAGGAGGGGGCTCGTCGGCAAGTAACCATGAACTGGTAAGGAAATGGTGCGGTATAGATATTTAGCACGAATTAGACGTTACATTCACGCTACCGGCAAAGCAGCTGCGGAGCCGTATACCCTTTGGAACCCGAGTCGTGGAAGCCGTCGACAAGAAATAACGCCGCTGAGAGTTCACACAACTCCCTCACTCAGTCCGCGAGCGCTGAATCTCGTCTCGCCGTATCTGGCAGTTGGCTCGAAGTTGTTTTTTTTTTTTATTTTTTGCAAAAGAAGCTAGTATAAAAGAAAATAGGTTTCGCTACTCAACTTCCGATTGTTCAGATAATATTTCGCAGCCGCACTATACAGTTTCTTTTTTTTTTTTTTTTTTTACCTACACCAGCTATACACCAGTGTACTATTGAAAGTATTGGAGATTTGCTACACTGGTGTAGCTCGTGCAGGTTAAAAAAAAAAAAAGTGGCCCTTCTGTTCAATGTTAAAGCTGCATATTAAATATTCTGCACCGACCGTACAGAACGACACGTTACAGTTCCGCAAGTAAGCTTTTATGGCTTGAGCTTCGTTCTTTCTTTTGTCAGGTTAACTGGCAGAAGTGAACTCAAAAGTAAGCGAATTGTGAAGGCAATGACATGCCGGTTAAGGTCTCCCCTTCTTCTCTTATTCGACTGTGTGCTGTGCGATGTCAGTGCACGTTAAAAAACCCCAGGTGGTCGAAATTTCCGGAGTCCTCCACTACGGCGTCTCTCATAGCCTAAGTTGCTTCGGGACGTTAAACCCCCACAAACCAAACCAAACCAAACCAATCTTCTCTTCTTCATTTATTTTGTCAACAGAAACAAAACTGAAAAGACCGAGAGGGCTGAAGCCAGAGCTTAACTTGCGCGCACCGCGCACGCGGAAAGCCGACAAAGCACCAGCTTTCGGAGCGGTCTCGTTCAAAGGGGAGAAGAGCAGAGGGAGTCGTCACATGCTAACACAAGGTTTAATTTCTCAGCTTTTTTTTTTTTTTTAAACACTCCGATTTCTGTCATGTCGCGCTGAGCGCTCACTCGTGTGAAACTCTCCGACAGCCGAGGAACACGAAGCTCATGTGAAGCGGTCAGGTGACTGGTGATTTGTTGTTCAACCCACTGGAGCGCACACACTCACACTCACGCATAGAGCTACACTCACGATGGTAAAGGAGCGCACGGAAGCGCATCAGCAAAAGATAGGCCATTCCCGTTTCTTCAAGATGCCGGCTTTCGATAAGACGCAGAAAGAAGCGGGCGGGCAACAAAACGACCACCGGGCCCCTTTTCAGATGAGGAGATAGGGAAGATTTGTACCTCGGCGCACCTTTTCAAACCCGACCCTTACCATTTGTGCACCGAGACCTGTAGCAAGGCTGGTTAGGGGAACACCGCGCACTAACGCACCCATTCACGCAAGGAAGCGCGTAGCGGTGACTACGCGTGTAGGAGGAGCAGATGGACCCAACACAAAGTTCACAATCATTCGATGTGACCCCCTGCCGGGCACGACGTTTCATGAATGGTCCCCCTGTGCCGACTGAAGCCAAGCCAAGCCGACAAGCCAAGGTCATGAACACTTGGCCTGTTGCGGCGTGCAGGCCAGTTTATTTTAGAGTCGTGTACCGTTAATATGGACACCTTGATTCTTGGCGAAATTACGTGGGAATGGCGAATCACAATTGAGAAAAGAACCGCTGATAATATGATCTGAATTTTTCTGCATAGGGTTGACCACTGAATTCAAAATGAGACGCAGTTCTTGTAGCAGCAGCCACAGTATACCGCTCACCCTCCTGCTCGAGTTGTATGGTGAAACTTGACGAGTCTAGTTAGGGATGTATGATTCTCTATGCGGCGTGTCATGGACAAATGATACCGCAGCACATCACATTCAACGAACCGCTGATAAGTGTCAGCGCTCAGTCCACTGAAAGCTGCCGTATGCTGTTTCCCACGTTTTACAAGCTACAGAAAGAGTTATCTAAACAGCCACTCATGCAATGTGGAAAATGCGAGGAGCACCGACTGGACAACTTCGCACTGTTAAGCATGAAAACTACAGGAGAAAAAGGCCATCACTTAGAAATTTTCATTTTTCAGTTTTTAATTGCGCCTCTAAACTGTAGGAAACGAAATCACAGTTTGGGGCAGTAAAGCTGTTGTTTTACCACTGTCCGTACTGAAGGAAAAATACATGGTCCCAATTGAGTTCTCTTCATTTTTCTCTCAGTCCATGGTCCGGGCAACAAATTTACGCACACACACGAGGCGTAAATGCATTCAAAAAGTTTGTTTCTCAAAGAAATCTACAGTTATACATTGAAATCTACAGAAATCTATACAGTAATAGTAGCAGCAGTCGTGTTATTGAACTATGTCATTCCATGTGCTTTCCTATACATGCTGTTGACGTGTCCTGCAGGAATAAAATGCTCATGGATGCTGCCTATTTTTCAGCGAGGTGTTCGTGCCTACTGATCGCCCATACACCTCAGTGAACGTATACATCCAAGCATTTTTTTTTTTTTGTCAAGCAATCGGGAAAGAATAGGCTTGTGAGCCGAAGCGGACGCGCACGCACTGACAAGCGTTCTTGAACTAAATGGAAAGAAGTTGAAATTAAATAATAAAAAATGATAATCAAGATAATTGGGCTTATGAAAGGAGATGAAACAGAATGAGATACATGCCAGGTGCACGCTCTCAGCGCGAATGATGCGCCACACGTTTACCTTGAAAGGTGCCCAAGCTGCTCATGGGCGATAGGAACTCTGTGCCTGAGAGGCCGGTAAAGCTGCCGCACTCAGCTGTGACTAGAACGAACTACACGAGAGGATTTGAACAAGAAGAGATATGATGGCAATAAGCCTTGTCTTTTCATTGTCTTGCTTTACATAACCGCTGAGCATAACTCCGTCATAAGATATATATATATATATATATATATATATATATATATATATATATATATATATATATATATATATATATATATATATATATATATATATATATATATATATATATATATATATAATGTTACGATGTCTGGGAAGAAGTATAACCTCTACTGCCCTTTCTGGCCATATAGATGCTTGTCTGGAAGAGAAAAAAGGATTCATGAGTAGGAAATCGGATATGAAATGAAAAATTGTTCCCATTTCCCTCCATAACTGAAAATATAGTCTCCTCGAGATCATCAAGCACCCCTGTTAACAGTTTAAGAATGCCAGCGTAGACTATAGGCTTCGCTCACGAAACGAAATGTTTGCTTTGCTCCAAGCCTATCTGCTGTCACTAAGTGATGTACTAATAATTGGCTAAGGATTTAAAAATTTAAAACCAAAGAAGTGTGACTCGGCCTACCTGTTGACGACTGAACTAGGCTCAGCCAGAAACAACTACTTAAACATCATTATATTGCGGTAAAATATGTAACTTATCTGCCCTCCTTATACTTTATTTAAATGAGTTCTTTAAATGAGGTATTAGAACGTAAGAAATAAAGGTGAACAACATTGTGTACTATACCTCTCAAGCGGCCGACTTTCGTATGAGCGTGTAGTTGGCGCATCAGCAATAAACTACACTGCGTAGCCTGTGAGGTGCTAAAGATACGACACACCGGCTCGGTTCGCATTTATCACATTGGGCCTTCGCTGGATTTCATAAATACCATCTGCAGGCAGGCTTCTCAACGGAGAAGTTGCTTCATAACGATAAATTTTTCATGCAATCTGTCGCTAGTTAAGGGCTGTTATCCTTCCGGGCATAGAGAAACAGCGAGCGGGTGCCTACCGGCGAAAAATGAGGTAGGCTAGCCGCAAGTTTAAGCTTCCTTTCTCGTTGCCCTCAGACCAACGTGGTTTAGAAACATGCAGTCGAGTTCGCCGTAAGTCAACAGCGCGATTTTCTTCCCAACTCTCTACTCTCTCTCTCTCCCAAAGGTGCTAACCCGTCAAGACTTGTAAACTGCGGAGGTTATGGGATCATTTTAGTCGAAAAGGGACTGTCGCAGGCCGTTCCAGCAGTGCTCGATTTTCCAGCTTTGCGACTGCTGGTCGTAAACCGGTAACCAATCAGCGGCTGACCTTAATTGAACGAAAGTTAGCTTCGCTCTATGTAATGAACAGTCGAAATAAACAGGGCTTTTTCCGAACGAGACCGATTCGAGAAAGCTACCCGCGGGTCGCATTTGCATCGGCCGAGCTGAGCGACTCCCCGGTGGCATGCGACAGCCGGCCGCACGCCCTTCGCGACTCGCAATTGTGAATGAGCTTTTAACCAACACAGCATAGAAGCTGGAATTCGTCCGCTCTTTCTCCGTGATGTCCATACCTTGACCGAGCAGGGCAGGTTGCACTCACTCAAGCTTGTGCCTATGCTCTATCGCCTGTCACTGTACGGGCTGTGAGTGATGTTCTCTAACTGGACGAATGCTTACTATCGTGTAGCTGGTCGGTTTTATACTTTAAGTGTGTGTTGAGTGCTCTGTTAGTGCCGTTCGAAGTGCGTGTACTGGCCCTTGCTGCGCGATATTCGTCACTGGACTAATGACAGTCTGCTACAGAAGTTACTAAGGTGTAGAAAATTAAAGCTTTTAAAACATTTAAGTAGACAGGAATCGGAAGCCACCATAACGATGAAGTTGAAACTTTCTGTGCAATGGTCACGTATATTTGCCTTCTTTTTCCTGTTGAAAAAATGAAAGAAAACTAGACGTAGTATACTCGCAAGTAAGTATATTCGGCTCTAAACTGCGAACTAAGCCCTTGATTAAAAACGAACAAACATTCGAGCACGCGGGTGCCGCACTTGCATATTCTCCTTTCGTGTGATGCGTCAGCCAGACTGGGAAGTGCGTTCCCGCGCAGGCACGTGACGTCACGGAGGGAGAGCGCAAGCCTGTTCTAGGAGTAATCCACTAGGCGCCCCCCTCATTAACTCATACTTTGGAAACGTTCCGGTCGTCTGCGTCGCTGGCTCTGTATACTAAAGTTCTCGTTAAGATGGCCTTCCGAAGCAGCACGCAGTAGGTCTAATATCATGCCTCTCCTTACGTTTCCTACAATACGCAGTCCATGAAGATGCCTCATAATTTTACATTAACTAGAACGTTTCCGTGTCCTTGCGGTCTAATATATATATGCACTCGTGGAAACGAACCAGAGCAGATTAGCTTTTGTTTCAAACACCTACCGGGGGAGGAGATTTGTTCATGAGTTTCGTGTCGCGAGTCGCGATTAGTGGAGATAATTCAGGATCACATACACCATTGTCGTAACCGAGCCGAACGCATAAAACTGGCATAACCAGCTCAGCATGCAGTCACGTCGTAACGCTGATCGGCAATGTGCGGCGTATATCCAATCAGAAAGGCTCACTGTCTACTATGAGCTATAGAGCCGCACGACACCACCGCCGCGATAAGCGGCGCTGCGATCTTGGCGCCCATCGGTGATATCCACCCTGGCGTGAAAACACAGCAACACTTTCACTTGCTGCGGTCGTGGCACAGGCGCACAGTCAGTGGAATGCTCCCCGAAACACGGAATCCGGAGAAAGGGATATACGCACATTTACCACCAGCAGGTTCGCGGACACGTATTGCAAGCACGCACAAGGAGGTTTTTGCAGAGAGGTGGTGGATACGGTGAGGACGAGCAGAGATCGAAGGCTTGTTGCGGTCGTTGTCTTCGCTCTTCATGACCAGCACGAATTTCCTCCTCATCCTGATGCTTACCAAGGACTTGTGTCACTGCAAGACTTTGATGCCATACAGGTCTCCCGGAAGACATCAGCAACAGAAGACTTTGGCCCATAAGCGAGTACTACGAGTAGTGCGTATTCTTTTCGCGAACATGCAAGAAAGTAACTAACGGGATTCTTGGCTGCGTCCAACACGCCTCGGCGTTCCCCGACGCCGCCACGTCGTCCGGTGAGAGACCGTCCGAGCCGGGCTCCCGTTCGCGACTGCTCTCCGCCAAGGGCCGGCGCTCGGCAAAAAAGGCGAAAAGGCTCCGGCGAACGGCCTGCCCGAGCTGGGGGCCTTTATTTCCGATTTCAAAGCGCCTTTGACGCCGGAGCTCGATTTTGAGAGACAATGCGATATGCAACGGGCCCCCAGGCGCCAGCAGAGGCGGCGGTGGGGGGGGACGCCGCCGCAAAAGAGCGCCATTCAGCGCTGTGTATGTGTGGCGGAGAAAAAAGAGGAGAAAAGGATAGTGTGTGCGTGCGCGCTCGTCATACAACGCGGCCAGCCAGCGTTGCAAGCGACCGAAGATGAGGGCTGCTTCGAACTCCCCGCTATTATACGGCCGCGTGTCTCTCTGTGTATGCTCTTTCTCTGCACACAGACCGTTGCACGGCTGGCTCTGCTTTTTTCTCTCTCTCCTCTTCTCTCCGCTCCAGCCGTTCCTTTTCTTCTTCAATGGCGGAGACCTCCTCTCCTCCCCGCTGTTCAAACCTCGGGAGAGGGAAGGCTCATCCTCGCCGTCCATTATTTTTTGTTTGATGAAGAAAAAAAGCGGGCCTTATGTATTGAGTAGGTGCGTCGCCGCGTTTTTCAAAAGAAGGCCAAATAATACTCCTTCCAATTCCTTTCGACGTATGCGCCAGTTGTTTGTTCGGCGCCTCAGAGCCGTGGGCGAGGTGGGGGAGAGAGAAAGAGACCATTGGCGGCTGAGGCTCTGCGTTCTCGTTTTCAAGCTCTTTATCACGGTCAATGCTGTGCCAAAGGGGAGGCAAAAGATGGCTGAAAGGCTGAAGGCCACAGACGTTCTCGCCTAAACCGAGAATAGTTCGCGGCAGCCTGTCCAACTTTGCTGTGGCCTCGCAGAGGTGGCTGTCGGCGCGGTTACGCGCCTTGCTATGGGATTTTCTATCGGAACGTTTTTAAAAGGATGCCTTGTGGACGGGGCTAAACGTGTCCCTGCTTATATCTGCACCCCTGCATCCAAGAATTCGTTTCTCTTCCATCTATAACCGCGTACTAGCAAAGCGTTGCATGTCACATGCACACCGTTAAATTTACAATATCGCTTACAGCACAGTGTTCCGTTTACTGCAAGACTGCACACAAGACTGAATATGGAGTAAACGTAGTTACCTGAGTCCCATGTGCTCTAACAAAAAAATTTAATCAGCGTTCGTCCCGCGAGAACATCATTTATAATCTGGTAAAACTCCAGAATGCAGCGGCAAATGCCCATAAAACAGTGATTCTACAATTGTGGTCCGCGGACTCCACGGAGCTCGTAAAGCAATTTTCGGAGTCGGGGAAATAAACCACGCCCGTAAAAAATGAAAGGCAGCGCGATATCCTTGGCCTGGCTAGACACTATTTTGCTGGTGTCAAAGCACGAAGCTTTAAATCCGACTTTAGTTTCTTAACGCAAAAGAAACGCGAGAGGAATCAGCAAACCAAGAGTGCGCGCGAGATGGAGTACGTCTATGGCGTTTGTTGATGCCCGCATCAGTAAAACTTAAGTTCTGGCTGCACGGCATGACGGGTCGGCAATTCAAAGCGTCTCATGTTTCCGACGAGCAAGCGGCGTTGTGTTAAAAAGAGTCGAATTCCCCCTAGCGGCATGCATATCGGCGCCAAAGCGCCATCTCTTGCCCTCAGCAGGCCGTGACGTGCTGCAGCATGGCTTATTTGCCAGTTTAGCTTTCCCTCAATCCTAATTTTGCAACCTGCTCCCGCGGCAACAGTCCCAACAAGATCCCCCCCCCCCCCCGACCCCCCCTAGTCTCAAAGGGTCCCCCACCCCTTCCACTGGTCCACAAGACTTCCCCAACATATCCATGGCCGAGAGCCACTGCCCTAAATGATAGCGTATACCGATTTTCATGACGTCACGGTTAATCCCATTTTACGACCGAGCCCTCCCTCCGCACACACACACCTTTTTCCCCTTCGATTTCTTGCAAGAGGATTATCAGGCAAAGTCGTGACAACCAATCGACGCCGTTGGCTGACGTGTCGCCTTTGAAGGCCATTCGTCGCTGTTTTCTGGAGTTGCGCCCGACCATAGCTGCGTTCTTGCACTAGGAGATATAAGTACAAGAGAGCGAGTACACTATAGAATGCTGTGCCAACTGCCGCCAAACAGGAAAGCATGGGAATGAGAGCATCCCCTCCCCTTCCTGCTATTCTCTCCCCAAAGTATTCTTTATAGTAACTTCTTCCCCTTGGTGGGTGGAGCAATCGTTTTCTCCTTTGATACAAAGCTGCTCAGTCGGCGGGGTCAAAGAGTGATGCTATTGGGACTGGCTAATACTGTCTTGGAAGATTAGAAGCAGATACTTTTCTTTACGAAGATGACCAGGCAATTATTGCTGTCTTGGCTATAGGGGGTTCAATCTCACGTAACTGGCAAACCAGGCACTTTAATCTACACTTTTGAAATTCTGTGGCATTCCAACTGACTTTTCAGTCACCTTCTGAGCTTGTGACGCTCGTTACAGGTATTAAAATTCGACGTATACGTCTGCGATGTATTGTGAAAGGTGCATCTCTCATCTGCACTTATTAAGTATATATAGCAGAATAATCTCAAATAACCAATATCGAATGTCGATGTTCTTGAAGTCTATACAGCGGTTGAAAGTAATCCTCAGAGACCTCCTTTGCCCTCTTATGAGAAGTTGAAAGCATAATAAAAGTGTGTCTTTGATGCAAATTCTTTACGCAGTTTTTAAATCAAGTGTGCGCACAACGTTCTCCAGCGCACTCCAAATACTGACAACCTTCAAGCTGCCGTGAAAATTGCACTCCTGTTTTTAAGTTACAGCTTCATATAGTTAGTCGCAGCCGCAGTAAACAAGCACAATAGTTAATAATATATTTCATTGCACTTTTGGGTATCCCTGAGCTGAGCTACAGTCGGGGCTAGAGTTTGTGAAAAATGACGCCGAGAGAGATTAATATTGGCAGGACTTTCTGACGAATGCGTTGGAGCGCGCCTGAAAAAAAAAAAAAAAAAAAAAAAAAAAAATCAAACTGCGGTTTAACTTGGCACACGCTTTGCTTTTGCACTATTTGCTTGCTTTGCTTGCTTTGCTTGCTTTATCACTCGCTTAGCTTAACCTTGCAATCATTTAGCTTTGTTTTATCACGTCTTGCATGTTTAGCTAAGGTTTGCTTCTGTTAACTTCTACGTTTCTCACAGCGCCGTCGTCACCACAATCAGCAGTAAAAGCAGCAAACGATGATGAAGAATACGAAAGCGAGGGATCGAAGGGCGCTTTATATGCATTACAGAACCGTATCATTTGACTTTCACGTGGGTCAGTCAGTTTTATGCGTTCCAATGGCAACGTAATCGATGAAGCTATTTTTTCGGTAGAGCAAGTTTTATCATGCTCATGGTATATATATATATATGTCGAGAGTAATATCACGTTGACAACGTTATGATTTAACGACAGAAGTCATGGTATAATTTTATTAGGATAAAAAAGACTTAAGCAAGGTCTCTAGTGCGATTTTATCAAAGGAAATGAAGACAATGAAGACGACGACACCCATAACACTCTGGCTATGTGCCATATTCACAAAGACGAGAAGATTAGAAGCTTAGCTTAGTACATAAAGGAACCTACTACCGGGCTTGTCTATCGTTCAATATGGCGGGGAGGAAAATTAGGTAGACGGATATTTAAAGATAGCTAGAAAGATGCCTTTACCATCGCTAAAGTTTATTCGTTCTTTTCAATACTGGTACTATATCGGGGACAAACTACTGTGGAACATTCATGTAAACTGCAATCAAAGGGCATAACGTTCGTATCGGCCAGTAGTCTCGCACGAAACTTGTCGATGTGAAAATTAGACTTTAATTCTTTTGTGCGCAGTAGAGAAATAAGGTGATAATTCATTTACGTCGTGATTCTAGTCCAAGATCGCCAGACGTGCGGCCCAGAGACTTTTAAGGGAAAAAGGGCTTCCTTGTGCCACAGTCGGTTGACTGCTTGATTTACCATAAATCGGAAGCATGCACAGAAGACCTCTAAGTTTCAGCGCCGGGACGCAGAAGTTCTCCGAAATATCCTGCAGAGAATTTAATAAAAAGAATATGTTCCTATACTGTTGGTATACTATTTTTACCTCTCCATAATTAAAGGGGTCTGCCATGCGACCGCTGTGATTTTTGCTTTTGTTCCACAGTGTATACGGAAAACGAGAATGGCTGCGAGACACTCTGATGTCGATGCTCGCTCAGGAAGGGACTCTTTCAAGGAAAGTGTGACTTACCTGAAAACTGTGTATATATTGGTCAAAGTGAGAAATGTGTGGATGCCAGTCCTGAACACACTGCAGGGCTAACCTAAAGCCCCTTTGAGCACACAGTGCAGGCTTAGTTTTCGCTTTCAGCGGTATATAGACGGTAGGGAAGAAAAAAACTACGAGGTGGCGCTGTGGACGCACGCAGTATACACCAAAGCTGATCGTCGCTCTGGTTTCCAATGCCTTCGGTAGCGGGGTTTCCTCTTAGTAGCAATTATTTTGCTTCGAAATGATCATGAAACCGCACAAACCGATTTTTCAATCTCAATATTCGTTATTTCGCGCTGGAATAGGAAAAGGTTTCATCGATAGACGCATGCAGGGAGTTAAGTGCATTCCCTGCTCTCTAGTTCCTCGCACTTGTTGTGCAGGCAAGTAGTTTAGTTCTAATTGCGCAATACCAGGGCAGTTTCATATTGTTACAGTGCCACGGAGGCCGGAAACATCAAAGATCACTGTTCACATGTGGTGCAGTAATGTTAAGGCGGCCGGCATGACATCATAGCGTCTGGAGATCGCAGACGCTATACGGGTTCCAAATTGCAGGAACCGTTAAGACGGCGATGATGCGTGTCTCGCGTTCGAGACGGATGTCATTCCTGCGTGCGTTGATCATTGCTGGGTGGATGGACGGACGATATTGTTATTGCGGCGAGAGGCTTGGATGAACTAACCATTGTCTCCTTGTTATAAACGTGCCTTTCAGGTGTGCTGATTAAGCACCTCCTGTCCATAGCAATGAATACGCTAAATAAGACTTAAGTTTCGCCTATGCTGTATCCGATTAATTTTCCACTCACGAATAAAGCACTGTAGTTGGTAGATCAAGACATCGTTAAACATAGTTCATGTTGACTCCATCGCGGTTAAGTATAATTTAATAGGTATATTGTATAGCTTCTGAATCACGAAAAAGCAGTCGAAGTATAAATCTACTTGCGTATAGAATAATTTCTGAATTTTCTTCCCTGGTAGCATGTCTAGCATTGTTCATAAGCTACGCCAGCGTAAAAAACACATTGCTCGATTAAAGAAGTGCAATGAATTTCAATGTAACTGAATTTATATACAGAGGCTCAAAAACGACATTCTCTATGTAGATTTCTGAGCGACATAAACGAGTATCTTGTGACCCCCTCACTAACTTCAATCTGTTTCCGCTGTATGCAACCAAAGGGCTCTCATTCATCGCTCCTTCATACAAATCTCGCGTGGTGTAATTTTTCGCAGCAAGCATTTTCAGTCTGAACACTGCAGAAAAGCGAACTACCCGTACACCAGTACTAGTTTTCGATAAGTTGTCGTGGGTATTGCTATCGATCACTTAGCTTAACATTTCCTGTTTTTTTTTTGTTCAGTTATATACTCATGCACACGGAATGATAGCTTGTCCAGAGACAAGTGTTCCCTGAAACTCTGAAGTAAATCACTTTACCTGTCAAAGTTTCTCGGCATACGTCGCCCGATCGTAAACGACCGAATAAAAATACGCATAAAGAATAAAAATCAGCGACAGGTTTGGCGTTTTAGTCGAGTTTCTTTCTCCGCATGACATGCGACTGTAACTTGACGTGAACCATTCTGGTCGAGAGCTTCAAGGCGACTCTAAATCACGCCTTCCTTCGTGCACACAAGGGAGGCCCTGTGGCGTTAGTCGTTATATTGGCGCAAACCAAACATTATTTGTTATTTTTTTGCGCGCTAGAACAGATATTCTTTAATAATTCAGTGGGTGACAGCATTATAGCTGCCCGCGTTTCGAACTTGCGAGAAAACTTTGAAATAAAGAACAGTAATGAAAATCATATCGTGGCGTGCACTAAGGAAAAAAAGGGGAGGTGGAGCGAACGTAGCGTTTCTTAAAACTGGTTTTAAATTTTGTAAAAGCGCTAGCAAATTATAGTTCGCTTTTTTTTATATAGCAATCTATGTAGCACTCTGCATATATTCAATTTTTACCTCCTTTTATTTTTTCCTCGGACATATACAAGTCTGCTGGCATTGAGCATGGGTTCATGGGGACTTGATAACTTGCACCATGAGACCACGTTTCTAGCCCTGGGTTTTTCCGAACATAGCTCGGTGAGGTATTTTTGCAAACAATTGCAACACACACACACACAAACACACACACACACGCACACGCGCACACACACACACACACACACACACACACACACACACACACACACACACACACACACACACACACACACACACACACACACACACACACACACACACACACACACACACACACACACACACACACACACACACACACACACGCGCGCACGCATGGATGTATGGTACGTAGGTATATATATGTGCATGTCAGAGCACTCGACTACTGTGCCTAAGGATGTAAGATCGACTCCCGGCCGCGGCGGCCGCTTTCCGATGGATGCGAAAAGTAAGATGCCCATGGGCTGTGCGATGTTAGTGCACGTTAAAGAACCCCAGGTGGTCGTAATGTTCGGAGCCCTCCACTACGGCGTCTCATATAGCCTAAGTCGGTTTGGGACTTAGGCTATATGAACTCCACGAACCAAACCATGTATGTATGTATGTATGTATGTATGTATGTATGTATGTATGTATGTATGTATGTATGTATGTATGTATGTATGTATGTATGTATGTATGTATGTATGTATGTATGTATGTATGTATGTATGTATGTATGTATGTATGTATGTATGTATGTATGTATGTATGTATGTATGTATGTATGTATGTATGTATGTATGTATGTATGTATGTATGTATGTATGTATGTATGTATGTATGTATGTATGTATGTATGTATGTATGTATGTATGTATGTATGTATGTAGAAGACTAAAGTAATGCTCAACAGCCTCGAGAAGGAACAGCAGTTTACGTTAGGTAGCGAAGCCCTGGAAGGATTAGCGAATATGTCTGCTTAGGACAGGTAGTAACCGCAGATCGGGACCATGAAATGAAATAACAAGAATAAGATTGGAATGGAGCGAATTTGGCAAGCACTCGCAGGTTATGACTAGCAGCTTACCGGTATCGCTCAAGAGGAAAGTATACATCAGTTGCATCTTACCTGTACTCCCCTATGGGGCTGAAACGTGAGGCTAACGAAGAGGGTTCTACTTAAGTTGAGGATAACGCAGAGGGCTATGCAACAAATATTGGTAGGGGTAACATTAAGAGATAGGAAGCGTGCAGAGTGGGCCAGAGAAATAACTCGTTACTGACATTCTAGTGGAAATCAAGAAGAAGAAATGGGCATGGGCAGGACATGTAGTGCGAAGAGAGCATAACCGATGGTCGCCTAGGGTAACAAACTGGATTCCAAAGTAAGGAAAGCGTAGCAGGGGGCAGCAGAAAGTTAGGTGGGTGGATGAGGTTAAGAAGTTCGCAGGGGTCAAGTGGATGCAGCTAGCATAGAATCGGATTAATTGGAGAAATATGGGAGAGGTCTTTGCCCTGCAGTGGGTATAGTCAGGCTGCTGCTGCTGATGATGATAATGTAGCAGTCGAATGCTCTGTAGCGGTGGTGTAGAGACGGAACAGCCGCCTCGCGTTCAAGAGGACCTTGGTTCAAATCCTGCGGCCACACAAGCTCCACTAGTTAAAAAAATACCGCGTGTCGATGGAATTGCATAAACAGGCTTGAGTCACTACCTGGTGCCAGTAAACATTTCCGGTAGCTCACTTCCTCACACGAACAGGATTTGCAACCCTGGTGTGATAATTGGCCACAACCTCCTATGAATAATAAATAAGCCCCGGCCCTCTTTCTTCAGCGTCTGCGGAGGAAGTGGCCACGGCTGCGGTGAGACCTGTGACGCAATGGAGGATGCTAACTCTGGCTCCGGACAGGTCGCCATTGGAAATTGACCCTGAGGACATTTAATGCTAGAACGCTAGCTAGTGAGGCTAGTTTAGCAGTGCTGTTAGATGAACTAGACTGTATGAAATAGGATATCATACGGCTTAGTGAGATTAGGAGGCCAAGTGAGGCATATACTCTACTGAAGAGCGGGCATGTATTGTGTTATCGAGGTTCACTGGACAGACGAGAACTAGGAGTACGGTTTCTTGTCCATAAGCATATAGCTGATCGTCATAGGTGAATTCGATATCAGTAATGAGAGATAGACGGGCATCGTAATTAAGATTAATAAGCGGTATAAACTGAAGTCTGTATAAGCCTACGCGTCTACATGTAGTTGTGATAGCCAGGTAGTCGAAAGCTTCCACGAGGACATAGAATCGGTGATGGGGAAAGCCAAGACGCAGTATAATTATTGATGGCTTACTTCAGTGCCAAGGTAGGCAAAAAAGATACTGGAGAGCAGGCAGTGGGTGACTATGGCATTGGTTCTAGGAATAGCAGGGGTGAGTTATTAGTTCAGTTTTCAGAACGCAATAACTTACGAACTATCCATGTATACCTTCTTCAGCAAACAAAATAACCGGAAGGGGACATGGAAGAGACCTAACGGGGAGACTAAAATGAAATTGACTTCATACTCAGTTCTAACCCTGGCATTGTGTAGATGTAGAGGTAATCGGAAAGGCTCGGTGCAGTGATTAAAGTATGGTAAGGTCTGGAATTAGCATATATGTTTGAAGACGGAAGAGAGCAGAAGGAAGAAATCCATCAACAAATTAGCAGCAAAGTAGAAAGTAGAGAAATGCAGGATATCGCTGCAAGGTAGATATTGTTACGACCAAGCATCCGCATTTGCGCGCTCTATTGTTCGCCTGTGGGCATGGATAAGTTTTGTGAATATGTGGTGATGGTCCAATGGCTCTAAGTGAGCCTGTTTCCAGGAATCCTGTTTTGTAAGCATGTTTTGCTTTGTGGACAACCTGCAAATGCCAAATTGACCCTGTCAAGAGAACGTCTGGATAAACACAAAGAAACGTCCCCCTGCGGGAAATAGCAGGAAGTGCTTTCTTTCTTTTGTTCACCCTTCCAGTCGAGAAGTGCTATCCTCCAGTGATGAATGCCTCCTATCCAAAGGAGACGACAGAGTGACATGTCCGCTGACGTGCAGGACAAGAAAGGAGCATGACTCATACGGCCATTAAGTGATTTCCCGGGAATGCAGGAAAGATTTGCAATTGTCGAAAAGGGACAATGTTGGGAGCCCTATGCGGCGCCACGTGCACTCGGGTTTCTGAGAAGTAAAACCCCTTGTCAGAACCAGCCTGTGGTTTCTTTGCTGAAGAATAGAAATGTACCTCCTCTCCTCGCCGTTCCCAAGCTTTTCCCGCCAACAAGTGATCACGCCCAACGAATGAATGCCGGACCAGTCAGTGCTTCAGACCATCAGTGCAGTGATGTGTTCGATTGGATGCCGATACCTGAGGGGCGTGCCCTGGATTTGGTTGGTCAGCATCTTCAGAGAGGGGCTGGACATAGGGGGTTTTTTAAGGACGCTGCAGAGCACGAAATGTCGCTCTGGGCCCTGGGTAAACGGCTCATCCAGTCGCTTCTCGCTATGAACTCTTAACGCTTGTCATTTTGCTGATGTACCCTTCTTCTTCATGTAAATATTCTTGTAAATACGTTTTCTCAAAGTGCCAGTAAACCTGCTTGTACATATTTTACCAACTTCGAAGATTCAGTCCTTCTTCAACCCGGAGTCTCTGCACGCTACCAAGTGAAGGCCGGGTCGCCATAGCCCCAGCGTCACGACAACTGGTGGCAGCGGTGGGATAAAGCCCCAACACTGGTGACCAGCGTTGGGATCTGCATCTACAAGCTACAACATCTGGTGATTCGAGGTGGATCAGAATCTACAAGCCACAACATCTGGTGATCGGAGGTGGCATCTCAAGCAACAAGCAGGAGCAACAATCGGCCAACAAGAAAGCAGCTCGGAACATCGATCGCATGTGTGGGTGAGTGCTTGGCTTTTCTTCTGATGTGGACCAGGTTCTAGAACAGGGTTAGATTTTAGAACTGGTAAAAAGTGTTGAAACGCCTTTAGGTTTGGTAGTTTGCACAGTTGTTTAGGAAGTAGCCAACACTCGGAGCGATCATGGACCTACAAAAGCTGCAGAAACCGGACCTGTTGCTATTGTGTGAGGAATTGGGAATTGATACAACTGGTTTGGCACGAAAACCCTTGATTATAAAGGCAATCACTGATCTGGGAACCGATGATGAGGAGCTCAGTGAAGCATGGAACCTCATCGGTCAAAAAAAGGAACAGCTCAGACAGCAGAAAGAGTGGGAAAAAGAGGAAAAGAAGCGTGAAAGAGAAGCAAAAAAGCTGGACCAAGAAATTGAGCTCCGGAAATTAGAACTAGAGTTGAGCAAGAGGTCGGGCAATTGTCCCCAGCTAGCGGTACCTCTTCTCAACAAGGAGGCAGATTTCAAGATGTCAAAGTACATGCAGCCATATGTGATATCAGGGGATATCGGTCTGTATCTGGCTAACTTTGAGCGAACCTGCGAAAAACTGTCCTTCCAGCGAGACACGTGGTCTCAGAGATTATTGACGGTTCTGCCCTGCGAGGCAGCGGAGGTTGTCGCGCGGCTAAGCAAGGAGGACGCGGACAACTACGAGAAGGTCAAAGCTTGCCTTCTGAGAAAGTATAGGCTTAGCGCCGAGGCGTTCAGACAACGTTTTCGGAACGCTACTAAGTCCAGGGACGAGAGTTACCCTGAATTCCTGTACAATCTAAGAGTTAATTTGAGCGAATGGCTAAAGAGCACTGATTCCTACAGTGATAGGGACGCTGTAGTCGAGCGAATTCTTTTGGAGCAGTTTTATAACTGCCTCCCAGGAAAAGAAAGAAATTGGTTACAGGACCGAGGCGACATTAAGTCGGCAACTGAAGCTGCCGAACTCATTGAGGAGTACGCTTCGCGCCGACAATTCAGCAACCCAGTAGTGGATAGGCCCCGCAATCCCAAGTTCAGTGTGAAAAACCGTCAGAAAAGGCACTTTGCTAGATTTGCAAACGAAGAAAGGAAGGCTTTTTCGGGCAAACGCCCTAGAAAGGACGGCAGTGAGAAAAGTGAGGAAGTGACCAACGCGCAGAACACAAAGAATAAGTTTGAGGCTAGGAAGCCGCTCACATGCTTTAGGTGTAATGAGCAGGGTCACATTGCCGTCAACTGCCGGAAAGAAAAGTTTGCTTTCTCGTATGTCAGGGACTGCGATGAAAATATGCAGCTTTTAGAACCCTACCTGCATGACCTAGTAGTCAACGGGAAGCCTTGCAAGGTACTGCGCGATTCGGCCGCAACGATGGATGTTGTCCATCCGGCGTATGTATCGCCTTCCGACTATACAGGACAGTGTGCATGGATCCGACAGGTAGTTGAGGAACAGAGTGTGTGCTTGCCGATCGCGAACGTGGTCATCGAGGGCCCTTTCGGCGAATTAACAACCGAGGCTGCCGTTTCAGGAAAGCTTCCTAAGTGCTATCCGTATTTGTTCTCCAACAAATCGGACATGCTGCTGCGAAAGAGGGGCATCCTTTTCGGAGACAGAGTTGTGCAAGCCTTAACACGTTCAAAGGCGCGAGAACTAGCTACACTGCTCATACCAGAAAAATCCACAGCGGAGGAAACGGCAGTTAAAACAGTGGTCGATGCGGAAGATAACGGGTCAGAAAACTTTGAGAGCGAGGCATCTCAGATAAGTCAACTAGAAAGTGAGCTTGATAAGACACGGAATGAGGACGTTCTAGAGAGTAACCTCTTGCCGCCAGTGTCTAGTAATCTCACGAGACTTTTAAGTGGAACCCGAGAGGACTTAGCTATGGAGCAAGCCAATGATCCCAAGAATAAGCTCGAAGTACAGTGGGAAGGACCTGCTAAAGTCGTTGCAGAGCTTTCTGACACTAACTACGCAGTGAAAATCCCCGATAGGCGTAAGCAGTGCGCATTTATCATTGCAATCTTATGAAGCCTTATGTGCAGAAGGAAGCCGTGGTAAATCTAACGTTAAACCTTCCCGAGGAGATGGGGGATAACTTGATTTGCCTCAGCGGAAAAGGAAGCAACGCTCAGGAGCTTCACAAAAAGACGGAGCAGAGAGGAGAACTAAAGAAATCCCAGCTGTCCGATCTGGGCGAAATAATAACAGAGTTTGAGGCCTGCTTCGTGGACAGGCCAGGCAGGACTGATTTGACTGAGCACGATATTGAGCTGACTTCAGACGTGCCAGTGCGATCAAGGTGCTACCGATTCTCTCCAAGGCAAAGAGAAATTCTGGATAGGGAAGTAACTCGCATGCTGGAATTGGGAGTAATAAAACCCTCGGAAAGCGATTATGCTTCGCCTATGATCTTAGTAGAAGCTCCAGGTAAAGACCCTAGGCCTGTGGTAGACTACCGAAAGCTAAATTCTCTCACCAGGGATCAAGTGTATCCTATTCCGAATATTGAGGAGAGAGTAGAACAGGTCAGTAGAGCGGCATATGTGTCTACGCTGGACCTTACTCGAGGATACTGGCAAGTACCGCTCACTGAACGCGCCAGCAGATACGCGGCTTTCGTCACTCCGACGGGCAGCTACCAGCCAACAATGATGAGTTTCGGGCTCAAAAATGCTCCATTTTGTTTTTCCCGACTCATGGATAGGGTTTTAAAGGGGTGTGAAACATTCGCAGTGCCTTATTTAGATGACATTGCGGTTTTTTCCGACTCATGGGCGGACCATATGATACATCTAAGAGCTGTACTGAGCCTTTTGCGTCAAGCTGGACTAACCGTAAAGGCCGAGAAATGTTGCCTGGCAAGGGCGACCGTGGACTACTTGGGTCACAATGTAGGTCAAGGTTTCAGGAAACCCAGCGAGATTAAGATTTCGGCGGTAGCAGACTACCCGCGGCCGAGCACGAAGACGGAAATTCGAGCATTCCTGGGTCTGACTGGGTACTACAATCACTACATCACTAACTATTCAGCTTTGGCTAGCCCTCTGACCGACGCTCTCCGCAAGACAGAACCGACAAATGTAGTCTGGGACGAACAAAAGGAAGCCTCCTTCGTAAACCTGAAGGCTGTGCTGATTAGCCGTCCGGTATTGCGAGCTCCAGACTATGGCCGAGAATTCACGGTCCAGTGTGATGCCAGTGATCGAGGGTTAGGTGCTGTTCTCTGCCAGAGAGATGACGACGGTAATGAGCACCCCGTGCTCTACCTGAGCAGAAAACTGAGTTCTAGAGAGAGGGCTTATTGCGCGTCAGAGAAAGAGTGCGCTTGCATTGTATGGGCCATTCAAAAATTGCAGTGCTATCTTGGAGGGGCCAAATTCACCGTAGAGACGAACCATTGTCCCCTGGCTTGGCTGCAAACTGCGACATCGAAGAACAGTCGCCTTCTTAGGTGGAGCTTGATTTTACAGCAGTACAATTTTGAAATAAGATACAAAAAGGGGAAGTTAAATGGGAATGCGGACGCGCTTAGCCGCTGTTTCTAAGCGGTCCGAGATGTTCCTCACCATGTATCGAAATTGATAATCAGGTTTTTTTTTTTCTTTCTTCGTGCGCTTGTATATGTGTGGCTATGTAAAGCAGCACGTTTGGTTTTCTAGGAATACGTAGGTCCTGAACGTCTTGAGAGTGGGCTTTTCTCGAACAACAATGGCAGTTTTCTTTTAACCTGGTCTCTTCAGACGGGAGCCGAGTGCTTGCTTCGACATGTGGTTGAGTTTCAGACAGCTCGATTTGGCCTACAACAATCAAGACAACGCGACAAGCAACAGCGAGCTTCAAGCGTTCACGTGCAGGCCATTAAGTCGTCTCTTCATGCAGCAGCTGGGACTGCTGCCCTCCGAGTCTCTTCTGGCGGGGGAGGAGGCTGTTACGACCAAGCATCCGCATTTGCGCGCTCTATTGTTCGCCTGTGGGCATGGATAAGTTTTGTGAATATGTGGTGATGGTCCAATGGCTCTAAGTGAGCCTGTTTCCAGGAATCCTGTTTTGTAAGCATGTTTTGCTTTGTGGACAACCTGCAAATGCCAAATTGACCCTGTCAAGAGAACGTCTGGATAAACACAAAGAAACGTCCCCCTGCGGGAAATAGCAGGAAGTGCTTTCTTTCTTTTGTTCACCCTTCCAGTCGAGAAGTGCTATCCTCCAGTGATGAATGCCTCCTATCCAAAGGAGACGACAGAGTGACATGTCCGCTGACGTGCAGGACAAGAAAGGAGCATGACTCATACGGCCATTAAGTGATTTCCCGGGAATGCAGGAAAGATTTGCAATTGTCGAAAAGGGACAATGTTGGGAGCCCTATGCGGCGCCACGTGCACTCGGGTTTCTGAGAAGTAAAACCCCTTGTCAGAACCAGCCTGTGGTTTCTTTGCTGAAGAATAGAAATGTACCTCCTCTCCTCGCCGTTCCCAAGCTTTTCCCGCCAACAAGTGATCACGCCCAACGAATGAATGCCGGACCAGTCAGTGCTTCAGACCATCAGTGCAGTGATGTGTTCGATTGGATGCCGATACCTGAGGGGCGTGCCCTGGATTTGGTTGGTCAGCATCTTCAGAGAGGGGCTGGACATAGGGGGTTTTTTAAGGACGCTGCAGAGCACGAAATGTCGCTCTGGGCCCTGGGTAAACGGCTCATCCAGTCGCTTCTCGCTATGAACTCTTAACGCTTGTCATTTTGCTGATGTACCCTTCTTCTTCATGTAAATATTCTTGTAAATACGTTTTCTCAAAGTGCCAGTAAACCTGCTTGTACATATTTTACCAACTTCGAAGATTCAGTCCTTCTTCAACCCGGAGTCTCTGCACGCTACCAAGTGAAGGCCGGGTCGCCATAGCCCCAGCGTCACGACAATATACAGCTAACCGAGGAAGGCGACCTTCGTGTAGAAGCGAAGAACGATACCTTCAGAGATATCATTACTAAGTACGAGTTAGAAGTAGGCAGCAGGGGAAAGTTAGTAAGCTTTCTAGGGAGACAAATGATTCTATTAAGAAACGCAAATATATGAAAGCCTCCAATCCAACAGATAGAATAGGCAAAGATATGTAGTCAGTAAGCGTAAATTGGCCGACGTAAGGTAATATAACACGGGGAAAATTCAGCATGCTTTAAAGAACGGTGGTACCTTGAAAGCGATGAAGAGGAAATTAGGCATAGGCGAAAATCAAATCTATGGGTTAAAGCATAATCGTTACTAATATGGCCAAGAGATTCTAGACATCTGAAGAGTTCTATACCGATATAGTCCGCACAGTTATAAGATCAGCAGCAGTGAACAGGAATCAGACGTTCCACCAGTAACAAAGGACGAGGTCAAAAAACTTTAGAAGCTGTGAAAAGGCTGAAGGCAATTGGGACCAATTTGTTGAAGGAAGGTGGGGATATTTTGCTAAAAATAAATTAGTTGTGGTTTAACTCTGGTTAACCCTATAGTTGAATTGCGATAGCAACGGCGGAAGCTTCTTTTTCCTGCTACATTAATCCCCTATCACGTCCTATCAGTGTCAGGTGCTACATTATTGGGGACGCTCACGCGAGAGCGTCAGCTACCAGCCCACATAAATAAGAACGGTTCAATTCTGCTGAGCCGGATGTGGAGCGAAAGCATTAGCTGCCGGTGACCGAACGTTCTTCTTCTTGTTCTTCTTTTTGTTGTTGTTGTTGTTCTTCTTCTTCTTCTTCGTCTTCTTCTTCTTCTTCTTCTTGAAACTGTTCAAGGTGAAACGTGGCCTCCGCAGGGACCACGCGACGACGCAAAACCTGGCGCAGTATTGCTATCGCAATAATAACATAACTTCTTTGGACCCTTGAAATAGCGGAGACATGCAGCTCCGGGCCGGCAAGACGCTGGGTTCGCCGGTGCTTTCATGCTTCTTTTTATCTTTTTTTGCGGTTTCCTTGTTTTTGTAATGGCGAGTGCTGTAGGAGGACAGGAATAGCTCTCTGGGACGGAATTTGGCGGCAAGATGAAAGAATGTGTGTGCTTTGCGCCTGGAGAACAAGTTGTTGTTTTGTTTACAAACGTTTTCTTAGCTTACTAGTTATTGAATTACTCAGTAGAAGTAATTGTGATGTAATTTCATTACTTTTATGGAGCAGTAATGATTAATGTAATTTAATTATTTTTTCTGCGATTTTCAGCAATGTAAATAGTATCGTAATTTAATTCCTTTTCAAAACTAATTTTGCCATGCATGCACTCTTGGTAAGCCTCGTGAATAGCCTCTAGTCTGGCTTCTCGCTAGTCAAGTGTTTCAGCAGCCTTTCTAGCACGGTAGTGCTACACACATCGTGCACACCACACGGACGGCTTAGCGTTTCGCGTTCAGGTGAATGTGAAACTCAATCGTCCGTGCGCTGTGCAGTGTTAGTGCATGTCAACAATCCTCAGGTGGTGTAAATCATTCTGTAACCCTCCACCACGTCTTCTTCCTCTCTTCCCTTGCGGTGACGTTCAGGAGTCCACTACCCAGGAATAAAAACTGCCCCCCCCCCCTTCCCCATTTTCTCCCTCTTATGTATATACGCAATGCGTCATGACATCGACGTACCACAAGCTTGGAAAAGCGCTAACATTATCTTAATCCATAAGAAAGTGGATGCAAAGGACTTAAAAAATGACAGACCAATAAGTTTACTATCCGTCGCATACAATGTATTTACTAAGGTAATCGCTAATTATGGAATCGGGAACCTTAGACTTCAATCAACCAAATGATCAAGCAGGTTTTCGGAGAGGGTATCTCTATATCATTGATCATATCCAATAGAAAAATCCTCGGAATATACCAGCCCTTATACATAGAATTCATTGATTACGCGAAAGCATTTGACTCAGTCGAAACACCAGCAGCGATGCAGGCATTGCGCAGTCAGGGCGTATAGGTGAGCGTATGTGAAAGTAGTGGAAGATATCAATAGATGGCTGCAGGGCAACCGTAGTTCTGCATCAGTTCAGTTCAGTTCAGTCGTTCGACTCTTCGTGACCCTATGGACCATATCACGCCACGCTTTCCGGTCTCTCACTATCTTCCTAACATCACATAACTTCATCTGTAGCGCCTCGAGGATGCCATCTAACCATCGCGTTCGCTGCCTACCCCTTCTCCGGTGACCCTCAACCTTTCCCAACATCAAATCTTTCTGCAGCGACTCCTCTTTTCTCATAAGATGACCAAAGTAGCTGAGCTTTAACTTAAGAATTTGACTCTTCAATGAGCAGTCAGGGTTTATGGTCGACAATATCGACTGATTTGATCTTCTGGCAGTCCAAGGCGCTCTCAAAGGTCTCCGCCAGCACTACAAGTCAAACGCGTTAATTCTTCGGCTGTCAGCCTTTTTCACAGTAAACTCTCGCATCCATACATCACAACTGGAAAGACCATAGCACGAGTTATACGGATCTTGGTTGGCAGACTAATGTCTCTGCTCATTACTAGGCGGTCAAGGCTAGCCATGGCTATCTTTCCCAAAAGTAGTCTCCCTATTTCATGGCTGCAGTCTCCTTCCGGGGTAATCTTGAAGCCCAAGAAGAGAAACTCTGTCACAGCTTCCACTTCTTGTCCCTTGATGCTGCAGGACTTGATAGGGCAAGACGCCATGAACTTTGTCTTTTTAATGTTCAGTTTAAGCCCAAACTTCTCACCCTCTTCTTGTACGCGCATCACAAGTCTCTTGAGTTCTACTTACCTTTCTGCTATTAAAGTGGTATCATCCGCATATCTAATGTTGTTGATACGTTTCCCAGCAATCTTCACTCCAGCTGAAGACTCGTCCAGACCGGCCTCCCTCGTGATGCACTAAGCATATAGTTCTGCATAAATAAAGTAATAAAATCCCAATAAAGAAAAATGTTATGTAAGGAGACTTGATCTCCCCAGTGCTATTCACAGCTTGCTTAGAGGAAGTATTCAGAGAATTAGAATAGGAGCAGTAAAGGATCCCGGTTAATTGATAGGGAACACCTCTGTAATCTGCGATTCCCCGATGGCACTGCATTGCTAAGTAATTCAGGGGACGAATTGCAAATGACCTAGACAGGAAAAGCAGAACGGTCTAAAAATTAATATGCAGAAGACTTTGGAATGTTCAAAGCCTCGGAGAGGAACAGCAGTTTCCAACAGGTAGCCAAGCACTGGAGGTGGTAAGCAAATATGTCTGCTTAGGATAGGTAATAACCGCAGATAACCAGACTACGAAAGGAGTAACTTGGAGAAAAAAATTGGGATGATGCGCATTTGGCAAATACTCGCAGATTATGACTAGCAGCTTACCGGCATCGCTCAAGAGGAAAGTATATAACAGTTACATCTTATCTGTATTCTTCTATACATGGGCTGACAATTGTAGGCGAACGAAAAGGGTTCTATTAAACTTGTGGACAACACATGGAGCTATGGAATTTAGGGAGGTGTTACAATAAGAGATAGGAAGCATGGACAGTGTATGCAGTTTAAAGGGAGCACAACCGATAGTTGCTAAAGGTAACCAAGGGGATTCCAGCAGAAGCAAAAAGCAGCAGGGGCAGCAGAAAAGTAGGTGGGTAGATGAGGTTAAAAAATTCGGGGGGGAGGGGGGGGGGGGGGTGAGAGTGGATATATTTACCGACCAAATTAATTGCATAAATAAGGGAGAGGCCTTCGCCATGCAGTGCATATGTATAGTCCAGCTGATAATTAATGAATGTCCCCTGAGAGAGAGAGGCATCCATATTCAATTCAACTAAAATATCTGGGGTCCCCTTTCCCAGCAGACTTCTCAGACTCTGATTACTACCACACTGTCCGTTGTTTGTTCCAGACCGGACCTTCCTCTTCCACGAAATCTAACATTTTTATCTGAAAGTGCGTCTTGCGATATCCATATTGACATAGCAAATTAAGGAACAAAACACTAGAATTGCATGATTCCTCCCCGCCGGGGTGGTGCAGTGGTAAGACGCCCGACTACTGTGCCGGAGTTCCCGGGTTCGAACCCGACCTCGGCGGCTGCGTTTCGATGGAGGCGAAACGAAGTGGCGTCCGTGTGCTGTGCGATGTCAGCGCACGTTAAAGATCCCCAGGTGGTCGAAATTACTCCGTAGCCCTCCACTACGGCTCCCCCTTCTCTCTTTCCACTTTCATTCCCACCTCCCTCCCTTCCCTTACGGCGCGGTTCGGGTGTCCACAGAGCAAGTGTGACAGTTACTGCGCCTTTCCCTTCCTGTGAACCAATTTAACTTAATTTTTTAATTTATGATTCCTATGTTGGCAGTGGCTGCTACATAGACACTCTATGTGACAATAAGTAGCCCATGGTTAAAGCTTTTTCTTTTAACCTAACGGGAAGCTAACTGGACCTAAAGTAGACAAAATGGTAACTTGACAAATTTTGATCCTCACGCCTCCTATAGATACAGCGAAACACTAAGAAAGTGATTTCGTTCACTGTTGCGATTGATAAGCAAATTAATATTTGACTCTTCAAACCATATCACATAATTACTAAGTGCTGTTGTTTCAAGCCTTGTCTGCAGTGCATTTAAAAGTGCAGTGTAGTTAAGGAAGGTTTTCCAATACTGCAAAACAAGTTATTGTTTTACGGCTATAGGGAGAGTTTGTTTTACGGTTATATTTTGCGGCACATGGAACACTAAAAAAATAAAAAGAAAGAAAGAAAGAAAGAAATTCGGCGCGGTATACGGGACTTACAGTCTACGAAAAAAAAAAAAAGAATGACATATTCTCATGATGGCAGAACGCCAACTTTAGTCTTCAAAACTTGTCGTTATTCCCTCAATTTGCGTACGCCACACCTTTCGCCAGGAAGGAGACTGCATGACTAACGCTGAGAAATGGTCTACCAGAGGAACAAACCACAGCATAGCATATGAAAATCATAGGAGAGAAAAAAAGAATCCCACTCCACACTGCAATAGTCTTCGCGTTCTTTAAAGCAATGGTTGCACACTGAGAACACAGCCGCTGTCCGCACTGTCGCATATGGATTGTTGTTCAGTATCCGAAAAATGCTTCTTAATATCAACTCAAACCACAGCTGATAAAATGCATGAGCATTTACGACGAGCATAAATGCGTACCAGATATTGGTGATAAGATTTGGTGTTAAGCAAGAACAAGTAATTGTATTCCGTTCTCTATTGTTTACGAACTTATGTGAAGCAATGCAATCATCGGTGACAATAGGAGAAGCATTGGTATTGCAAAGAAGTATAAGTTCTGCAGTGTCGCTTCCAGCTGATGAAGGAAAATAACTATATGCGGAACACCGGCCTCAATCATTATTTCGGAATAGCCGCAATATGCAGCGACGAGTTGCTGTGGATAAGACATTATGCACAAAAAGAAAAGAAAACAGAAAAAGGTAAAGATTCACGGTTGCGACGTATCGGGCATAAAAGGGCACACGGTGCGGCATCTCTTTCTTGTTTTTTTTTTCTTTTTTTCCTTCATATATGGCTTAACATATGGCGCAGGGCTCACCGCAGCTTGTTGCACATATTTATGGCAGCACCGTCATCATCATCTGTTGGAAACAGTATTACAATCGAGAAAAACGCGAGCATGCGTATACGAAGAGAATTCGTGTGCTTTGTATCCCAGGTGTTCTTTTTAGAAGGCCCGAACTTTTTAGAGTTAACTGAATTTAAATTATTTGTTTAGCTCTTCGGCTATATTGGATGCTACGGCAGACACAAGGTAAAAGACAGAATGCTTCAGTTAACTCGCTAATTAGGCAAATGAATTGATTATTAGAATGTTTCTTTTATAGGGTATGTTGTATTCGCCAAATTGAAGCCAGCCTTGCGAATGGCCCTGCTTAGAAAAAGATTCCTAAATTTGTAGCGCACGTTCAAGGCCAACTGTTGCCAGCCTCATAAGCGGTTTTAAATTGTAACACACCGTCAGCGGGCGCGTCCGGCGTAGATCATTCTGCCTCGGCGCTTCGAGGCAGTTTTGCAAACGACATGACTACATGCACTGGGTACCGACGCGGCAGCTACCAGCGAGGCTGCGGTCGAAGCGAAATTGATAACGAACCACGAGCATGCCCGCCTGGCTCTCAAGTAGTGCTAAAAGAGTGACGAAATATTTGGGTGGAGCGATCTGGAGCCAGACAAGTGGGCCAGCTCTGTGTTGCACTGTGAAACCGCCTATCAGGGTGATATTTGTTGGCCTTTAATGCGCACTCAGTTTTTTTTTTAATGGAATTTTATTTTTCGTGGTTATACTACTGAAAGAACAAGCTTCAATTCTAGAATATAAAAAAGGAACCTAAATAATAATTAACGTGTTTATTTGTGTACCAATTTAAGGATTTTTTTCTTACTTGGCGTCCCCTGTAGCCTCCAACTCAGCCCCAAGGCTAAAATAAATCTGAAGCCATGTAGGTACAGTTTTTTTTTTTTTTTCAAATCTAAAACAACATCCGGTATTAGGCTGTTTTTTACCTCTTTGGCCCGACAGCTGTGGTGGCATATTAATATATATCCATGCTTTGTTCCCAGGACAAAAGTCATAAGTGTTAATCATAAGTATTTTTGCAGATATTTGTTTGTTTCCTTTTTTACCTTATATGCGTATACGATCAGCTAATGCTATCGGAAACTATCATCCACTAATGTGCGTATAAAAAGGTGCTGAATCGTCATTTGTTCCTTAAAGTTGCCTGGGGCTAACTGTTTCGCCCATTTCCTATGGGACAAACAGTGAAACCCGTCAAAGTTTTCCTCCCTAAAGGAAAGATTGACAGTGGCAGTCCACTCACTCCCAAGTGGTCTAACCTCTCTACCTCTTTTCCCCCCTTAATTCATAGAGTCCTTAGAAAAAGAAAGTCTACAGTTATTCCTGTCAACACTGAGAGCGCGATGAGTGCTATATGCTTTAACGTTTCCTTGACGCTTTCTTCTCGTTTGCTTTTGTAAGTGTATCAAAATAAAATACCACGAAGAAACTTGTTTATCGCGCCGTTCGCGAATAACACGCTGAAGGTTATTCGACAGTGTCCGCGCATTTTATCTCTGCGCTTGCGAAAGAAGAACGTAAGGGAATCGTGCTGCATGAGTCGGCATGCGAAGAGTCCCCAACTTCGGATTATGCGTTGAAGCTAATTGCAGCTGCGAAACTGAGGCGAAAAAATTGTCTCATTAGGCAGCAGTGAGCCGTCTCGTGTATCCTCGTCGCAAACTCTCCCCCTCTTTGTGAGGAAACGAAATATATGCGCAAAACCGAACGACAAGCGAATGTGAAAAAGGCGTTTCAATGTGCCCTGCATATGAGCCGCCGCTTACGTTCAAGTAAGATTGACGTGCACGTCTTGAGAACGAATACACCTCTAACTCACACTTGTGTCGTTTTTTCTTTTCCTCTTTCTTTTACTGCGGAATCGGTATTTTTAGTTGCGTGCGTGGTGAACGAGTGTGACACGCACACCTGCTACAGCTGTTCTAATAGGCGGGCCTGTTACGGAATGAACGAGGAAGATGTATCCTATCCAGCTCCCATGTGATGTGAGGATCATTCGATTACACGCTGTTACTGCACACGTTATTCAGGCGACGTGAATTAGTACATTTCAAGTGAGGTGGTTCAAAAATGAAAACGTGGGTATTGAAGCTACAGATGCGTTGCACTTGACTACACGTAGGCTGTAATTGCGCTCCACAGATTGGTGCGCAGGGGCAAAGGTTGTGGTAAGCGAAGTAGATAAATGCGGGGCAGTGCTCCATGGTGGCTGCTAAGACTTTTCTGCGCCCAGTTGACATATATATGAGATGCAGAGAGCCCGCATTTGGAAAGTGAAAGTTCTTACGGGGACTGCTGAGTCACTGCGGCTTCCATCACTGCTGCGTGATGTCAGTGCTGAAGCTAGTTGCACAGGCTCCATGAAACGCTGCGTAAATTTAAAATTCTGGAACGCGATATTGGGCGCGAGTGTCACCACTGGAGCGAGCGGCGCCAGCGTCGACCTAGGGAGGGCGCGAGCGGGCGCGCATCGAGGCACCGTATACCTAGAGAAGCAAGTGGAATCACGTGATTCCTCTTACTACTAGTGGAGCAGACGCTCGGTTCAATTTGGGCATTTTAAACGCTAATAGTGGCGTTTTCTTTTTCAGTATTTTTGCTTGATAACATTAACGAGTTACAGCATTGCGCTTTTTAATCTTGCATCGTTGCTGCGGTTTCTGAAGTTTATTTAAGCTGTTGCCAGGGTCCGTTATTGCTCTGTATTCGGACGTACGCGACGAGTCCTGCGCAAGCTCCCAATGCTACCTGAAAAATAAGCCCAAGGAATCTTCCTCATTCAAGATTTGAATGGGCAAAGAAGCGAGTGATCATTCTCATGTGTGCAATAGACATTTCAAGGAGCAAGATTTCCGCCATGGAGTTCGCGCTAAACAGTTCGATGAGTAGCGGGAGAAGTAACGGCACGCGCGTTTTAATTTGCACTTATCACTTGCGAAGCTAATGAAGGCCTACTGCTACCTTCACGAAGCAATAGATGCTACCTTCACGGAGCAGTTGCTCCCAGAACAATGAAAGATCGTGCGAAAGACAGAGGTCTCATTCTTCTGAATGAAGGCGTTGACACAGGAGTTCCACTAAAGTGAGCTAAAGATTCTGCAGCCACGGGCAGCGGTATGTATGATAAATTGTCTCGGGCAGCGTCTGCAGTGCTGATGTAACTTCATATGTCGCAGTCGATGAATAAATGGGAAGTAGAGCTTTACATGTTGTGATATGCTGAGGAATACGCCAGCAAAGCTACTCTGCCCGGGGAAGACAAATATACGGGCCCGAACCATTATTGACAATGACGGTAGTCAGTGCGCAAAAAATTCGTTGCATGGGAAGTATTTATTCACACTTGCTATCAAAAATAAACCACGTCTTCCCCACACTCTACTTTGTCCTGTACTAAGTCCAAGGGAGCGGGTGAACGGCGCCGCTTCCACCAGTGCTGTTTGAAGGCGCTCAGCATCTGTCCGGCGCCTGGCGGCTCTGAAAAGAATTACTGTAACAAAGCATTCTTATAATTATGATTCACAGACAGCTTTCTGCTGACTGGTTGTGTGGAAGGTTCAGTTTCTTTCATAATGGCAGCAACAACGCTGACAGGTCCGCGTCCTCGTCCATGTAAACTTATCAGCCGGGCCCACGCTTCGGCAGCTAGCACTCGATGAAGTGCAGTCTTCTGAATGCGTATGGGCCTAATACCTCAAATTAAGCTTAAACTGGCCCAAACCGAAGTGCAAATAAATAAATATGTGAATACAGCTAATGCATTAGCTGCGCAACTAAACTGCATAGGAAACGATCGTACAGCAGCAGTGCAACGCACCTTATCCCACTTAGTGCGTCATGCGGGACTGCCGCGAGGTGGCACCACGATATGTCCTCGCGCCCAATACCATCGTTGTCTATATGAAGGATGCACCACGCACTAATACACACAATAAAAGAATTGCATCTTTTGTCATTTTATCATAATTTGTACTTCGGTGAAACTAAGCTACTAATTCTCATTGTTTGTTGCATTACATTTGTGTTTGGATTCCACGTTAGTGCCCAGCATTGCATTCATTTAACTCTCAAGGCGGGCCCCGCTGATTTTAATGCTCCGAGGAGATATTAGAGAGTTTTAAAAATAATAACAAACGTCGCGGTTACGTGCAGAAACGTTCAGCCTTGGTATTGATGGTCACACGGTTTGCTTTTAAGCCGTATGCAGCGGAACCCTATACGGCACTCCTGAAGGCCAAAATGTATCGAGAGGTATGAAGTCTCACTCATGCCGGGACCTAGAGGTTCAGCGGCGCCGCAAAATGCCCCGCTGCACTGCCGGAAAGCCGACACTGTGGTTTCAAAAGTACACCTAGGATAGCTTGATTTGGCCAATTATTGTTCTCAGTAAGCATAATGCATTTGGCTGCTTTGGCGACATCATATCGGCCCAGAAAATTAATATTTTAACAACAGAAGGGGTCTTGGATCTACAGGAGTGCCGAATTCCTATTAAAAACTGGCTAGCTGAATTCATGAGAGCCGGCTGAGAAGATTGAAACCATACATTTTCCCGCCACTCCATTCGATCTCGTGACGTTTAGACAGAGAACGATACCGTGGTTCTCGTGGTGAAGTGAATGGCGTTGCAAGCATGGCCTTTGAGATCCGCACTAGAAATGCGTGGTTGTTGACGCAGGCATTTTACTTGCGACGCCTGTATTTCTTTTTTATCTAAAAGTGCCGGTTTTGGTGGGAACGGGCATTTTGTGATTACAGTGCGCTACCTCCTATCGATACGTATTAACCAAGTTTTATGCTCAATGTCACATATAAAGAGTTTCGACCGAAGCTGTTTTCGGAGGTAACGTGGAGTGCAACGTCCATCGCAGCTTAACAGCAAACATTAGGTTTTTAATCGCACCGCGAGTTTCCAAAAGATGAAAATAAACGCAGACCGAACCAGGCTAAGCATATTTTCAGGCACGTGTAGATGCGACAGCACTGTCATTTATCGTGGTCCATGCACTCCTAAACGTTCCCATCGTCTTTTAATGGACTCGGAGACCTCTGTTTGGACAGCCTTGGAAGGCTGTGTCAACGTAGCATTTTTATGTTGTTTACGTGCGTGTCAAATGTTCTCCTGAAGGTGACCAAAAAACTTATTAAAGGGCGTGAACGCTATGTCGGTCTTCTACCTCTGTCAGCCTGACATCACCTTAGTTCGTGTACTGACAGTATAAGGGCATATTCATTAGCCGCATCCATCAGCAAGATTGCACTGCAGCAAGCAACAACGGCTCTTCGCAGCTCTGACCTACGAGCGGCGCGGAGTCTCGACCGCAGGCTTCGATCCTCCCTTGGACCGATTATCAGTCAACTGTATCCAAATACTGAGAGGAGGAGATGCACTCGGACGCGTGTTACTGGTCGGATAGTATATTTAGGTCACTCAATAAAAGCTTTACGACGCTATGGAGAGTGGCGTAAGTACAGTTTATAGATAGACAAAGTGTGTTCGACATAAGGCGTTGTCTTCTCAACGGAAGTGGCGGGCGCCCGGTCCCTGAATGAGGGGAACCGCGCCATAAACCGAACACGGCTCATTGGCCTCGCCGGGCATCCAGGAAGGAGAACCGCGGTCCTTAAGGGCTCATCTTCCTCCCGGCCGGCGGTTCCGCGGGCTTGACGGGGACACTAATTCCCCTTGTTAGCGTCACTCCCTAACCCTTTTCTCTGATTTACCGATGAACGAAGGAGCGTTGCACGCCTTCGTGTATACACACACCCAATTCGGGGATAGCAGCCGCAACGACGTCCCATCCGCTCTTCCTTCTCCGAACCCTCAGAAAACTACAGGCGCCGCAGCCTACTACTTCCGTGGTTTCACGGCCAAGCGTAGGAGGAGAAGGATCCTTCCGCACGTCGTTTCCGGATGCCCCGCCACTCGGCAGGGTGCTTCAGAGCGGAGTCAATTATTGCCCGAAGCCCGAGTTCCCCCGCCGCCATCATCACCGGGCGGCTAGAGCCCCATCGAGACGCACGTTCCGGGGTGGCTCACGCGGTTGGCCTCAACAGGTCCCGCACACTCCCTGTGCCTGCCTGCTTGTGTTTCTGACACTCCCTAACTCCTGCAGATGCATTTTGTCTTCTTGCTAGTATATTGCGTCTGAGGTAAGTGGGCAGAGCATTTACAGCGAATGCTATGGCAGTATGATGTGGACGTGCAGCACGCCTTTCCCTCGAACCTGCCGGTGGGTTCTCTTTTCTTCCCATCTCTCTTTTGTTTTTTTCGTATTTTCGTATTCCCATTAGCTCTCTCGCTGTACCCTTGGCGATAGTCCAGTTCCTCCGCCGCGTTCAATACTCATTGCATCGGATGTACTACATACTGAGGAAAGGTCTAAGTTATAGTCGGATTCTACACATGAGCGAAGGACTCATGCAGTGATCCCAAGAGAAGGCCCTGTAGCGAATGACATCGACTCATTTTCATGGACTTTTGACCAACCCTCTTATACCGACTCAAGCATGTTGAACTGACGACATTCATGTGTACTTTCTTCCTGCCGCAGCTAACTGACAAAAAAAGTGCACCTACGCCTGCAGGCTGCGTCTCTCTGGGGAGGAGGCTAGGGGTGCTGATGTTGTGCTGCTTATCGTGTGTGCAGACGCTCAGGCGAGTGGTGCAAGTTCTGCTGTGCACTGTGTACTGCTTACACGCGCTATCAGCCGTGTGTTCCCCACGCCAGATAGGCAGTCGACCACTCGACTCCTCCGTTTGGCTGCCAGGCACGGCCTTGCGTTCTAGCATAGCTTTTTGCACCCTGAATACCGGTATTCAATCAATGAGAGGCTCCCGCCACCGATATCTGTTCCTCCTGCGTCCCCTCTTGGTCGGGTGTCCACTGGCTGTCGAGAGACCGGGGTTAGTTCGCTTTGGTTTGCTCTTTTTCTCTAGATCCGAGTTTTTATTTGCATCGCCATATTTGGTCAGGAATGTCCACGTCTTTCTCCACTGAGAGCAGTTTTGCTAAGTTGTTTCCCCCCATGCATTCTGATTCAGTGAGATTCTTGGTAAACGGAAATCGGTTTGACGGAATGACCAATGTTTGAAGTTGTTTATTCGTTTATTTCTTGCAGCGGAGGAGCTGCACGATTAAAAGCTGTGGCAACAGCTATAGGGAAAAGGTCTCAGGTACAAGACAGTGCAGGGAGAAGATGGAGGTATAATGAGCAGTAAGTAAGGTAAAAAAACAAAAACAAGAAGAGTGCAGGGGATATACGGAACATCAAAAGATCATAAACGAAAATAGGTTATCTTTTACCTACAAATCAGTGCATAAACGCTGAAGGTATACAGTATCCGATACTTGTGAAAATGTAATTAAATGAGCAGTTAATAAGTCGAAAAAGGAGATTCGCTATAAATATCAAATTAGTATGCGATTTTATTAAAATGTAACATATAACCATTAGTGTCATATAATAACATAATAATATAATCACATATATTTGCAGAGGTCAAGTGCACAGATGTAGCCAGCCCAGGACCGGGTTAGTTGGAGAATATGGGAGAGGCCGTCGCCATGCAGTGGGTATAATTCGGCTGATGGTGATGATGATAATAATTAGGAACGCATGGTCCAAAAACAGGTGTTAAAAAGAAAAATTATATAATATTGATATGGAATTAACAAGGGAAGACGTTTTCTCAAAATCCATCCTGAACCAAGTATTTATTTTTTGTTTTTGTTTCAGAGCCTATATCAAGGCTTTCCTGCTTTAATCTTTTTAACCGAACGATATTGTTTACATCGGGCCTGATTCCTATACTAGGTAGTGGACTTTAAGAAAAATTCTGTATTTAAGTGATAGAATTGCAGGGCTGTTTCAAGTTATATTTATAACAGTATAAAGTCTGTAAGTATATAATGCAAATATTGAAGGAGCTGTCATGCGTTATGCCAGACAGCCCTTACACAGCTGTAACGCTCATTCCTACAGATGCAGAGCGAAGGAGTGGCCCGGCGATACGGGTGCTACCGAGGTAACTATCAGGGTAACTATCAGGGTGATAAACCGTCATTGGCGCCAACGTGAGGCAGCGTCAGAGATGGCGAAAGGAGGTGTCGTTGCCCGCACCTCGCCGTTTGGCAACGCACTTAGGCGTCTTATGCAGCTCAGCTCATAAAGATGTCTCTTAACATTAACATTAGCTCTCTTATAACTATGTTTAACATCTACAATGAATTCCTGTGGTTTATCAGCACTTAGGCACTGAAAGAAAGGTATATCGTTGTGTTGAAATGATTTGACTTAGCTGTTATGTGGTAATCATAAAGAGAATTACGGGAAGGCCGGCCTTGTTATCTCTTATCTTTCAACAGGTACTTCGTTTTGACCCCCAGTCTTATGACGGTACATAGAGTGTCGAGAGAGTCGCCCAGCTAGCTTTCACTGTTGTGTTATGCTCTCACTGCAAATCCTCAACTCATTTGCCAACATCGGCACACTGCTTCCGTTGTCACTCACGTTCCCTCTTTTTCTCGACAGTTTTTCTTCTTTTGAAGGCGTCGTGAACGCTACGCCAACTTCGGCATCGTTGAGCGCTTATAGTGCGTTTAATTTCAGAGCTGGTCCTTATACGGGTAATTTGTCTCCATTCGAAACGTTTTCTTCTTGGACACATACTAAGGAATTGTGACGCGATATTTGTTTTTACAGTGGGCTTCATGATGCTTTCAATGCTTTCGTTCCGGATGACTGGCCCCTTGTTGATGTGTCAGAATTTCTTTGGAGTGAACTTTCAGAGTGCAATTGTAGAAGCCCGCGTAGGACTGATTATTAAAACTATCACAGAAGGTCTAGTGTATATTCTTATGGAGATTAGAAGTTACTGCAGTTTGGGATGTTTAGTACGTCCTTTATTCGGCATCGTCAAATTATATTTTCTGGCAAATAGCCTTGCATGTGCAACCTGCGGGTGTGACGAGACTACTGGTCACATTTTTTGTGAGTGCCTCATATATAGTGCGGAAAGAGAGTGACTGAAGCGTCTAGATGGACGCCCGCTGACTGAAATCAAGATTCTTGGTTACTGGCCGCGGCGATCGTCGGCGGTGAAGGTCTCCCATGAAAACCACGCCCCGCTTCTTGAAAACCACGGGCCTGATCGACAGGCTGTGATTTTGCTGTTATGTGACGTTATATTACTGTAACGTAATGTGATGCGACGTGATATGGCCTTGATGTGACTGTACTGACTTCACTCATCACTCTCTTACCCACCACTTTTATATCCACTCACCCCCTTCCCTCAGTGCAGGGTAGCAAACCGGTTTCTTTTACCGGTTAACCTCCCTGCCTTTCCTCCTCCTCATCACCCTCCTCCTTCCCGGCACTGCCCGAATGTAGACTAAAGTGCACAATAATTGAAACTGAGCACAATCCGACTTATTACAAAGATTTAGCATAGGAGTTTCTGCGCTCTGTAGACGTGGGGCCAGGTAGGTTAGTGCAATGGCAGGTATTGGCTCGGAGCTCGGATTTAATTTCAGGCCATCTTCGTACGTGCTTTGAAATCGCATCAGAAATCCACATGTGCATATGGTGTCTCGCGGAACCGGATCATGCTAGCAAGCTGGGGACGTACGCTACCTACATATGGCTGTGCGTCCTTGAAGAAGGGTGCCCACTCCAAGCAAGAATATTCTTTAATATCAATGCAAAACCTGTTAAAGGTACTCACGTCAACATTGTTACCGAAGCTGCCTGCCTTATGCCGTTAGTCCAAAGCACAGTTCAGTATGTAGCTACACCATGACATCTTTCGGTAGACCTCTCCAACTTCCTGTTTTCTCTGCAGGCGGGCAAGTCCATGGGATCTCTTTACACGCACTGGCTCATATGTGTTCAGGAGCTTATTCTTGTCACGGACACTTGTGAACAATGGGCTTTAATAGTAATGTGTTTTAACTCTTGCAATAGTATCTTCAACAGTGCTGAAAGATCGTGTCGCTTCATGGCAGCTCCGGCTCGCACTTACTGGAGCAAGCCGTGCACCGCACGCGCAAGCACAGTGACGCAGGCATTTGCGATTGAGATTTACCTTACGCCTTTGGGTGCCTTGCTTTTGCGCTATCATTTCACTTAGCACCTATTCGTAGGCTGACGCTCCTGAAACGACAGCGGAGCACTCTTGAGACAGCACCGAAAACAATTGACGAGGCCTAACTTGACAGAGCAACGCGTGGCTCGACGTCGCATTGATGATTCACGAGGGAAAACGAAAATAGGAGGACTGCGCAGGAAAGATGGGGGATGTCGCATCAAGCCTGAGCACAGAAGCAAAGCGCCGTATACTATACGCGTGCACGGCGCGGCACTTCCCCTCCGCAAAGCGCGCGATGTCTCGCTCCCGGTCCCTGTAGGAACACGTGCGCGGTCGGGATGGAGCGTGGTCGCCGCGGGTGCAGATAGATAGACGTCTCGCTAGAGTCGCCCGCGGTTTGCTTTATTTACGCCGCCCATAGGGTACGAACCACGCGCACAGCGTCCAGACTCCGTGTCGTCCGCGCTCGCTCGCGCGCTCAGACCGGAAATCGGGACGGCGACTCCCTTCCCTGCTTCGCTTCCGAGTCCGCCATTCGCTTCCGGCCGGCGAAGCGAGCCTCGCGTCGGTCGCTCTGCAGCGTCGTGGGAGCTGTGTGCGCGTTTCGTGATGGCTTCAGACTGTGCCTCTCACATTTTGCGCCAGCCCTCACTTTCTTTGTTGTCTTTTTCATACTGAGCAAGGCCTGAGGGCGCCGGATGCGCAGAGAGAGGATGGGGAGCAGAGACACTACCAACTCCTGTGCACCAGAACTCTCCCGAAGGAACCACTAGATGTTGAGCGCTTGAGTTCGTACAATTGGGAGTACCACGCAGCGTGTCATATGCTACAGATCGAGATTAACCGATAAATGCATATCTAGAAGCGTGGAAAGCCACTACCATTGGGGAGCGTCGCTCGACGCACAATTCAGGACTTTCAAGGATACTTTTGAAATGTTGAAAAAGAGGCTGCCGTCTTTGGTCCCAGTTTCCAAAATTCATGCTGGTAATTTCATGAGTATTAGAGAAAAAAATCTCTGCGATAAATACTCAGGGAGTGATCTGTACTGTGCAACTCAAGCGGCATCATGGACCCTGCTCTGCGCCAGCTCTCTCCCGAGGGAGCATTTTCTTTACAGGACTCGATCTCCGAATGGCTGCACGCAACTGAGAAAAGGCAGCTTGGATGGTGTCGTTTCGGTTGTTTACGCTTCCTATGAAGCTGCGAGCTACTCGTGTGCTTTGTTGTGGTGGTTAAGATGCGGCCGCGAACCGGCCCTGACTGAGCTTGCTGGTTTCGTATACAGGACATCGCTTGAACGCTACGAGTGCCTCTATGCCCTCCTGTGCAAGTGAGCCACCATTTGTGCCGTGTCCGCGCGTGTACCACATTGTGCGCCGGGTTTAGTGTTCTCTTTGTGTGTGTTCTCTTAGCCTGCCTTTGGCAACAGAGGCAAGCAATGAATTTTATTTTTACATATTTATAAAACACTGGACTTCTTGACGATCTATAGTTACACGTTGTATGTAAACCTCACTCGTTTTTCACTCTATAAACTTTGTGCATTTGCAGGTCACCCTCACGCTGTCAACTCTATGAGCCCATTTGTAGGATTATGCATCTTCATTGTTTAACATTACACGGTGATGCAATTATTGGTAGCATTGTGTCTCATCGCCCTTTTATTTCTTTTATTTTAAACACCCCTCTCATTCCGCCTTTCTCTCCCCCACTCCCGTTCCTGCGCAGGGCAGCACGTCAGGAAATTCTGATCGCCGCCCAAGTTTTCTGCTTTTCAATCAAGCGTTCTCTCTCTCTCTCTCTCTCTCTCTCTCTCTCTATATATATATATATATATATATATATATATATATATATATATATATATATATATATATATATATATATATATATACGGTACGGCGAGTGGTACGAAGATCGACACCCAGCACCTCCGCCAAAATATGTTACGGACAATAGGGCTAGACGTGACTATAATACAGGGCGAAAACGTACCAGCAGTCAGAGTTCCGCACACGGCGCGCGAGCCGACTTCAGCGCCCTATTCTTCCAGGCGCCACCTAAGAACCTCAAGAACACCAGATGACAATATATATATATATATATATATATATATATATATATATATATATATATATATATATATATATATATATATATATATATATATATATATATATATATATATTATTTTTTTCTTTTATTTATTTATTTTCGTGAAGGAACGGATATTCTTCAACAACTGTGTCTTAATTTTATTCAGCAATTATTTCATTTACAGCACGCTGGTAATCAGATTAGACATCGAAGGCAGTGGCTACTACTTCTCAAGCACTGCTCGGTGCGGCTTCGATGCGAAAGAAGTTCAGTTTAGTAACGCCTTTGCATTACTAAACCTTTTTCGCTCCCGCGACACGCCGGTGGACGGCGCATGCTGCATTAACAAGTACGTCGCTTGCGCGAATGCAATGTATTCTTTCTTCCAAGTTGTAGATAAGGTAATCAGTCGCCATTTTTATTGTGCTTAATAACTGATATATCGAACTATTTCCTAGTCTCTTTCGGGTTCGATATATCTGCGTTGGGTATAATGCGCGATATAATGCGCGCAGAGATAAAAGATTAGTGGGTGGTGGTGGCTTCGTCGTTCTCGCTCTTACAGTCTGTTTAATCAAATCGATGCACTTCGCCTTGTTTTTGATCCAATTGGACCTTCCTAATAAACGGCAAAGAAGTGTTTCTCCTCAGTGAATCGCCGATACAATCTCATATTAAGCACGTGTAACTTAAGAGAACTTCTTGTTGGGCTAGTTGGTGCATGTCTATTCATTATAAGTTAAAGGCGCCAAAACAACACGAACACACACAAGAAAAGAAGAACGGGACAGAGCGCCTGTCCCGTTCTTCTTTTCTTGTGTGTGTGCGTAATGTTTTGGCGCCTTTAACTTATAATGAAGCACGTGTAAGTAACCTGCATTATGCTTCTTTTTCGTGAATCCTACAAGTATATTTTTTGGCAAGGCAATCATGGCATGACGCAAAGAAATGGCTATTGAAAGCAATAAATATATTTATGGCTGACGGTGATATCACTGGTGCATTTTTCAACAACTGCTAATTCGTTGCGTGCCCTACTGAGATGCCCTGATGATGTGCACAGATAGTAAGTAGCGTGTGGGAGAAGCTGCTGTCCCGTGTTTGAAATCAGAAACGTGACGTCACAAGATTTTGAGTGATGGTCTGTACAAAACGCTTCTGTATTGGAGCGATAGCTATACTCATCCAGGCACAAACCGGGGAACCGTTTCGTTCCGTCTGTGTGACCTTGAAGCTGAGCCTAGGTCAAGCTAGGCCTTAGCCTGTCTAGACACAATAAGTCTCATCCAGTGTGTTATGCTGTATATAAGCAGCTCCACGAACGCGCGCCTTGCTGACCACTTGACTAATGACCTTTGACATTGGCCTCTGACCTATACAATTTTTATGTTCGCACTGTGCTGGAGGTTCGAAGACCCCACTATGCATCGTCGTCTTTCTGACCAGCTGACCTCCGGCAGCTACGATGATGCTCTACAGTAAAGGTAATTTTGTGTCTGTCAGTTGCCAATTATTAAACTGCATTCCATTGGGACATTAGAATGCGTTATGCAACGTTCTTCTTGTTTCCTTCAGTCGTTGATTCCATGCCGTGATCATTTGCTTTAGGCAGCTTTTTCACTGCGGAAGTGTAAGCGTGTGAATTCAACGGATGTTTCTCAGTACGATATGTGTGTTAATCTGTACATGAGCACAATCACAGCATGAGCTTTTCGTTTTCCGGATTGACACGTGGGGCGAATGTCAGCCTTCAGTGCTCGTGCATTTATGAATACATGAGCGGGAAAATTGTATTTAGCGATGCACAACACATCGCTGAGGTGTTGTAGAATGATTCTTTTTCTTTTCCACCTTTCTGCCTGTGTTCATGACGTCAACATTTTCTCTGGTACCCCATAAGCTGCCCAAGAACATGACTTACAGGTTACTAACAGCCATGGAGTAAAGAGCGCCTGCTAGAAATGGAAATAGCATGAAATAAGGAACAAAGATAATAATCGCAAAATATATTTCCTAATTCAGTTTTCTGTATAGAATCGAAGCATTTGACGGCACGTGCTCAACAGGTCAACATCCCACTAATTCACATCCAGACCCTTATCAACACCATAAACATACAAACATATATCAGCGGATATATCCGACAAAACATTCAGCACTCTGGCTGAAGCTCGACGTGTGATGATGGCATTGAATGGGAGGAACTAGGGCACATCAATTGATATCCGAACACCTTCCGTATTCGCATGCTGTTGTGAGCGCGCCTAATTTGTATTTTTTTTTCTGTTTTGTTTCTTATAGAGGGAGGCAGGCACGTGCTCGAATCAAAGCGCGCACGTGCGCGGCGAGCACGCATCGCGAGTTTCTCTAATGGAGAACCCATTCAGGCATAGGAACACTCCACAAGAAGAAGCCGTAAAGGCGCGCATACGCCATGCGTCACGCACACAGTGGCGACCATGTAGGACAGTTGTAGTCCTCGAGCGAACACTCTACATGGGGAACCCCTCCCCTTCAGAAGCAGTACTCACTGCGCACACTCCCCCTCCCGTCGCTACTTCCTACAGCTCCTTGTGGCACGTAGCGGTGCCTCAGCCCACGCCGCCACCAGCCGGGAGCTCCGAAACCTCGAGTGCTCCGCAAATAAGCCGCAGAGGGAAGCGCGCTCACGCGCCCACCTAGGGGGCACCCCCGAGCGCCACTCCAGTACTGCAGCGTGGCGCGCTGTCGCTTAGGCAACTAGGACGCTTTGCCGCAGAGGGAAGCGCGCTCACGCGCCCACCTAGGGGGCACCCCCGAGCGCCACTCCAGTACTGCAGCGTGGCGCGCTGTCGCTTAGGCAACTAGGACGCTTTGCCGGAAAGCTTGATTGCTTGTTGCGTGTATTTCGCCGGATGAACCCCCGCGAAAAGTTAAGGCAGAATGGCTGTAGTTTCATAGCACCGATATACGGACTGCTATTTTGGAGGTGTGTTCTATCAAACAATTCCTTCAGTTGATAAAACGGTGTGTCGAAAATGCAGTTTCAGATCGGCTAGGTGAACCACGTTCCATCGTCTCCTCAGCTCCCACAGGGCGAATTCGCTACACCTGGTGGGATTACAAATTGTCAGTTTCGTTTTAGTAACATGCTCGGTGCCATTCGGCAGTTTGTTTCTTATAACGAAGCTCTTCACGAGGTTCTGAAGAAACGTCACGAGCTCAGGATGGGTCCCTAAGTACCGCATTCAGCAACGCTACAAAAATGGTATGGCTGCTTCGCTTGAGTCTTAAGCTTATGACGAGGACACTCATAGCCTTCTTTGTACACTAGCCAGAGGTGAGGGGACGGAAAGTCACCATATAAAAAAAGTATGAAGTAGTAGGACGCGTTAAGCATATTTTTGTTATACAATAGCGTCATCAGTTTCTGCTTACAAAAAAAAAAGAAAAAAAAAAAATACTCGTTTTGCAGCATTTAGCCCTCGAGCATTGAATTTTTAACACTACTTATCAAAAATGCGTAACGAACAGCAACATCATTACGAGCAGAATACGCTCAAATGCTGAGTGTCCGGCTGACATGCAACCATCGAGACCATGCACTGGCAGATGGATTGTGATGCGTTTTATTTTGTCTCAATAATATTTTGTATCGGTTCTCGTCTGAAATATCCCCACTGACATAGAGTTGATTTACACACGCAGTCCATTCTGAAGATGACAGCGTTAATTAGTAAACCGCTTGTATGGCACAGGATGTAAAGAAAAAAAAAAAAGGTCTCACGAATACGGGCTTCACAATGCCTTCGGAACTGTTATGATGACTTTCGAATAAGTCGAGTACACGTTTGAAACCGTAACTACGCACATATAAGAAATAATCTCATAGTGCCCGTTTTGTGAAAATAAAAATATGCAAGTAAAAAAAAATGAACTTAGGAGGTGGCAGAAAATGGTGACCGCCCTACGGGGCTATTTCCATTGTGGCTTCGCGAGTCATCAACGATTGCGAGAGTTTTGCAGACAAACTGGGAGACCGGACAAAACGATACCCTGCAATGACAGATCTATTTGCATCGCCCGAGGTCCGGGAAAATTTATATCTGCAGGGTAAACGGGAAGGTTCCTATTCAGCTCCCAAATTACCACCAGAGATTGGTCCTCCACGTGGCTTGTGTCTAACTTCGAGGTCTTACAACACAGATGCCTAAACGAGGCGGCAACTATAAGAAGAGGACGCTGCCAAAACGTTGGGCGTGGTGGCACCGTATCAATGATACCCAACCATTACTGGAGAGATGTTCCAAGGACGACTAGTTTGTGATCCCCATCTAACAGGTTATGCGCCTTTTCATGAACATAGTGACCGCTCAGGCAGCATGTTTAAGGGCTACTCAGTCAAGGCGATTCTTGCAGCGTCTAATCAGCGCTGTGTCCTGTCTTGTTTTCAGTGTTCCTGTTGTCCTCTCTTCCTGCACTTAGCATCCAAAAAAATTCATGTACCAACTAGCCTGCAAGAATGGTCGAATAACGGAGTAGACGACGAGTAGAAGCACGCACCTTTAAGTGACCGCTAACTGTCATATATGTTTCGCTTTTCCGGATCCCTTGGTACTTCATTCTCTGGCATGAAACTACTAATGTACACGCGAGTGCATCCTTCCTCAGCTGATGCTACTATGCTGCCGTTAATAGAGTCGAATGCTGAGCTAGTTGGTCACACATCTCATTGTCCTTGTGTGTGCGTGTGTGCGTGCGTGTGTGTGTGTGTGCGTGTGTGTGCGTGTGTGTGTGTGTGTGTGTGTGTGTGTGTGTGTGTGTGTGTGTGTGTGTGTGTGTGTGTGTGTGTGTGTGTGTGTGTGTGTGTGTGTGTGTGTGTGTGTGTGTGTGTGTGTGTGTGTGTGTGTGTGTGTGTGTGTGTGTGTGTGTGTGTGTGTGTGTGTGTGTGTGTGTGTGTGTGTGTGTGTGTGTGTGTGTGTGTGTGTGTGTGTGTGTGTGTGTGTGTGTGTGTGTGTGTGTGTGTGTGTGTGTGTGTGTGTGTGTGTGTGTGTGTGTGTGTGTGTGTGTGTGTGTGTGTGTGTGTGTGTGTGTGTGTGTGTGTGTGTGTGTGTGTGTGTGTGTGTGTGTGTGTGTGTGTGTGTGTGTGTGTGTGTGTGTGTGTGTGTGTGTGTGTGTGTGTGTGTGTGTGTGTGTGTGTGTGTGTGTGTGTGTGTGTGTGTGTGTGTGTGTGTGTGTGTGTGTGTGTGTGTGTGTGTGTGTGTGTGTGTGTGTGTGTGTGTGTGTGTGTGTGTGTGTGTGTGTGTGTGTGTGTGTGTGTGTGTGTGTGTGTGTGTGTGTGTGTGTGTGTGTGTGTGTGTGTGTGTGTGTGTGTGTGTGTGTGTGTGTGTGTGTGTGTGTGTGTGTGTGTGTGTGTGTGTGTGTGTGTGTGTGTGTGTGTGTGTGTGTGTGTGTGTGTGTGTGTGTGTGTGTGTGTGTGTGTGTGTGTGTGTGTGTGTGTGTGTGTGTGTGTGTGTGTGTGTGTGTGTGTGTGTGTGTGTGTGTGTGTGTGTGTGTGTGTGTGTGTGTGTGTGTGTGTGTGTGTGTGTGTGTGTGTGTGTGTGTGTGTGTGTGTGTGTGTGTGTGTGTGTGTGTGTGTGTGTGTGTGTGTGTGTGTGTGTGTGTGTGTGTGTGTGTGTGTGTGTGTGTGTGTGTGTGTGTGTGTGTGTGTGTGTGTGTGTGTGTGTGTGTGTGTGTGTGTGTGTGTGTGTGTGTGTGTGTGTGTGTGTGTGTGTGTGTGTGTGTGTGTGTGTGTGTGTGTGTGTGTGTGTGTGTGTGTGTGTGTGTGTGTGTGTGTGTGTGTGTGTGTGTGTGTGTGTGTGTGTGTGTGTGTGTGTGTGTGTGTGTGTGTGTGTGTGTGTGTGTGTGTGCTTCTTATGCTTTGTATTGTTACCTGCTCTGCTGCCTTCTTACAAGATATGCTGCCGTTGTTGTTGTTGTTGCTTGCCCTCATAAAAATGGCTCATACTCACAGGGAGGGATTGACCATGACTAGGCACCGATTACAGATTCGCAGATGGCAAGCTGCAGAAATGAGAGATCGGAAATTTGAGGAACTCAGTATCAGTGACAGAGATGGTTAAGGGTTAGTCATCTCTTTCTGATCTCTCTTTGCTTATTATATATATATATATATATATATAGGTTGCTGGTGCCCCTCATGACTAGCGAGCCAGATAAATGTTCGGAGGTTGCATGATCCACCTTCTTGGAGCCAGCAGATATCTTCTCTGTATACTTGTTCATCCTCATCCACACGAATCATATCGATGGCTGTTCGTCGAGCTGGGCGCCCGAGCGCCTGCACGTTCAAGTGTTTCATCGTCGCTGCCGCGTGTGCTAGTGGGGTGGAATCTTGCGTGCCAGCACTCTTGAATCGGGTGGTAGTACGCCAAGAGCGTGTTGGAAATTTGAGAATGGATGAGGATGAGCAAGCATGCAGAGAAAAAATCTACTGGCTCCAAGAAGGTAGATCATGCCTCCTTCGAACATTTATCTCGCTCGCTAGTCATGAGTGGCACCAGCAACCTAAAAAAAAAGATAAGAAAAGAGGGATCAGAAAGAGATGACTAAATTAAAGTCAAAGGAAAGCAGGGATAAAGGAAAAATTAATCGAAAATAAAAATGGAAACAAGAAGGAATTAACCAAGCTCTAGTGGATGTATGGCTGTTTCAGATAATAAAAAGACGGCTACATAGAAACCATCGGTTATCTGTAGTTGCTTTTCAAAAGGCTACAGCTTGCGTGCGTGCGTGCGTGCGTGTGTGTGTGTGTGTGTGTGTGTGTGTGTGTGTGTGTGTGTGTGTGTGTGTGTGTGTGTGTGTGTGTGTGTGTGTGTGTGTGTGTGTGTGTGTGTGTGTGTGTGTGTGTGTGTGTGTGTGTGTGTGTTTGTGTGTTTGCACTGGCAAAGTTGTCATTCTAAGTAAGAAAGGCATAACCAGTAGCATTAAAACGCATATGTCACACCTCATCGCATACAACCGCCAGTGCATTTCATGTTTCTGTCGACCCCGAAGACCCGATCGCCACCGATGCGCGTAAAACACTATAGGTTCATGGCTCGCATTCCTCAGCAGTGGTTCAGATGGATGCGCTATAATATTGCTGCATTAGAGTGCGTTAATCGAACCGTCTAACATCGGGAGCATCGCTTTCTATCACTAAGAAATAAGTATACTATAAAAATAAACCACGCAGGAAAGGATGGGGATGGAAGAAAAGCAAATGTAATGAAAAGGCGTAAAGCAAAAGAAAAAAAAAAGCGTAAAAACAACAAAACCACTTTGAAGGAGCACCGCAAGCTTGTCAAACACGTCGAGGGAAAGCGTCACGTAAGCATAAAAGGCCGCTCTTCTCGGCAACCGCGGTATTAAGTCTGCTGGCTTGAAGAGAAATAAAAAAAAGTAAATGAAATACGAAAGGGAAGCGCATATTGTGTAAATCAAGCCAGCGGTGATTTACGCATAATAGAGAATTCGTTCGTACAAGTGCACGGCTTGATTTACGCCCACGTTTTGTGATGCAGGACGTCTCTTCTGGGCTCCAGACGCGACGCCTGCCAAGCGGAGAGGAAAAAAGAAAGAGAAGCGGAGACATCAGTAAGAGAGACGTGTGTGTCCTCTTGAAGTCGCCGCCATCTCCGCATGTCGATGCGTCAGAGCAAGCTGCGCTTCTCCGCTGGCAAAATGCTACTCTTGTGCCGCTCCCAGCTTGATATAGTTGCTCTACATGCATCCCTATATATCCTAAAGACATCGAGGTGTCGTCTCTGTGCCGTATGAGGGGGTCATCGACCACCCCAGATGACATGTCCTTCATCGAAGCATCTCTAATGCTTCGATAAAGCCTGTCCGAGAAGCGAAGCGTTTTCAGCAAGCATGATGGCTCGAGAAATGTGCGAGACGAGAGCTTTCGTTAGGCCTTTCTTCTGCCCTATAGATACTCTCAGATTCGTGGTGATGATGGTAATTCTTTTTGTAGAACACAAAACAAACAGTTTTGTGTTTTGGTTTGTAACTTTTTTTTTTCCACTAAGTAGACGGCATTTTTACTTCTTGAATGCCCTTTATGCACGAACTGCTTATCGAGAAATCTATCGCATCAGAACAGCGAGCACACAGTCTTAGCCTGGACTTCAGAAAACCTTTGAACATTAACCCCACTACTTTATTTGAAGGAAAACACAACAAACGTGTGAAAACTTGAAGAAAAGCATGAGACATTTGGGAAAGCTTATATTACACGTTAAGAGATATGTTCCACTTAGCCCTATTCGCCCAGGATTTGGTGCTAACACAAAAGGAGCTGTTACGGTTTCAAGTTAGCTGATCATTCGTACAGCCGGATTGTGTGTGTGTGTTTTTTGTTCTTTTTTTTCTTTGCCGTATTACGTTGGCGACTTAAAATGACTGAGGATCTACACTAGAAGGGCATGTTAGAAATAATGACCCTCACTTCCTTCGCGAAAGTCTTTCACTCAAAACTTACGGCATTCATATTGAATACTGTCCCATATCTGCCTGACCTATACCTTACCCTTCGATGCAATCTCAGTGTATTTGTATGTATGGCTCTGCATTACTCGTGACAACGCCATGCACACGTTATTTGTAGTAGTTAAGTATATTACTCAGATGTTTCCGGCGCAAATTTTCAGAAAAAATTTCCATCCAGCAGTTGCCTCGGCCCGACATACAGTGTGCTCATGACCTTGTACACTTGGTGTGCAGCTGCCAAAATTTAAAGATACCTTGAGACTCCGCCAAAACGCTGCCCTTTACATGGGGCATAGTCCTGGCACGCTCCTGTGATATCGCTTCAGCTGCTCATGGCAGAAAATCTCTGCTAATAGACTTAGGTATGGGTTTATACACACCCTTTGAATATTCTGCGCGTTTGTCACTCCACAAATATTATGCATGCCTGAATTTCGTTTCACCTTTGTTCACTCTCATCAAGAGTTGTATGCCATGTTTGTAGCACAGAAGCATATCTCGTAATCATTGAAATGTATCTTTCACTCTTTATTTGTGGAGGTCTTCAATGCCGATCAAGCTATACTTTGTTCCGGGCTCCAGTTTTGAGTTCGGCTCGACAGCGCGCCCGACAGGTTGGCAGTAAATATACTTTAGAATTGCAGCCCTACTCCTATTCCTATAGGCACAAACTCAGGGATCGCTTGGTTAAGATCGGATTACTTTGAAGCTGAGACAAGGTCAAACTGGTACTTAGCTTGTCTATAGTGGCAAGTATTACCCAGTGTGCTATGCTACTATGGTAAGCTTAGGTATGACCACAGGACTCAGTGACCACTTGATCCAGAATAATTACTTTAACCTTGAGCTTTGACCGTTACCTTTAACCTTGAAAGGTCATTGATTTTCAAGAACGTAAGAAATCTCGTGATAGGCGCGCAATGACGTCAGCTGAACACATTGCAAAACAAAGAAAAGCCGGGCTATATCGCTCCTCAAACTTGGTTGAACACCGTTAATCAATTGAAAATATCCGTGCACGTAGGTAAATGATCGCAGGCTACCTGAATAGGGACTCCATAACTATTTTTTTTGTAGAAAGGCAAGAGACAAAAATTGTTTGTTTTTTTTACTTTAAATATATTCATCAGTTTTTATTTCTGGTACTTATTTCTTGTTTCAAAAACTTCAGATGTGTATTTTTGATGAGTATAAGCCCAAACTCTCATGGGCATGCTCAAAAAATGAATACAGGGCGATCGACCTCATTAAAAGCCTTCGCGCCTTAAGTTAATGAATGATACGAATGGAGTTCAGACAATCAATCGCTTCCGGTGGGACGTGATCAGTTCAGGTAATTGAAATGAAATGCTTTACGATTAGCTGCAGAACTAAGCATCTAAGCTTCACTGTAAGTTACGTTAGTAAAGTCACAAGATTTCCGGAAATCTCTGTGCCATCATATGGAAACCCCATTATTAATGCAGTATATTTTTCAAGAACTGACCCACTGAAGGCATTTTTTTTTCTCGAGTACTGAAATGCGCTCGTCGGTAAATATGACGGCTCTCCAGAAGTGTGCCTGTCCCACTGGCATGAATACGGTTATGTGCATTAACGATTTTGTAAAACCTGCTCTGGCCTAGGTAAGGCACGCAACATTGTGAAATGAATTATTATAAAATTCTCGTTGTACGAAAAGCAATCTTGTAACCAACTGTCGCAGAGAGAGTTGTGCCAGTGAAACATCTCTGTCTTTAACTCATGGCAACGAATTGTCTCTGCTAGTTTTTTTTTTATTTTTTCTAGCTTGACAACCAAATAACCGCCGCAAATATCCGATAAGACCTTTGAATATTGGCTATTGGGCAGAATAAGGTTTCGAGTAAGATCATGGTTTTACGAAGGAGAAAATTAGTTGCACACTGATGCGCGCACAAATTTTTCAACCCGCTCTTTTTCCGTCGACTTTTCTTATTTGCCGTTACTGAAGCCTGCTTTAAATTAATATTGTTCAATGCAATGTTATTGCAGGCAGTTGGAACAGCTGTGCAGTGCAAAGCACAAAAAGGATTTCGCATAGCGTCCCACTCGCCATACCCCAAATCGACACACCTGTTGTTTCTCTTTGTGTACAGCCTTTATTGCTTACTGGGCACCTTTTAAACAGTGACTACCAGCAAAAATCAGACACATCATCCGCATATGGCAACATTCGTACTGTACATGCTCATTCACATGAAAGCCTCTTATTTTCTTGCCAGCAATGACCGCTATGAACGTTAGTCAGAGATAAAAATAAATATAAAAAGGGAAAGGGCAACGTTGCCGAACTGATGTACCAAGGCATATTTTTCTTTCTGTTAAAGCTTTGTTGATAAGTCGAGTCGTAAAACAGGCTTGCGCAGTTGTTAGACAAGCCAGCAGAGTTCGAAGACACACTGTTACGTACTCTGACAGTGCACAATTCACAGCTTGTATGGCGGGAGGCCTTTGGACCATTTAATCTTCAAAAAAGTTGTGCCTTTCTATTTAACCAAGGAAACAGTACTGCTGTCCCTCTTCGTTTATGTCGTGATCTCTCCTGCATCAACAAATGTTTAAATTGTAGCTAGTGCCAACTTCTACATGTTCGCCTGAAGAAAATGCATTTTAAACTCCTTCAGGCACAAGGTGTAAGCATATCTGCTGAACAGATTATATTTGTTTAAAATGGTTGGCATGAGAAAGTGCATCTGATTTCCATAGTTCGTTCTCGACATGCCATTGCTCTTTAGATCTTGTGACCACAACTTTCGCCTTCAATCTAAATTTCAAAAGTTATTTTAGAAATAAAACCAGCACAGGGGGGGGGGGGGGGGGGGGGGGGGCGTAAAGTAATACATTAGCGTATATTCGTATATAGTATTGAACAATATAAGTTTGTATTCAAGAAAGAAATAAAGGATGCGAGCTGTTACACTAATTGTATTAATGTGCTTTTTTGCATTTTTATGTAACACACGCAATTTATTGAAGTTCGTTTTTGAGGTCGTTTCCCTGAAATAACGCATGATAAATGTTTAGTTTTAAACACGTTGGATAGTTCGATCGATGTCTTGAGAGAAATCCAATTGACTGTGATAGTTCCTTAATAACGTAATTTACACGCCCGTTTCATCTGACGGTGGAATCGAAGACAATGTCAGTTGACTTTATCTGCTAAATGTATGCGCTTATTTTCAAGCATAAGGTAGTTGGTGAACGTTGCGTTACGGGTCGAAATAATATAGCTTTTGATTAACGAGTAGATATGTTTAGTTCATTCATGAGAGACAGTTGATGTAACGCGCTAAGAATAACATTACCTTCGCCTATGAATTCATCAATAAATCAGCCACTCATAAAAATGCTAGTGTCATCAACATACAAAATATAATCGGGCTCTTCATTTGGTTTATATAAGTCAATAATATCAAAGTTAAACAGGAACGACCTAAGTATAGATTGCCTTGAGGAACGCATTTTCAATAGAATTAGTGTCATCGACAAAAACAGCTTGCTTCCGCAGGCATAAATAAGAAAAAAAAAAACATGGTCCTCGAACATCATATGCTTTCAGTTTGCATAATAAAATATGATGATTTAATAGGTCGAATGCTTGAGCGAAATCTATGAAAACTCCTAGTGTTACATTTTTTTCCTTTTCATATTGCGTAAAATAATTTCTTTTTGCAAGAGTAGGGCGGACTCAGTCGATTTATTCTTTCGAAATTCAGACTGGGACTCAGATAGTAAGGAATGTTTATCAAAAACGTTCGTCGTTCTTTTCAATAAAACTTTTTCGAGGGCTCTCGAGAAAACGAGCAATATAGAAATGGTGAGATAGTTGGCTAGGACATTTTTTCTTCCACCCTCAAAAATTCCAGATACCTTAGCCCTTTTTATTATATGAGGGACGACAGCGCATGAAATTGGTATATTAAAGGTGTGAACTAGACAAGGGACTATAATGTGGGCTACATTTTTTTTATAGGTCTTATTTGCAAGTCATCATAATCAGTGCTAATAATATATAATTGGTTCAGAGGAAGGGAAAGGCGCAGTATCTGTCACACTTACTCTGTGGACACCTGAACCGCGCCGTAAGGGAAGGGATGAAGGTGGGAGTGAATGTGGAAAGAGAGAAAGGGGAGCCGTAGTGGAGGGCTACGGAGTAATTTCGACCACCTGGGGATCTTTAACGTGCGCTGACATCGCACAGCACACGGACGCCACTTCATTTCGCCTTGGGCTTGATTTGAGATTCATTATAATAGCAAACTCTTCATTAGAATTTGTGAAATCAAAGGCGATTGACTAACTCACTCTGTTTGAAACGAGTTGAGAGCTTCCGCTGGGAATCTTGACGGGACAAAATTTGCCAAAAAGGCATTAAACTGGTCAGCCAGACAGTTCTCAGAGACGGTGTCACCATTAATCGTCAGTTCACCTAAGTCTCGTCTATTATTCAGAAATGTGTTGTTGAAAACTTTCCAAAATAACTACGGATTATATTCACCATAAATCGTCAGTTCACCTAAGTTAATGTCTCGTCTATTATTCAGAAATGCGTTGTTGAAAACTTTCCAAAATAACTACGGATTATATTGGTGCCGTTAACAAATATGCGATACTAGGAAGCCAGCTTTGTACTTTTAGGTAACGCAGAAATCTGGGCGAGTTGGTAAACGCTCATGATGTATAAAATAGCGCCAAGAACATAAGCACAGACAGGGCGACGCAGACAAGCGCTAACTCGCAATTAAGGTTTATTGCTGATTACACGCAATATATACATGACGCTTGTGAGGCTTGGCGAGCATCGAAATTTGCCTAAAAACAGGCTTGGCGATCTCCCAGAGCATTGCCGTGCGTGTGAGGATTGTCCGGGTAAAGGTAGAACATTAGCGATTAGTTGCAAACCTATTTTTGAAATCAGAATAACTGCCTGGGGGGCGAGTTGGTGCATGATGGAATTGAACGGCGGCGGTGTGGTGGTGTCCCCTTCTTGTCTGTGTCCGTTTCCGTGTTGCGCCGCCGTTCAATTCCATTCTATTTTTGAAAGCGCCTGTATACTTTTCAAGCATCCTGACCAGCTGGTCGGCGAAATTGTGGAGGCCTACCACATACGTATCAGTCCCGATCTGTGTATCAGCCAGCCGTCGGTAAACTTGGCAGATTGTGAGCATGATGTTTTAGCTTCCTCCATGCAGCATTAATGACAAATGTTTTCTTCCCGGGTTTTTTCTTTGACGTGTGACACGTGTTGCTGCGTTGGTTTTTTACCCATGACTAGTTCCCGAGGGAAACTGTTTTGATTTGTGTTTTTTCCGTGGGCCATGTATATATATTGCGTGTAATCAGCAATAAACCTTAGTTGCGAGTTAGCGCTTGTCTGCGTCGCCCTTTCTGTCATTGCGTTCTTCGCGCTATTGTATACATCTTGCACTTTTGGGTTCTTTGTTTAGCTTATTGGATATTATTTCAGAGGGTTTAAATCAAAAGGTCAAGAGTAGATATAAAACGCTTGAAAAGCTTGGTTTTGCGCTTCATCATTTCTGAATGAATAAATAGTGTAACCCAGGGTTTTCGAAGTATTGCTTTGAACCCCTTCATTTTCCATGGGAAACTGTTCGTTTAGATGTCCTTAAACATGTTTAAAAATAAGTCATACGCTGCGTCAGGACTCGAAGCAGGAGAACAGGAGACCGTTCAGTGGTATGCACTCATTCACGTAAAATACTAAGTGACTCGTCATACAGAACCTGCAGTGTTTAGAACTTCTCAAAATTTCACATGACAAGAATACAACGATCACTGAGATCGCATATAATGGTTACAGCATAATTCACCGAGGAGGCAACGTAAAAAATAAAAACATCAAGAATACTACTACATTAGGAAGAAATACTTGCTGCGATGGTAATAAAATTCATACAGCCATTGGAAGCAATAATGTATTCAAAGTGAAAACTCCCTCTCGACTCTTCTGACATGCTAATATTAAAATCTCCTCCTAAAAGGGTAAAACCTTTTCCCAAACAAAAAGAATCCAAAGATATTTAAAACAAAAAATCAAAAATTTCTTTTTTGTGTCTTGAGGGTGGTCTGTAAACAACTGAGACCAATTTTTCATTGGTTTTCGCTGTAAGGATTTCAGCTGAAAGGACAGAAAAGTCTGGCTGCAAATGTTAGGACCACCATCAAGTAGTGAGAAAATGAGCTGCGTCCGGAAACACTATGAACCTTTCTCCTTACGTCTGAGGGCAAAGTATATTTCCTTGTTCGTAATTCGAGACTCAAAAGAGTAGTTTCTGGTTGCAGAAAAAGGTACGATCACATACAAGATAAGACATAGCCTAAACCAAGCCAGTGCTGTAAATTCAAGGATCTGATAGTTTTTTTAATTATATGTATTTTTCATTGCTATATGAGCGGAGTCATTCACAGTAAACAGATCATGGTATAGATTCCTCAACCGTTGCTCTTACTTTCGTTGCTATACTTTCCAGCATCACCACAAAAATTGTTTAAACATAGTTGCATTTGTCAAGCACTGCATCAGTGAGGTGAACAAGCCAGAGGATTTATAGCGCCTTCAAATTCTGGCGTAAGGCACTCACTGTTTACAATGATGTAGGCTGGCACCCAGTCCAAACGCCAGGAAACTGATGCCGTCAGTACGTTTAAGGTTACTTTACAAGCATGTATACAATACCGAAGTATCAAACTTAATCTAAGACAGAAACGTGTCGCGCTGGTCTTTGCGATGATGTTGACTGCAAAGTGTGGTCGTCGCCGTAGAGGGGCATTAATTGAGAAAATAAGTCTATCACATGTTAAAAAAAGTTATGCAAATAAATGTTTTACTACAGAATCACAAGCGCGTTTCGTGCTGCGAAGATCGCAGTGCGCATCCCTTCCGGCTGTGCCAAGCCCCTTCGCGTGTTTTTGCCAGCGTTCCCACGTTGTCCACTCGAGCTGCAAAACAGCAGCGCGGACAGGCATAGCAACGCCGCAGGGATAACCAACGGGCAATATGCCGCACATGAACGCTCCGAGTCGCACGACACCTGCACGGACAGGAAGCGGAGCGCGCACGGAGCGCGCTGCCTTCGTGATTAGGCTCGACTCCGCAGAGACCGAATGATCAGCGCGTCGCAGTCGTCTGGCGTGGAAGCTCATTCCTCTGTGGGGCGCATCCGCGCGCCTAATTGGCACCGCTTGCCCCCGACCAGGATGGACGGCTGACCGCGCACACCCCACTGCGTTCTAGCGGCCGCAAGTTCCGTGCAGCACTGACGAACCTATTCACTATGTGCAACGGCGCACATGCGAAGCCACGCTAAGGGTTAAGCAGTGTCGGCCATTGCAACGTTCGACCCCTCAAGTACGCAAGGTGCAAGCGAACACTGTCTCCACATCGCAAGAAATCGGCAACCGCTATCGAGAGAATAGCAGGAGCACAAAGGCACTGGCGCACTGTGGAACCATTGTTTTCTCTCTTAAATGAGACGAGTGCACTAGTTAGAAAACGGCCAAGCTGCGCGAAGCTTTCGTGGTCTTCAATTCACAGCACCAGGGAGTCTTCGTCAGACCTGCTCGTACACACCAGTGCACACCGAGGATGGGCGAGCCGCAGTGTCACCGTGTTGCATGAAAGGTCGCCGGGTCATGAGAGCAGTATAGTAACGGATTATACACGCCCTGTGCAGCAGCACATAGCGTCGAGCATCGTTGGCATCCGCTGAAGGAGAGTACAGCTGGCCAAAGGGGGAGGTGTAACGTTAAAATGGGGCTTGCGGTGCCTGCATTTCCCACGGAACGCGCTGAGCGCGCTGGTGCACAATGAGAAACGCTGGCACCTGAAGTTTGCGACGCGCGGGAACGCACTTGGATGTATTCTAGGATAGCGCAGTTATTTCATACATTTAGTGAAGTTTAAAGGTGAATTATTACGATAATTGCATGAATTAAATGATAATGGAAGTAGAAGACCCGACCCAGCGTGTTGGTGAAAAGTTGAAAACACGATCGGACGTATTGATCATGTCGAACGCCGTTCTTCGTTACGGTGGCGAATTGTTATCCTGCCGAGCGAAAGCTTTAGTACGTTGAAATTGTAGCAATTACCGTGCTCAAAGTGAAAAAAAAGAAAAAGCAGGAAATTCCTAGCTGTTCATATAGATATAATAGCTCCCAATACGAGTTCCATCCTTATACATTGTGACGATATCCTGACTCAAGTTCGTTGCATTGTCGTGCTACTTTTACCTGTTCCTCCGATTAAAAGTTAATGATATATTTGTGTAAATAAATCCGCATGTTTAAGGCCTTTGTGTGCTTATTATTGAATGACAAACTATGGTTGACGGTCGCAGGACTTTCTTACGTTTTCTGAGCATTTTCAGTTTATATGGTTTCGTCTTGAGGGGCCCTGAACGATTTAGGACTTCCAGTCACTGTCCCAAAAGATGCGAACTCTAGGTTGTACGTAAACTTACTAATGAGTCTCGAAATTCATTTTCTATAGAGAGAACTTTTATGTCACCTCTTCGTGGGTTCTCGTTTAGATTATGGCTCGCTTGTGAACGGTAATTTGAGCGAATTGTTTATTTCAACCTCATGTTATTCAAGTTAGTCCTGGCATATTTTTTTCTTTACGGATCTAAGTATTAGTGCGTTCCATCTCGCGCACATTATTCGTAAACCGGAGCTTTAAATTGTAGTTCCCAAGGCATTCCAGTCGACAATCAGGCGTGCTGAGACAATACTGAGACAATAATATGTATATATATATATATATATATATATATATATATATATATATATATATATATATATATATATATATATATATATATATATATATATATATATATATATATATATATATATATATATATATATTATTGTCTCAGTAGGTCTTCGGAAACAGGGTAGCTCGGTGTCATAGGCCATGTTGGCACGCACGCACGCACGCGCACGCGCACACACACACACGCACACACACACACACACACACACACACACACACACACACACACACACACACACACATAAAACTGGAGTCTCGTAAAGACGCAGTGTCGCGCCTTGATTGGAATGTTAGTCATTGACTAAGGGATCAGCCGCGTGAATATGGATTGCTGCTTTGCCGTTCACAACTGCGCAGAAAGCACATGTCTCTCTGGATTCATTCGAGTGATGGCGTCAAAAATAGATTTCACTCTTCTTTCTCTATCTTTTGTTTTCATTCCTTTCTTTCATCCTTTATTTACCTTTCCTTTCCATCTTTCAACCATTAAATGTTCGCTCTTATATTATTTGTATCAAGCATTATATCCTCCCTCTCCTGTTTCTTTCTCAATTTCTTTTTCACGGTGGTCGTTTCTTTTTATCCTATGCTTACAACGTCCTGTCTTTTTTGTGCTTTAAATGAAAGCGAGCGAATGCATCGCGGCTGTTATTAGGTGAAGCGACATTGACGCGTTTCTTGCGGGCAGCCTATTTGAGGCGCTTGTTATACGTTTATCGCAAAGACATCGTGCAATAAAAAATAGCATATCAATGGCATAAACCATAAACAATTTACAAAATTTGAATTATAATAACACCCAACAGCAAGCAGCTAATAGATGATAGAATGAATACCATGATTCAAAAGAGGCAGATCGCGTTGCGACGTAACAAATAGCAAATGAAAGAACTTCAGCGATTTGCTGTGAAAATTTTGTACCTATGGCGACTACGCTTCTTCAAAGCGCGGCGCTTTTAACAGGGTTTTTACATTTCCTCCACGGCATCCACGGCGTAGAATGCGGCGTGTTATATATTCGAGACTTGTTGGATTTAAGCTCATCAACACAGGAGAACTGGAATGAGGCGCTCTGAACTAAGGTGACGTCATGGCGATAGTGACAGATACACTGAAAAATTGATCTGAAATTGGTTTAACAAGGCGCGGCAATACAGCCGGGGAAGATAATAAGAGGACAATAACTTCAACAGCCCGCATGGTGTAGAAAGCGTACGCTAGGGTTGGATAGGGCAAAAGTTTGAACCGGAAGCTTGCAATTTCAAACAGAAGACTTGACTCGGGGCTTGCGGAACAGCGGACAAAAGTAGGCGCACAGGAAAGTAGAAACGGAAAAAGTGAGGAAAGATTACAACGCCTATTGCGGCAGAGACTACACGGAATTAAAAAAAAAAAAAAAGGCACGGAAGATAAGAAGTGTCAAACGATTGCGTAGCTTTCGGAAAGAAAAGCGCTCGGTGAAAAAGAAAGGACATCGCTAAAACGAAGGGGAAGCAATCTCAGTCTAATTTCGTTCAATGGACGTCGCCGAGATCGGGCTGCCCCAGCGAGGTGAAAAGAAGAATAATGCGAGGGCAAATTGTTCTCAAGCCCCGCGCACTCAAAAATGGGCGAGGAGGAAGGAAGAGCCGTGTGGTGGTTGAGCGCCGCAGCGGGCACCGCGACTATCAGTCTCCATCTGGAAACAGGCGCACAGGCTCCCGCCTCTCCGCGAGGGCCCGAAACGTGATCAATGACTCCGAGAGGCTGCTCTCGTTTGATTTTTCCCATTGGTCGTTGTTTTTGCCAGCGCTGCTTCCTCCCCAACTGACTAACTTTCCTTTCCGATTCGTCACTCGGGGCCTTTTTAATTCTCTTGCAAGCAAACATACTAACTTTTTGAAAAGCTAAACACCCTTCTACACGATAAGCTCATTCCTGGGTCGTGTAGGTTGCTCTTCTGTAAGATATAGTCAGCAAGGAAAGCTACCATTGCCTCCACGAGCAATGAAATAGCAGTGCAGCTGAAGGATAATCCCGTACAGTATATACAACCCACTTTCCGTCCTTCTCATCTCTTCCTAGAACGTAAACATAATTCGTTTTACCTTGATTTTTTTGTGTGAGCCAAATTGATCGAAGAGATGCCGCGGCAGAGAGTTTCCGACCCTTCCAACCGCATTGGATATTTTTGTTTATATGCAGTGAAGCCTACGTGCAATGATGTTCTCTTACCACGCCTTAATGGGAGTGGCTGTTAGGAGTTTGTTATAGTGCAGCCAAGAAAGAGAAACTGTGGCGAACAAAAAGCTCCTAAGTGGAGCATAAATTCGAAAACGAATATAAATATGAGAAGCATCCAAACTATGTTTATTTGAAATGAAAACAGGCGCATGAAATGAAAATCACAGTACGTGAAACTAAGTGAATATGATTCAATTACAGCAACATTGCCCCAGATGAAGAAGAGTTAACAAGAAAGAAAAGATATTATAGTTATTATTATAATTTTGACAACGTATATGCCGTTTCGAAATACATCGGAAAGGCTCCGGAACACTTTAAGAATGTATAGGCAAACATGTTCAGTTGTCAGAGCTCGGCCTTCCACTGCGGGAAAACAGTGTTGCTTACTGCGTAGCACTTTCTGTCCTCTATCCATCTTAAATTCAGAATTGCAGTAATGTTCGATGAAATCGCGACCTAAATGATGGCCTACCTAAGAATTTAAGGTATTATAAATAACTGCGGAAGAAACACAAGCTACGTTGTCACACTAGTTTCACTACTCATTTGGTCCTTGCAAGATTTGCAGTGTGAAATACTGTACTACTACTGTGTAGAGCATTCTATAGGCTCGCGCACTCAAGATACTTTTTTCAAATGGGAGCCGAGATATTTGAAATTTTCAATTCGTTGAAAAGGTCATTATTTGTAAACTATAAGTTGCCACATGAAACACTTAATTGCCACAGATCACTCTGAGGATTAAATCGCATATTGTTGTCTAGCGGTACAAACGTGTTACCCAAAGGCACCTAGTGATAGTGTCATCTGTCTCTTGTGCATCTTCCCTGCTACAATATATCCAATGGGACGCAGTGAAATGGAAAATAAAGACTGTTTCGTAGCAAAAACGCTCTGTGAATGCTGCAGTTAATCTTAATGGAACTGGTAAATATATGTTTTCAGCTTTATTTCGATTTACACTCAAACAGTTATCGTACGTAGAACACTTGCATTCCCGAACAGGTGTTCTCCTGCAACAAATCAGCGTCCTTGTAGCTCGTGCTTTCAGTGAACAAAACTGAATCATCGGCATTTCGTAAAGCTTCCTCATTTTCGGCAGTTGAAGGCAAGTCATGTATTTTTGGTGCTGGGGAGTAGGAATCTAAACCAGCTCAACACAATTGCTTTATACAGCATATTGCAACCGCCTGGGCTGGTTAATAGGAGAATTTATAAGAGAGGTTGTAATGAGGCCGGTTATGATAATAGCTATAGCTGCTTAGCTTATAATAATTACGAAAAAAAAGAGTTTTGTAATTAGCAGCAAGGGAAAATACCCTGTGCCACAACTTGACAGAGAGCGTGTTACATACAACGTCCTTGTCATCATCATAAGGATATATCGTCATCATCATCATCATCATCATGACTGCGTCCAGTCCACGACGAAGTCCTCCCCCGCCGAACCTCTAAATAACCCTGTCTTAAAAGTAACAAGTGAGCATCTAGTATAAATTTCTGAAAAATGGCTAGTGCTGAAAATACTGAATAAATACTGAATAAATACTGAATAAAAACACAGTATATTCCAAATGAACGTGACATGTAGTTCAATTGGGAGAAAAGAGCTCTACCTCTTGTACCATGTGTAAGTTTGTACTCCCCATGTTTCCCACTCTTCAAGGTTGAAGTGCTTTTCCCCCAACTTTTCTACGTTTTGTACGTCTATTAAAGCGAGAAATGGCTTCACTACGAATGTCTTCAAAAAAAAGAGCGCGGGTGCTTCGAACCCATTTTCATTTGGCATTTTGCTTAGAGCCTCTGGGACTTTGCGATGATTACGTCCTTGGTAAGCCGGCGCCCACACACAAGCGCACAACCTCGAACGCTGAGAGAAAGCCAAAGCAAGCACCATATTTATCACTGCCGAGGCGAGGAGGGCAAAACAAGACGTCAAGCGACGAGCACACGGGTCATTCAGGCACCCTCGAAGTTCGCCTATACACCTCCCAGGACACGGGTAAGGCTAAAATCGCAATGTGGCAAGAAAAGCGGTAAGCGAAGATGACACGCTCGCATGGCTCTGCCGCAGCAGCGAGATGTTCTTTCAAAGGACACCACAGCAGAGGGATACAGCGGTGACACCGCCTACTGCATCAGAGCCGTGCCTGCATGTTGCTGATTCGAGGCTGGAGAAGGGATGGGAGGCTGACATCACTCGTTGTTGCTGTCGGTGCAAGCGGGGATGCTTTTGAAAAGACATCGTCAGTCGGGCCAGCGGACGCCGACGAACTCGGAGATTGCAACAGGCGGGGCGCCGGCCTTGTTTATACGAGCAACCATCTTTTTTCCTTCTTCATCTTTACCCACTCTTTAACTCACTGTGATTGGCTCGATGGCACGTTGAAACGCGGGAGCGAGTGGCGGCAAGGTCACATCTGAGTTATCTGTGCATTGGCCCACCGCACGATATATACACGGGGCGCATCCACTTCGACGAAGGTTGTTGGCGCAGCGCGAACATTCTGTGCTTTAAATTACACGCAACGAATACTATACCCTCAATTTTTTAGAGTTCCATACCACTGAGTGCGATATACCGTAACAAAATTTTGTAAAACAAACAGAGTCGCGTTCTTTTTCGCTTATAGCAAAGGGTCGAAGCATATGCGCTTTTCTAGACTCAGTTCCGTTGAAATTATAACCGGCTTGATTGGTGCACTGTCACAGATATTGATACGGCTGCCTATATATGCAGTGCGTAGTAGAGAACTGCGGCAGGGCTTTACTAAAAGTGGGAAAATTCAATGCAAAGAACCATGTTTAACGCGAAGCGTATACAATTTGTTCGGCCGAAAAGCCATCGCCGTCCGTTGGAGAACAACAGAGTAGACAAAAACAACATTTTCTATCAGAATTGCCGCGCAACCGTACTTTGTTCAGATCAGGCCCTTTTCGCTTTCATTTAGCATCCGTCTTTCAATTTGGAGGCATGCTTGCAATATGAATTCGAACCAACCACGTATGTATACATCTGGCAAGTGTAGGTGCCCACTGATAAGTGAGATACTGCTCTTTCATTTCCCCTCGAAACCAACGTAAACATAAAATATATAAAAGTGTTTGCGAAAAGAAAAAGCGGCATTCAAGACACTTCGCGTCTACTCTTAGGGTGAAGCATGAGCGTCGCCGTAATTTTTACATGTGTTGCGTATGACGATGCATCTGAGAAAGTGTCAGCATATGGCAGAATTTATTGGATGCTAAACCGCGGTGGAGATTTTAATGCGAAATCATTTCTGTAGGTCCATGGTGGAAATTTCGAGTCGGCGAGATTTATCCACGAGATTCCGCGAGACTGCGCTAGATGTCTCGGCCAGACGTCGCAATAGGCTCTGACGTCGACATAATTTCCCCGTTGGGTTAGTTAGGCCTATTATCTATTAAAAGTCGCGTAAGGTTACGTGTAATTCAGTTCCGTCTCACGTGTAGATGAGAAGAGTCCCGAGAAGCTGATGTCGCCAAAAACAAAACGGAAAAAAAAAAAGAAAGGACTGAAATTATAACAAGTGCACAAACAAGCTAGTATATAAATACAGAAGAGAACAGGTTGAGTCTTTCGCCATTAATCTCGTACGCGATGCTAAGTGCAATCCTGTAATTATTTTCGACATCAAGGTTCAAGCTGGGAGTGAGGCTTTCCTGAGTTATACTGTTGAGAGCAGCCTTGAGCTATCCTACAGCGCCGCCAAAGAGGTAATATAACGCTCAACCTTCACTATGCGCCGGGTTGTTCCAGTTTGATCAATATCTTTTAGCCAGCGCGATTTCCTTACGACAACACTCCAGCAAGGCTCTGTAGACCTGAAAAATGATTTATTCGAATTTCTAGAGCATTCACTTGCTGCTTCGCAATTCTAAAGGTTGTCGGAACGCCATGACTGTTATACTGGTTGTTTCGGCGTTTTTGCAAGGTTTTACGAGATGCTGACGTCCCAAGTGAGCTTAAATACCAAGTGGCAGGAGATAATCCTCGCACCCAATGTCTTCCTATCAAAACTTGCCAGCAGACAGCATCTGTGCTAAGGAAGTCTCCCGTTTTACTGTGCCCTAAATTTATATTTGCTAACATTTTCAAAGCGCGCAAATTTTGTTTCAGCTCTGCAAGATTATTCATGTCATGTTAACACTGCTCAAGTTGATAGGTACAGGATAAGCAAGAGGCGCTCTGGCTAAATGAAATTTCTACGTCACACACATATATATAGCCGGTAACTCCAACAGTTGTCGAGGAATGCGAGCCGGAGTTTCGGCGCTCCATATTGAAATTCCCATAGAGGGCAACATACCACGCATTAGGACCGCCAGCTAGGCCATGAAACATCGCAGCAGTTTCGACGTTGAACATACAAGCTCGATCGCGACTAATAGGTCATAGCGTTGCCCATTCCAAGGACCTCATTGAAAGGTCCGCATGTGTCATTCGAAAACACAGGTGGCACCGGCTGGCGTGGATGGTATTTAGTGGAGGCGACAGAGCTTGCGGTCATTGTGCACTTTACGCTGATGCCTATTACAACTTAAAAAGTAATCACAATCTGCCGCTCAGAAGGCATGTACTGAGGCCCAACGCACTGGGATGACCTGCGTGAAGTGGTCGCCAGGAAGAACGCTGGCGCAGTAGCCCACACTTCCGGTCTGCACCGTCATCGCTGTCTAGAACGACGACGTCCTGGATCAGCGCATCAGGGAGGGCATCGTTGGGCAACCCGCTCAGCCCCCCTTCCACCGAGCCCACGTGAACGCCAGACCTGCGGACAGGTCCGCGCACGTCCTCGCGAGATGACAGCGGAGGCTGCGCGGGCGTCAGATGGAAGCGCTCTACCGCCAACGTTTGCGGTCGCGCGCGATCAGGAGGGACGCGGAGGCCAGCTTCGCTGTAGGAAGAGAGGCGGGAGACGCGGGGCCGCCATCGGAGCGCACCCGCGTGCGCGCGCGCCTTTGTCCTCGCCGGGAGTCCGGACGGACGATCCTTTTGAGGTCCACCCGAGCGGCAAGGCCCGCCGCCGGATGGACGGCGCTGGGCCGGACGCGGCTACCGCTGGCCACGAGCGAAATAGACGCACACACACGCAGATAACCGCCCGCGAATGCTGTGCCACCGTGCACGTGTAGGAGAAGTACAGACGCACTGCACACAGCCAACACTGGGGGTGAGCTGGAAGCATGTGCGCGCACAAAAATTTCCTCCTCGCTTCTGCAGGTATAGGTGCACCTGACTGGCACGCGGTGCGAGACTGGCGCTACCACGATGAGATCAAAGCCGGAAAGTGGCCCACTCATACGATGTGAGCGCGGCGACACACGCCGCCAGGAGCTTGCTTAATGAAAAAGAAAGGAGAGCGAAGCAGTGGAAAAACAGCACGCGCGAGTGGGAGGCTGGCACCTGCGAGCGCTTGCACAATAACGAGCTCCGCGATGCGGCACGCACGGGCGCGATACGAAGGGTCCAAACAACGGTGGCCTAAATGTCACGTGCCACAGTCGCCGTTCGCTTTTCCATTGAGCGCCGCCACGAGTCCTCGCGAATTTCCGGCGCCTCTTTTTCCTAGTCGGTGCCGCGTGTCCCCGCGACAGCCGATAGCCGGCCGCGCATAACACGCTAGTACTGACGTTGGCGGCGCGATGCGTGCACATAGGGAACGCCTCTAACACGTGCGCCTGCAACATGCTAGCGCCACCTTGTCTAAATGCGAAACGAAGATGACGCGCGCGCGAGAAGTGTGTCCGTACGCCCGCGTGACGCAGCTACGTACGTTACGTCGGCCTAAAGGCTTACGAAGAGGTGTTAGACTTGTGAATACCTGAGGACGAATATATACATCGCCGCACGCTAAGTTTTCTGAAGTAAGGCATATTAATCAAAGAAGAGAGGAAATGCACCATAGAAATGTGCAGACTTCCCCAAAACCCGTTAAATAACCACTCAGTCCAGTTTGCAGCGACAAGACTTTTGACCAAAGTGCTCAGTTCTCTCAGTGGCAAACACTGTTCTCCTACAAGGTAGTGATGTCGCCCATAACTGTAATGCGACAACATTCCATTTAAGCTTCTGCACCTTGCTTCTGCCTTGAAACTGACATTTACGTTAGTTAATCTACAGAATGCAAGTGCACAGATAAGGGATAACAACATTATCCGTGACCGGTACCGCCGACTTCATGATCATGATATGGAATTTTATGTATAGTATAGTATAGTATAGTATAGTATAGTATAGTATAGTATAGTATAGTATAGTATAGTATAGTATAGTATAGTATAGTATAGTATAGTATAGTATAGTATAGTATAGTATAGTATAGTATATAGTATAGTATAGTTTACTGTACATAACTATCAATGGTGTAGACGGGGCAGGTGTCGGGGATAGAACAATGACAAAGAGCAGCCTTCTTGCCTTCCTCACACATTCCAGTTCCCTTAAGAATTTTCAGCCTTTTTCTCATCTAACCGGCCCGCAATTTTTACATTCTGGCAATGGTGCGAGAGACACTCTGCAGCTACAACTTCCCGAATTCGATTCTACAAGCCGATAGTATTCAGCCGTGTGATTATCCAGGCTGTGACTTATGAAAAAAAGAAAATTGAAAGCAGACTAATTAAGGCATGAAAATCTACGCCAGCTGTCCACATGGATACCCTTGCTGGTTAAGGAACATTTTTAGGAGGTCAACTTTGTATGTAATAGCACTATAATGAATTATGACGCAGTTTCAACTTAGTGCAACGTGATCCTATCTGTCGTTGCTATCATAATTGTAATCCTTATATTCCTTGGCACTGTGCACAATGTCTTCTAAAGAAATAGCTTCATACATCGTTTACCTCTTTTCGCTTACTGCGCGTGTTTCTTAGTCGTGTGCGCATTTCTTTCTCCTCTAAGTGGTATAATTGTCCTACTTTTCATCTCTCCATTTGCTCCTTTAATGTGCCAAGGGTCATAACAATACGGGATCAAATCGTTATCGCCTTATACATACACGCAAGAAATATCGCGTGCTCAGCAAAACTCCAAGTTACGCCTACATTAGCCAGCCCACCGCCGGGCTCAGTGTGTTCGACCACTACATGGAGACCGGCATCTGATCATGGCCGCGAAAGGCACGTTTCGATGAAGAACGGGAGTCCCTTCATGACATTATCAAGCTGTCCTTAGAGGCATTTTTGTCCCGGTGTCCGTCAACATAGTGAAATGTTGAAAACAAAGAAATATTGATTGAGACGCGAGACGGCTTTAAAAAATCCAAAGCGTATTAAAGAACCTCAGATGGTGGGTATCATCTGGCGCCCTCTATTATAGCTTCCCATAGCCTGAGTTGTAGTGAGAGGTTATACACTCTATGAACCAAGCCAAACAAACCTGTGGTTACGTATTTTTGCTATTTGTTTATTCACAAGTTGCCGTCGGCTTTAATCTTACGCTTTCCGGATAATAACCGCTGACTTAAACGTCACTAAACTTCTTCCT